>NC_034438.1:74122000-74425320 GCF_002078875.1 Numida meleagris
GGCAGGAAGGAACTAAAGAAGGCGGTAAGGAAGGAAGGAAAATGATTTGGCGCCCATCCGGAGACGGCGACCGGAAGTTGTCACCCGGAAACCGCGCGCCTTGGAGTTGTGGGAGGACCGTGGCCTGTGAGATGCCGCCTAGAGCGGCTCCAACCATCGAGTTTCAGCCTGGAGGGGCCTCGGCGCAGCGTGAGTGGTGCATGCGCGTAGTTTTGCTTCGCTCTGCCAGTGAGGAGGCGTGGGGACGGCGCCATGGCTCCGGTGCTGAACCTCAACAACGAGGTGAGCGGGGCAGGGCGCGGCTGGGGACAGACAGGGCAGAGATGGGCCATGGAGGAAAGGGAAGGGTCGTCCCGTCTCGTCTCGTCCCGGCTGCCCGGGTGGGAGGCGCTGCCGCGGTGCCTCCGCGCGCCCATCACCGCGTGTCCCGGCCGCCAGTTCCGCCGCACCTTACCACGGCCCCCCCCGGCCCGGTTCCCTGCAGCTGGAGAAGATGAGAAGGGCGAATCAACGTCTCAGAGCCGTTCTTCTTCTCGCTTTTAGCGAGTGTAGTATTGCTTTCACGCTGTCTATAATGAATAGCATGCTGTAGTGCGGTGTGTTTCGGTTGCGGTGAGTTTTTGTTAGTCATTGCATGTGGTGAGCCTGGCACAGCCAGACTTACCTGCTGTGCACCTTTAAACCTGGTAGTTCTGCTGCACGTGTTGTCCCAGCTCTGGCTGTTCCTGGGTAACTCATTAAAGTCGCTATTCATCATTTGCAAGAGAACTAGGATTGGTGCTTATCTAAGTGTTCCCAAACTTGTTAAAAGTAAGTTTTATGCTCCAAGCACGTAACAGCTCAGAGGGGTGATTTGCAAGTCAGGAATTTAGGGAGAGGTAAAGTGTTCATCAGAAAATGCGTAATTTAATATTACGCGTTATATATATATACATCGAATACAGTTACCTAGCTGATTACAAGCATTTTGTTCTTGTGACTGCCAAATGAGGTCAAATGTAAGCAGCTTCATGCTGAAGCATGCTCCAAAGAAGAGCATTTCATTCCTTACTGAAGCCAGGAGTTTGTTGGTAGATTCAGAAGGGCTACCTGAACTACATCAGTTACTAAAGAGAGATGCTCTTATAGCAGGGAAGGGAGGAAGAAACAGTAGTTGAATGAGGAATGGCCAAACCATTCTTCAGGAAAGTGATATGAGTAGCTTGTGTAGAAAAGACAGACAGGTTTCGGTAAAGACGTGGTGATGCTTTTACTTCTGGCAGCTCAACTATCACCCTACACGAAGAAGAAACCAAAAGTTAGTTCTCTGAGAGTTTCCTGAAGGGGTGTACTTGCATCAGAACTCACCAGAGACAAAAAGTTAGGCACCCTATAAAGCATGTCAATTTAAGACATTTTGTAATGCAGACTGAAATTCTCTCCATCAGGCCATTAAGGGGGACAGCAGGTCAACCTGGTGAAGAGTAAGCTGCATCTTTCTGATGGAGACCTACTGTGTATAGATCTTTTTTTTTTCCATTTATACAACTTCTCATAAAGCATCTCTAGTGTATAAATTACTGCAGAAAGTAGCCATAAAATTTTCTTCACCAGGATAATGCTCTGTGTGCTGAAGTTTCTGGGAAGATTTTTTGAGAGTTTGTCTTGCTGTTAATAAATATTTCTCTTTCTCTGATAAAGGCAGCATGATATTGTGTGAGCATGAATGAAGTAATCGTATTAGAACTAAATTTTTCTTGCACAGTCTTCCAATTTGGTAAGCGATAATATTAATGTAATTAAAAATCAGCTTTATACAGTTCACCTTTTAGATTATATCGAATAGATATAATGGTAATTACTGCAGAAAGGAATTTAAGTCACATTTGAATAGGTAATAAACAAGTTTGTTTCATCTTGGCTGTATTTACAGTAGTACTCTATAAACCCTTGTAAACTTGGTTGTATTATATTTACATGTTTCTAATTTTAATTTTCATAAAGGCAGGCTTCTGCTATTAATTAAGAAACTATGTTGCTTATTAAATTGTAGATTCCTACAAGATTTTAGGAGGGTAGAATTCAATTTGCTGTTAACCAATTTACTGGAAGATCAAATACCTCAAGAATAGCATTTTCAGGTAACATCAGTTGATACCATTCATAATGTTGACCCTTATTTTCATTAACTCTTGTTGTATGTTTGTTAGTGGTATTTAAAGGAACAAATAGTTATTAATCTTCAGAAACAACTTCTGCAGCATATATGGCATTCCTGTAAACTGTGTTGGTATAGGTGAAAGCTGTGTGAGTAAGATATATTTGTTTAGTTTATTTCTGTGGGCAAGGAGTGAACAACTGCTGTTTGAGTAGGGTCAGTGTAATTCAGTGGCAGGAGATCTGGCTTTACTGTCATGGTGAAAACAACATGAAATAGGAAGAAAAAAACCAACCTTACACTCTTAACGGGCAGCTCAGGTTTTTGCTGCCAGTATTATCAAGAAGTAAAATGTGGAAGTGTTTTGGAATGAAAGCAACGCTTTCATGGATTATTCCATTTATCACCAGAGAAACTTGAAAATTAAAACTGTATTAATATTACGAAAATCTTGTTATCCAGGGAAATGGAACAAATAAAAGACGTGATGTGTCTCCTTTCTTTCCAACAGCCTTTGAGTCCATTTGCTAATTTCAGAGAATTTGGAGAGGAGACCTTGAAAGTCTTCTAAGAGGTATCATTTGGATAGAAAATAGTGAACCCATGAAACAGCAGACTCCCAGCTCTTCCAATCTATTGGTGAATGAAAATGAAAGAAATGTGATACTATTTAGAAGATTATATGAACAGATTGAAAGCTGTTGTGCAGTGGTCAGTATTCTGGGTGAAAATAAGAGGCAACTGCAGTGATTGTGATGTGGTGAAATTGGACAATGTTGTGAAAAATAAATCATAATTATTTATTCACAAAATATTGTCTCTAATTTGTTTTGTTTTTAAAATGCTGTTGTTGAAGTCAGTGTAACACTGATTTCAGAACATAAACTGTCAGATTGCATGCATGGTAACACATGCTGACAAAAGTGTAAAGACGTTTTCTTTTGTCTAATTACACATATATCTGGGTGATAAAAGGAAACATCAAAATCTGGCCAATGCTAGCAAAATCTGCTGTTTTAAGAAGACATCAGCTTGCTGCTGGGAGATAACACAGTATAATTTCATAGTGATTTTGTGGCTGTAAAATCGGGATTGAGAAATGGTTAAAAAACATTTTTTTTGTGTGTTTCAGACATCTCATTTCTGTTTTTCTATTGCATTTTGACTTCTGTGCCCAAGGTGAAGTCGGGGGTAGGGAAGTATGGAGAGGGTAAAGGTTGCAGAAAGTTAAGGGAGAGTAAAACTGTGAAGATAAGAGTTCTTGAGGAAGAAGAGGAGAATACAGTATTTTTTTGCCGCCCTTCACTTTCTTTTTGTTTGTTTAGAAAAGAAAAAACACATAACTCATAGATTGAAAAGAATAAAAACATGAGTTTTGTTATTTTTGTGTATCATCTCCATTTGATTGTTCTTCTGCCGTGCTTGTCTGCATTTGGCTATAACTGTATTCTCATCTTTAATTTTACAGGCATACACACTGAAGGAATCTTTAAGCAGTATTGCTATGTGATGTATGTTTCCTCTTTTAGTAAGCATTTCAAGAATTTTCAGGCATCACAGAATAGCTTGCCATACTAAAAAATGCATATGAACTAAACTTTCTGGAAGCATGTGCTAGGTGGCAGCACATCATCAACAGCCATGGACGGGGCAAGTCTAAAGGGAGATACTACATGTTTAACGTGGAGAATTATTTCTGTTGATCAGCAGTACACAGCAGTATGAAGCAGAAGCTTGTGATTAGAAACCAAGTCAGGTGTGCTTTTTTCATTTCTTTTCAGTCACAGTCTGCAGGTACAATTATCAGTCTACTCTCCTTTTTTCTCTTCTTGGAATTCACTTTTGGTTACAACTTCTTCACAGAATTAAGCCACAGAATCTCATGAGCTTGTGTGAATGATCTGTGTGTGAATGCTTTTAGAAATGTGTAGTTGTAATATACATGTGTGCTGAAAGGGCCAAAGTTGTGTGTTAATAAGGCATTGTAGTTTGTGAAGCGTATTTAAATCTCAGAATTCCGAGGTGTTCCTATGAGTCACATAAATTGAATTTTCCTAATTTGTTTGGGTATGGAAATTTTGGTGTTAGGTGATTTTTTTTCTCTTAAATTTGTATTTAATAATCTATTGTATACTCTAAAATGATTTCTCTCTTTAGTATTTTTGCGGAGTTCTTACTGATGAAGTTGAGACTTTTAAAGCTGTGTTGTTTTAAACAGTGAAAGCTGATGCCTAGATAAATGCTTTTCCTCAATTTGAAGTGTTCCTTTTTCCCTTAAAGGCAGAGTCAATATAAAAGTTCATCTTGACGGTAATATGCACGCACACAAATTTTTCAGTCTCCTAACTGAAGTGCAGATTAAAAAGATTCCGTGTGGAGGAACCTAGCAGTCAGACTCGAAGTGGTGAATTCCACTCAGCAGTTTTCTGGGTCCCAGAACTTTGAGCTGTGCTTTGTCCTGTGTGGCAGCACTCAGGCTCTTGTACTTCTTTGGTTTGCGACCGTTGTCTTCTGGGTTATCTAGACTGGAAATGACATGTTCAGAAGGTAATCTGGACATGTGGCTTAGCCTTCAGGCTGGTGTGCAGCAGAGTCAGAGACTTACAGTGTAGCCATGCAAAACAACTGTAGCTTGTGAAAAAGGACTGAGGTATACTTTCTGAAGGTCTGAAACTGCATTTGTGCTGTAATTCTATGAAACTCGCATCATATATCGCAGCACAACTGGGAGGAGGCATATCTTTTGTAAGGTGTATTAAGTTTGAAATGTTTTATTATTTATCCATGCTAGTCCTTAGGACGTGATGTATTTCTGTTATTGATGCAATAGGTCCAGCATGCTGATTTAGAATCACAGAACTGTGGGGTTTGGAAGGGACCTCTAGACATCAAGTCCAACCCTCCTGCTAAAGCAGGTATCCTACAATAGGTTGCACAAGTAGGTGTCCAGCCAGGTCTTGAATGTCTCCGTAGAAGGAGACTCCACAACCTCCCTGGGCAACCTGTTCCAGTGCTCTGTCACTCACAGTAAAGTTCTTCCGCATGTTTGTGTGGAACTTCCCATGTTCCACTTTTTGGCCATTACTCCTTGTCCTATCACTGCGCACCACTGAAGAGAGTCTAGTCTCATCAAATTGCCACCTGCACTGTAGGTATTTATAAACATTGATCAGATTCCCTCTCAGCCTTCGCTTCTTCAAGCTGAACAGCCCTAGGTCTCTCAGCCTTTTCTTCTACAGGAGATGCTCCAGGCAGCTGATCATCTTTGTTACATATAAATGTCAATTTAAAGTGTGCCTCGGGTGAAATGGAAGTTCTGTCATTGAATAGTCACCATTCATCCAGATAAAACGTAGTTTGAGACTACTCCAGGGTATTTATTTGCTGTTACTTAAGCTCTTCCTTATTTTCAGTTTTCAGCATTTGACTGCCACATCTCTAAGATGTGAATTACCTCTGCATGTTTCCATTTATATTAGATGACACTTGAGACAAGTAGTTCAATATGTTACTGCTTTTTCCTTTTTCACACTTTAGACTATAGTAACTGGGACAGCTTTTAACATTGAGATCTCTTTAATTTGAGGCTCTTTGTGAAGGATTGCTTTGCTGTTCAGTGTGACATCTTAACGCATGTGATGTGCCCCAAGCGTGCAATTCTCAGGCTGATGTCAGAGCTACTGGACTCACCATTTCAGAACTGGAAGCTGCTTGTTCTCCTTGCATCCCCTCTTCCAGATGCATGTCCTACCTGCTCCTTCCTTCCTGAGTTTGAGCAGAGCATTCTTCTTGCTGAGGTAGTTTGCTGCTGCTGGATGAACTTAGCAGAGAGCGGCTGCAGCATGGGGCTGGGGGTGGATGGCTGGGAGAGGAGCAGTGGGTGGGGGGAGACAGGCTGTGCCCCTTCCACCACAGCAGGCTGCTCACTGTCAGTGGAGTGGCTTCGTTTAGACCGTGGCATTTCTGTGAAATAAACAACTGGGAGAACGTTCAACCAGCAAACCTAAGTAGTCAGGATGGTTATATGTTGTGCAATTGCATTGTCTGGCAGGTGTCTATCTTACTGAAAGTAGCTACTGATCAGTGTTACAGGAGTATGACAGCTAAGGGGTTCCAAGAGCCCTAAGGGCCAAGGGAGCCCTCAGATCTGTCTTATCTTGGTAATGTTTCAGAATGAGTATATTGAAGAGTAGTTACAAACCAGCGTGAAAGAAGAATCATATCAATTTACTATTAAGCTTTTTTAAAATCTATATTTATCTTTGGAAAATGTGAAGAATAATATCGTAAGGGGGGTAAAAATATTTGGTCTCTTACCCACGGCAAAAGAGCTCTTAAAACAAGTTTCAGCCCTCTAATAAATAAAACAAAGTGTAATTTTCAGGAGCTGTATTTCCTACAGCTTTCTGTCTTTTTAAGTCAGTTTTCACTGTCAAACAAGCTGATATGAGCATTCAGTTTTTTAGTTTATTATGTCCAAATTTTTAGCGTTACCTAAGGAATGTTGCGATAGTTTAAAATGCATTCCTGGACCTTCTTACTAGCGATAAAAAAGAATTCTAGACTGAAACTTTCAAAATAACAATGACTGAGTGCTGTTAGGCATTATGGTATTTAAAGCAGTCCAAAATACTGGGCAGCCAGCCCAATGTGGTTATCCAAGCTTCTCTTTGAAATAAAATAGCTGCCCTCAAAGATCCATTTTGTGTGCTGTCCTCTGGGCTATGTGGTGAATCTAGGAGCTCCTTTAGTGCAACTTAATATTCCCGCATGCTGACTTTGTAGCTGACTAAAGGGGAAGTGAGGCATGAGCTGTGGTATCTGACTGGTTGTCTGGTATTGGACTGACCTATGAGATGGCGTATTGCTAGTAATTCAAAATACCGTGCTCTCTTTCAAGGCATGTGTCTGTCTGATGAAGAAAATGCTGCATTTTTGTGTAACAGCTTAGTCGTCAGAAAAAAAATCATGGTAGTTGAGAGAACTGCTCTGTGGTATCCAATCCCTCTGTCTGAGATTAGTTGAATCCTGTGATCTCAATCACCAGCAGAGTGCACTAATCACAAATGCTAACAAATGCTAGGCTTCTGCCTAGGAAAGAAGGTCAACTGTATGTGTTAAGGGGAGCCTGGTCATACAGTTAGCCAGTGGGAGTATTTCCTTAGGAAAAGTTCTTGGCTGTGCTCCAAAGGCAGCTTATCCAACAATTAACATAAAATACTTGAGCTCCCTCAAAGGAAATACTGGAACTTAGGAGTACTGGCTCTGAAGAAATTCTTCTTGCAGGTCTACAGATGAGTTCCATTTTAATATTTTGTCTCTGGCTTGTGAGTCATGTTTGTTCCGGCACCATCTTAGTCTAGCATGCAGGTCAAGCCACTCTCTTTAAGCAGAAGCAGTTATCTTGGACTCCTTCACAGTGAACACATTCTGTGATTTTTGGCTTTTCAGTGCCGGTAAGTGTTACAAAACCCAGTCTGTTCAGAACTGGTGGTGGACACCAATTCTGGCAGAGTTTTGAGCTACCTGCTGGTATGCTGAAGTTGTATCAGGCAGACTGTGTCTCAGGCAACCTGAGTCATCTTCACTTTGATTGCTTCAAAATTCATCTTTGTCTAAGTGCAAACACTTAATATTCTTTGGGAAAAAGTACAGGTGCCTGGAATGCTCTGTGGCTGAAGTTGAAGCTGTTGGCAGAGTTCTGGCATGGCCGAGATCTGCAAATTCAAGGCTTGTGCATGTTCTTAAATACTTAATTGAATATGATCATACTGTCTCTTATATGTCACTGAAATCAATCTAACGTCATTATTGGAAAAAAGCTGTAAGAGTTAAAAAAGACAAAAATATCTATGCAATTCACAACCAAATAGCTAATCAATTCCATCACCTCTTTTCTCAATGTGCTGGCAAATTACTACCGCTGCTGTAAATTGTAAGTCTCTGCAAAAGTAGAAAGATAACAGTACGTTCTCTTTAAACTCTGGAATACTTGACAGCAGTCATATTTTAGCTCTATGGAAATGCATGTAAAAATTCTTGCATTCCTTCTGTTACTAATAAATATTTCTAAGTGCAGCGGTTCCTTGAAGGAGAAAAAACTGTGCAAGATTGGGCTTGAATTCTTTTTAAAACAGTTCAAGTGTTAAATTACTGACATTCTTTTACAGACCATGTAAATGTCCTAAGGAAAAGGTCTGTTGAAAGCTTATGAAATTTCTAAACTTACACTCTGTGAGATAGAATTCTGAGGAGTTGTGGCTTTAGTTTTTCTAGGAACAGTTCCAGCAGCTGTTTCTAAAGTTTCTAGAGTTGCCACATCATCAGTTACACTAATAAAAACAGCAAATTCTGATCAACCATTGACACAGATTTTCTTTCAGCAGATTACGGAAGTGATTAAACATGGCAAATGGTGCTTTTTGGCAATATTGTGTATAGCCCTTATCAAACTATTGTCCTTCAGAACAGAAATGAAAACTTTTCCATAGCACAAGTGGTTTATATAAAGTGTGTGTGGTAGGCCACGTAGGCTAGCAAGATGCTCTCATAAAACATCTGTGGCTGCTTGGTGTGGTAGTGTACAATAATGAAAAAAACATGCAAACACAGTCATGGGAAACTTTAACTCGTATTTGAAAGGAGCTGTGAGATACTTGCAGTGCACAGTATGCTATCAGATTTAATACATAGGTATATATGTGTACTTAAAATGTCTGGTTTTTTTAGAAATGCTTTTTATTATAGTAAATGTGCTTAATTGCTTGCTGCTGTCATTGCCGATGTCTTTTTACAACCTCTGCATTACCAGGCATGGAACTTGCTGCCAATTGAAAAAGAAGGAAGTCTGAAATGGGGTAAAAGGAAGGGAAATATTATAGTGTTGGATTTATTTCCCAATAGATTTTTAGAGTAGGAGGAGCGTGCTAGAAGAAAAATATTAATGAATTGTGAATTCATTGTGAATTGGTGGTTGGTATGACAGTGATAAAATTCCTTTCAGTTTGTCTTGTGCTAATGGAGGTTAGTAGTGCAATTAAAGGAAAGGTTTTTCAGTTAGGGTTTTTGGCACAAAAATGATGAGCTGCTGAATTAAGTGACTCTTTAATTGCCCTTTAAATCACTTTAAGAAAAGGGATTTAAAAATGTACTTATGTTTTAATGAAAAGTTACAAGTACATTATTCTCCTACAAAGGTAGGTCACAGTGATGAATGTTTATTCGTGTTGCATTTAATGCCAAATAAAATGTGTGTATGTATATTCAAAATTTACTTAGAATTTAAATCAGTTACCATGTTTTTACAGTGTAGATATTCTTTTCATCTTTATTCTGTAATGAGCATGCGGGCCAAAATTGAGTCCAGCAAAGTACTTCTGTAATGGCTCATACAGAACTTCCATTTAAATCATGAGTAAGCTTGATACTGACCAGAAATAAATCAGGGCCGCTAATTCACTAGTTAAAGTATAACTTCTGGAAGTCTGGTTGGATTCATTCAGCTGTGTTGAAAGCTGGTTTCTCACAGGCTGGAAGACTTGTTTATCTGTGGTCCAGCAAACATCAGATATAAAGTGGATTTCAGCAGTTGAATTGGACAACTGCCAGGTTATGATTGTGTAGCAGTTTGGTAGGATGAGGGGTTAGGTTGGAAGGTCTTCAAAATTGAATGAAATCTCAACGATACATTGTCCTGTTTGGGAGCAGAAGTGAGGAGTACGCCAGTGGGAGCCAGGAGCTCAGGGCGAGGAATATAATGTTAGGGACTTCATATTTCCCATTTTTAGGCTACTGTGTATTAAAGTAAAGTGCAGGTAAGGGTAAAGCTATTTAAGAAAAAGAGTGCCATTTTCTGATTTAGCTTACTCAATTTCTAACTCTCAAAAATGAGAATAATATAGTTTCAAATAAGAGCCTCCCAACATGCTTTTAAAATGGCTGTCTTAGTCTATTATTTCTCTTCTTTTTGTTCTGCTGTTCACGAGTTCATAGTTCACTTCCCTAATTTCTGACCTTGATACTTTCAAAGGGAAGTGAAAACTAGCCAGCAGTATAAAACTGACCAATGGAAAGCACAACTTCTTCCAGTGGCTATAGCTCTTAAAGCTTCCCAGACTAAAAATATTGAAATAACATTTACTTTGTCTTGAATGAAAATGTTCAAAGAAAATCCACCCCTTTCAAAAAGTTATTTGAAGCTAATGGACAGAGAAATGAGATTCGATATAAGCAATACCTGCAAGTGTAACACTGGCGTAGAGCTACTATTAAATGCTGGATGTGTGTATCTGAATCCTTAAGCACCTAGAGGAATAGTTTCCATTATATTGTTACCCACTAAAATGCATCAAGTATTTGGCAAAATTTTTGCTGTGGTAATATGCTCATGTTTTCTGGAAGGTGCTATGGCTCTTTGCAGTTTTACGAAAACATCTCAGAAAAAGTCTGGAGGTCTTTCACAGATATGCTGATGCATTAATGGATGTACTGGTTGCATGAGAAGCTGGTAAGAACTGTTTTGAGTAGCAGCTCGTTCAAAGGAATGAATAAGGGATTTCATCCAGAGGCAAAAATCGCTAGAGGACTGCTGCAAAGGAAATAAGTAACATAGGAACAGGATCGCATAACTTAAATTTAGTTGCATGATAAAATATGAATTCCAGACAATATAAAGCAGAGGGCAGTTAAGGTGATTGCTCACTCTTTCAGTGATTTAGAAATAACAAGGATGATGGAAAGGAAGTGAGATACAACAGCCTTTACAGCTAGCATTACAGAGACAATGCTACGAGTATTCCAGCTGTCGGAAATGGTGGTGGGGTAATGTGTGTCAGAGGAAGAAACAGCATGAGGGACAGGAGAGCTCATGAAGGGAAATGCGTGTATTTGGTGTGGAAAAGCTGGAGATTGAAGAGGCAAACAGCAAGCTTCAGGAGATGAGAATGTCTCAAAAGAACCAGCACTGGATGTTGGAGGGACTTTATGAATGGCTGAACTGTAAACATGCCATACCTAAGCAAGTTGGATAGTGTGAGTGGTTGTGTCAGAGCAAAAGTTTTGCAAGGGCTTTACTGTACAGTTAGAAATTGTGACTTACACTGAGATACCAGTACCACTTTTAAATCTGGCAGCTACCCAATGAAGAGCTAATTGCTTAAAGGAGTATTTGTTAAACAGTGTCATCCAGGTATCTGTCAGGTGTATTTTATGCTCTGTATTTTTTATACTTTTTATACCTGTCCTTTTCCCCAGTTTCTATTTTGTCACAAACATCCAGGAACAATACAGATTACTAGGTTTTTCTTTAATTTGTTTTTTCAAGCGAAGTTAAACATTTCAATTGCCTAACTTTCTAATATGTATGCGTTTACTAGAATTTCTTATCAGTAAATCCATTTTCTTACCTATTTTCAGGGAGCAAAGAATGCTAACTGGTGTAGAAAGTTAATCATCCATTCCTAACAGAAAGAATGTTCCTGTCTTTCCAAGAAGACTGGAAAGTAAGCTACATTAGGTAGTGTCATTAAAATATGTAGGGCCTCACTTTCTGTGGTAAAATTTATTCAGCCTAATATGTATTTACTGTGTGAAAGAGTTCCCACAAAAAAGAAAAATTCTATAGACATGCTAGCGTAAATCATCTTAATGGAAGAATAGTTTTTTGTGGTAAATGGGATACTTTGCTTCATATCTGGCAGGCAAATAATAATGATGCATGTCTGAAACGAGCAGAAGCTCACCTCACTTGTTGGTGATCTTAGTAGCCTTTGACGCAGGCAGAATATTCGTCCTGGCTGAGTAAGTCAGAAAAGGTGATGCAAACTGAATGATCTTTTTATCAGTAGTTATCAGAGTGTGGTAGGGCACGGCTTTTTGTCATTCACTAGGAGAACTCTTGCTTGAGCTAGTGTTGTGCTTATGGTGGATGGCTTTGTGTTGGGGACAACATAGGGCACTTCAAAAGTCTTACATGAAGTATAACAGTAAGTTATTAAAAAAAAGTTTGAAATCTTCTTACGTTAGTATTTTTTAGGTAAAATAAAGAAGACATTTTTTGTAGGAGGACAGGGGCTAGTCCGTATTATTGAACATCATTTCTCACTTTCTTTATACTCCTTCATTCCATGACCTACCTCTCTCTATTTATGTCCTGTATGGTGCATGATTTGTGCTAGGATACTGTGAAGCTAGATGGGTAGGTTCTTTCACATCTGAATTTTAAAGTATCAAGCATCAGACAAGAAGTTAGAAAATTCCAGGGTTATTGATTAGAGAGGAGAAAAACTTATAGTTAAACTACACTTGTATAACGGGAATTCCTTCAGCTTGCACGATTTGTGTAGTACCATGAGTGCTTCCTATTCCTCTGTCTCCAAAATGCAGCAGTACTGGTGATAGTTACTCATGTGGTGAAGATTTGGTTTACCTGCTACAAGGTCTAACTTGAATTGTGGTTTACTTCTGTCCAAAACTAATTTAAATGTAATGTTTTGAGTTTTATTTTACTAGTATGTGTTGGTAGTTGAGGCCTTCTCCTTTTTCTGATGGGATTTTTCACGTACCTAACGAAACCTTCCTGCCTTTTGATTTCCCAGTCTTTATTCCTCTTCTTACACATATGGATGAGGAGGAGCTTCAGAAAAAGTAGCTGAGATTATTTTTAATGGTGGTTTTTTCATCATAGTAACATCAATTAAATTTATTTTCAGTTGTCACAACAGGCAAGTTTGCATGCATCTTTATAGACAATTTAAAGATTTCAGACCATTTCTTATCTTCCATAGGTACAAAGAAATAGTAAAGTGATTTAATATGTATTAATAGGTATTTCTCCAGTGTGGTCGTTCTCTGCTGGTACTTGCATTCAAACAATAACATGGCTTGGCTTTATGCTACTAACTTGAAAGCATTTTTCTTGTATGATTTCTTTGTGTTTGCATAACAACTGTATAGTGACATTGAAAAGAAATTTCTAAGTGGGTGAGTCTGGTTAGGAGATGAGTGGTTGTGCTGAATGACATCTTCACAAAAATACTTAGTGCCTTTTCAGTGGTTAAGATGTGGATGTTTGCCAGATGTTGCGCAATGATAATCTTTCACAGGCGTCCCACTCATTCCCTGGCTTCCCTGCATGTGGGACTAATCTAAGATGCATATAAAAACTTCTTTTTTTATGTGGCATCTCTTACACAGAATAACCTCTCCTACCTCTACGCACTTCAGCAAGCTGTGTTTGACTCCCCTTGGAATTTCACTTGTCAGGATAAAAACATCAGCCAAAATAATGTAGTAAGAGTAAAATATTCTGTGTGCTTAAGCTGCAGAACCAGTGAAGCCTAGCATCTTACAGCTTTGCACCTAGTTGTCCTTAAAACTTTGTACCGGTATCCTCATTCCTCCTGTGTCTCTACAGCTTTTTACTTACCCCTGGAGTCATGCTGTTTCAGCACTCAGCAGTAACTGTAGCTACGCTCGTGTTGCCCTCCTGAGACTGTTGTTTTGGGGCTGGTTCAGAGCCAGACATGCTGGTAAATGAGTGTGCATGTATTAACTGGCAGCCAAAATCAAAAAGATCTGAATTCCACTTATGTATCTCTTTCACACTTGGCATGTTAACTGTATTTCTCATCTCTTATTCAGCTACCAGTTTTCACAAAATGTGTAGGAGATCTGGCCTGTGCTGATCTCTCAGACTTGGTGTCTGTTTATTAAGTAAAATTATTGGGTGGAGATACTGACTGGCAAACAATGTGATGACAAATCTAATTTCCTCAGAGAACGGGTTAACAAATTTAATTGCAGAATACACGAAGTTTTATTTCTCCTCAGGGTCGGTGAGAGAAGTAGCACTGCATTGGGTCCAGGGGCTCTGAGGTTTCCTATGGTGAGTTAGGAGGCCAGTGCCACTACCTCATTGCAGAAATGATCATTACTTGAAGAAGCTTTATAGTCTGAGTGAGATGGTATGGCAGTTGACCTTCAGTTGCTGTGACCGTAGGATATTAAAGGCCTGTCAGTGTGTGATGGATGAGGTTTGAAAGCCCATGTCGTGCACTTCTCTGAAGGTGACTCAAGGCATGCACAGGCCAAGGGGTTGGCCAGATGAAGAATGCTATGATGGTGCTTGAATTACCCATTTATCGACTGCAATTCACTCCGTAGTTGTTTTGAATATTCAACAATCAACTGCTACGTGGAAGTAAAGGAGCAAGTTAATGAGGGGAAGTAAAAAAGATTATAATAGAAACTACAATGCTTACAGAGTGCCAGAATATACTCACTCTTATTAATGCTTACAAGAAGAGAACGGTACCATTCACATTTTCAGCTGTCTTACGGACACTTAGAGTGGCTTATAGACAGTGAAACTGACATAATGATGAAAATGATCACATGCACTGGCTCATCCTGCCGGCTGAAGTGTGGTCTGGTTGTTCTGCTGCTGCTTTGCTTGCAAGAAGGAATGATACCTATTCAGATGCTTTAGTTTCAAGTTCTGCTGCAGAGGAGTTGGCAGCTAGTAGACCTCTTATCGACTTACACAGCTTGAAGTCCATGTCTCCTTTTTCTGCCAGACAAACCCATTGATGCTCTGGGGCTCTGAAAGACTGACTGAATTTGGCTCACGTTTGAAGCCACTGCTGATCTTGTAGCAGGTGGTCAGAAATGGGAGCTGTGGCTCCTTATTGGTGGCTAACACCAATGCTTAGGTTAATATAGAATAACTTCAGAACGTGGGTGTCAGTTCATCTCTCTCTTCTGTCTCACTGTTTTAACAACTTGTGCAGGTTGTTCAGAGAGATGCCTGTCTTTCTCAGAATGAAAGAAGAGAGAGTAACAACACTGAAGTGTATCTCAAGTCAGGGAGGGGGAAACAAAACAACAAAGCAGTACCCCCCAACTGTTAATAATGGCAATGTTCTTACTGTGTTTCTGACTTGTTGCACAACAGATTCCATCCCAGTTCTGGCACAATTTTCTTTTTGTGACATGAGTTGAATTCCAGGTTTGGTTAATGTTCACAAATTGTATAATTACTGAAAAAACTTTTACAGATTGTTAGTCAGTGTGATTCAGATTATTTAGAATCTAGAGATTCATAATGTTACATCTGCTTTTGAAAACATCACTAACTGAAGAGTAAAAGGTTACAGATACAGGACTCATTATTTGTTCGTGTTTATTATGATAATTCTTGTGTCATAATTGCAGCTTCTTCTATTACTGTCTTCCTGTGAAATCAATGCATAAGGAGACATGAAAGTCGCATGTGGCTTCTAGCTAGCTGTCTGGTCTTATTAAGAAATCCTGACTACAGGTATCCAGTGATTTGTTGACTGCCTTGCTCACACCCCCTTGCAACATTCCATGGGGATACTTTTAGCAGGATGCCAGCTATGGGTTTTCAAACTTGTGCCCAGCTGATCAGTTAAATGCATGGTTACAAATCACCTTCAGGTAGTTCTCAGATTTTTAAGACACACACACACACACACACACACACACATATATACTTATTATTATTTTTACTTTCCCCCCTCCCCGCCCTCATAATTTCTGGTTAATGTGGCATATTTGGTTCTTATCTGGCCATTTGCTACTTCTGTTTATTTAGGGTGTAGAAATGTGTCTAGCCAGCTAGACACATTGAGAGCTCACATGCTTTCTGAAGTACTACATTCAGCCCAACTCTTTACAATGAGACACTGAGTTTCAAGCAGTAAATCCATTAAATTTTGGTCTTTGGCAGCAAGCAAGTAACTCTAGACTAGTCTTAGTCCCTCTCAACTGTCTGAGATATTTTGAATCACTGTTCAAAACCTTTAGATGAAAACACTAGCAGTCTGAGTAGTCATTGTGGTTTCCATTTGGAGAAATTATGGTAGAAATTACAACTATTTTACACGCAGGAGGAAAACTGTTCCTGTATTAAGAAAATACATTTTTATATTTAAAGATACAGTACTGAAAGTCTCATTTCAATGCTTCAGATGATAATTATGTGGAAAGCAGCATAGGCAGGCTATAGAGAAAGGGTTTGATGGTAATTCACAGGGAGTATGTGCATGGCTTAGCCAGTGAGAAAGATGGAAACCTGCCTAGGTGGACAGTGTGCATTTTCTCATTCATCTTAAGCCCTCCCTGGGAACCTGGTGGCTGGATCCTGAGAGGCTGCAGGCAGGTGCCTCCAGCACCTCTGTCAGCTTTGGGCAGCAGGGTGCCATGTTTCGATCCAGAAAAAGTTGTCACATCTTTCCTCTTCTACATTTGCTTAGATGTACTGCAGCACTATCCAGTCCATTTGCTACAGACATGTTTGTCTGCAGCAAAAGAAGGTAAAGGCAAGACTAGTACTGGGAAGAAATTCAGTGTGTTCCTTAGCTCTCACTCTGCTGGGATCTGATCCTGGTATTAAAAAAGAGGATAGTTTATTGATCGAAGTCTGGTTTGTGGTATCCCAGCTCACCCTCTGTCTCCATCTGTATGTTCCCACCTTGTTCTTTTGCCCTGGAACTAACTAGCATTCATGTGACCATGACGGGAACCAATATAGGAAACTGATCTGACTAGAGACTGAACTTGCTTTGTTTTTTGGTAAGGTTAGGATCTTTTTGTAGGTATATATTTGTGTAAAACTATCTTGGAACCGAACAGTTGAGTCCTGTAGATGTGTATAGATTATTCTTGCTGCTTTTACTTCCCTCTTTACACATGCTTATATAATGCAAATATGTGAATCTATAGTAAGTCTAATAATGGCTATTTCCAGGTATTTTGACATGTATAAAATTTATACTGTAATACAGTGAAACTTTTTTTATTTAAAAAAAAATAAACTTGGCAATTGCTAACTTTTCCTAAGAATCTGAAAAATCATTACATATTTCAAGCTGACATTCCAGATAATAGAGGGAAATATTTGTAATGAAGTTCCAATAACATTTTTTCACTTAAATTATTCACTCAAAAGAATACTGTTGTTCGTTCTGGCTAATACATGATCCAGCTGCAGGTGTTTTGAATTTGAAAACTCACTGTTGCCAAAGAGCACCAAAATTTAACATTTGGAATACTACATTGCCATGGTAATTTCTTGGTTAGAAGACTGCCAAGTAACAAAAATGAAACCAATGCTTTTGGTGTGCCCTTTCCTTGGAAAATAAAGCTCGGTGAAAACTGAAACATTACTTAGTTTCATGTTTTTCTTCTAGGTACTGGAGAGATGTTGAACACTGAGCTTAAATACATGTTTATTTTTCTTCTTTTAAGCTGGATTTCTTCTTGGGACATTTGTTCATGCATAACTTAAGCAATTTACACAAATGTTTTGGTTGTGTTTCTAATGAATTTTTTGTTTTGTATATATAAAAAGGTCTACTTCTGGGGTTTCAGTCTTAACGCAGTACCATCAGGAAGCTATTGTATTCCTTTGAGCATATTTAAAGATTTTAGTTTATTTTTTTCCTTTTTTCTTGAGTCATTCTGGTGTTAATGGAGCAGAACCTGATTTCAGTCTGCTATGGTTCCTTTGTCATGAAAGGTCTCAACCAGGACTGAGGTACAGCTTGTACCTCTTTCATTTATAGCAGTTCATTCACTAAATACAGTATTTGTAGGTGTATAAAAATTTCTTGAAAGCTATATGTAGTATATATAAAATAGACGTTCTGAGACTGAGTTTTCTAGGTATTGATTTTTTTGTTGTTGTTGCCATTCCACTCTCATATTAGATACAGTTTTGTGACAGATGGAGCCTGTTAGCCTTGAGAGCACATGAAGATTCTCAAGCATGGGAGCAAATTCAGAACTACCCTCTTTATTTCAGACATCAAGTGATGTCAGAGGACTTTCGGCTTCTATCAGGAGAGCATTTCCAGTGCAGATATCTGGTTTTGCTGAAGCAGTTATTAGGGAAAGACAGAACAGACCTTGTATTCCAAACTGAGTTCAGATATTTATATGTAGAATTACAGAACATTGCATTGGAATAATATCTTCAAACTGTAAATGAAAATTTATTGTAATTGTGCCTGGACATTAAATATGATCTTGATACAGAGGAGACATTGCTATGTTAGGAGGGAGGAAGAAGGTCTTGGTTCAATGTTTGTGTGTTTGTATAATGTTACAGGTATTTCGAAACACTCTCATGATGAGTTTATTTCACTTGATTAGGTTAGCTGCAGAATCCTTCATTAACTGGCATAGAATAATCTCTGTTTTCTAGTTACTTGTACAGGAACTAGGACTAGACCGTGAGCTGGCATAAAGCAGAAGTGGATGGAGTAACTCCCATATGCTGTCTGGTGCTGTTTTTTTAAGGGTTTAAAACTTTATTTAAGTGCATTATTGGGTCAAGACCAAGATATTCAGCAACTCATGGACTGAGGCCTGCATTGTATTTTCTTCAGACAGCTCAGAGGAAAAAGACATGGCCATCAGTTTATTGGCTGTTAAGCCCTTTGGATAGCTGGGGCCAACTGCATAAGTAAACTATTAAGTTTGAGTTCTAGGCCTTCTGCACATATCTGCTACTATTTTATTATTTTTCAGTAGGTTATCATAGAATCATAGAGTGGCTTGGGCTGGAAGGGACCTCAAGGATCATCAAGCTCCAACACCTCTGCTGCAGGCAGGGCTGCCAACCTCCACATCTAATACTAGACCAGGCTGCCCAGGGCCCCATCTAGCCTGACCTTGAACACCTCCAGGGATGGGACATCCACAGCCTCTCTGGGCAGCCTGTCCCAGCACCTCACCACTCTCTCAGCAAAGAACTTCCCTGATATTCAACCTAAATCTTCCCTCCTTCAACTTAAAACCATTTCCCCTTGTTCTGCCATTATCAACCCTTGTAAAGAATTGACTCTCCTCCTGTTTGTAGTCTCCGTTCAGGTACTGAAGGGTTATATTAAACAAGTATTGGGCATCAAAATATTATTGCTTAATTTTTCTCCTAATCCATTGAATTACTATTTTTTGAGGAATGTTATGGATTTTGTTGGTTTTTTTTGTTGTGTGAAGCACAGTTGATACTGTAGTTAGGAATAGACACGTTCCTCTCTCAATACATTTACAGGCCTTTACTCACGCTTTTATTTTTTCCTAATTGGTGGAATGCTAGCTTCATTTCGAGACATGTTGTCTACTGAGGCCTCAAAACAAGTTTCAGAACTGACCAAGTGTAACATGTTATTCTAACGGAGAGTTTCTTGCTGCTGTTGTTCTAGAAATGTGAATGCAGACATCTTTGACTAGTCATGTAAATTTGAATGTGACATGTGCCTGTACTGTCACTTTGTCTGCATTGCTTGATGGTTATTTTGTTGCCATCACAGATCTGAGGACCCTTCCATAGCGATTTATGTTTTTGGAACTTGCGACAAACTTTTATTGTTACTATTATTATTAATACTTAAAAATCGCCTCATTTTCTCCTCAGGAAACATGACAATCTTCTTAAAAGGTTTTTTACAGCAGTTAATTGTGTGGAAAACACTTAAATAACTTTCTTAAAATAACAAGAATCATGGTTTGTATAGTATTATATGCAATAACCGTATCCCATTAACTTAAAAGGAATAATGTGTGTGATCAAAAGCTCCTCCCGGTACATCCAGCTCTGATTCAGACATAGATTCATCCCTTCTGAGAGAGACTTTTGTAGTTGTAATTAAGTGATTTGTAACTGTGGTTCAAATATCAGTATGCAAACAAAATTATTTTCTTACAAAAAATACTAGAAGGACATTTTTATATCAGAGGTACAATTAAACAGTCTTTTGTGAATGTTTGTTATCAATTGGCTTTCTGGGCTGCAGGTGTTCACTGCCAGCTTATATCAAGTTTCTAATCCACCAGCAAACAACCCCATGTCCTTCTCCACAGAGCTGCTCTCAATCTATTCTTTGCCCAGCCTGAGCATATGTTTGGGATTGCCTAGACTCAGGTACAGCGTCTTGCATTTGGCCTTGTTGAACCCCATTAGTTTCTCATGCACCCACTTCTTAAGCTTGTCCAGGTCTCTCTTCATGGTATCCCTTCCACTGTGTAAATTGCATCAATCTGCTTCGTGTTGTCAGCAGACTTGCTGAGGGTGCCCTCAATCCCACTATCTTCCATTGATAAAGATGTTGAAGAGCACCGGTCCCAAGATGGACACCACTTGTCACCAGCCTCCACCTGGACATAGAGCCACTGACCACAGATTTCTGGATGTGACCATCCCTGCCAATTCCTTATCCACCAACTAGTCCATCCACTAAATCTCTCTCCAATTTAGAGACAAAGGTATTGTGTGGGACCATACCAAAGGCTTTGTACAAGTCAAGGTAGATGTCATCAGTTGCTTTCCCTTTGTCTACCAATGTTGTTGCTCCATTGTAGAAACCCACCAGACTGGTCAAGCACAATCTGGCCTCAGCGAAGCCATACTGGCTGTCTCAGATCACCTCCCTGCCTTCCATATGCCTTAACATACCCTCCACAAGAAACCGTGATTTTCCCCGTAATGGTCATTGCAAGTGGCAAGTACTGGGAGCTCCTGCCTGTGTAGCAAGTATCCATTTAATATATATTGTACTGAAAAGAATAATTTCTGTTATAATCCACCACAATAAATTGCACTAATTTGGCAAAGGTAAAATGAAAGGAGAGGGTTTTGAGTGATGAGTCACTGGCACAGTCTGCCCAGAGCTGTGGGTGTCCCATACCTGGAGGTGTTGAAGGACAGGTTGGATGGGCCCTGGGCAGCCTAATCTGGTGGGTGGCAGCCCTGCCCATAACAGGACGGGGTGGAACAGAATGTTCTTCAACATCTTCTCCAACTCAAGTCATTTTATGATTCTAAGATCACGCAGTTCTTGTCAGACTTGTAATTTCCTGATGATCCTGTCTCCATTACTTGAATCAGAAGAAACTGCTTTCTGCATATGGCTTGAAAAGTCTTATGTGAGCCTGGCCGGTGCACAAGGGCTGCTCCGAAAGTAATGCCTCGGTTATTATGTGTTATTGTACTTGTATCTGTTGTAGTTTCCATTGAAATAAATAGGAGGCATTACTTTCAGCACAGCCTATGTACATCGTGTTGTGGGGAACATTTGCTTTATATTGCAAACTGCTGGGGCAATGGAAGTCTATTTTGTGAAATAGCTACTCCTATGGAATTTTTTTCCATTTCATCTTTGTTTAGGATCTATAGTAAGAGAAATATCTCTTATGGTATCTGAGAAAGTCACAGTGTAGAATGAATGTAGTTTTTGGTGCAGTTCCTAAGCTAAGGTTTTTACTTCTGAAATGTTCTTGTGTTCTTTTGGGCTAGTGTGTTTCACCACGTTGGCTTGTTTTTGAAAGTGAATTAATTTCCGCTATTGTTCCTTTTAGATTTAAAGATTTATAAATTATCTATAATATGATTATGGAATGTCAGTTTCTTGGTAACTATGACCAGTTCTTCTTATTAGTTAATAATTAGAGTGCAGTTGCCTCTTAGATAATGTTTTCCTACAAAGCGAAGTGTCTTCTAAAACAGAAAACATCCCGTGTACTGTATTGCAAAAAATCCTTGAAGTGGTTACCTCCGGTTACAACAGCATGCTTCCTGAATTTCTAGGAATCCTGGAATGTATTGCTATTGATAGGTTTGTTTTGAGATTTGCCTGAGGCTGTAATTATTCTTTTGAGTTCACTGTCGCCTTTAAGTATATTACAAATTCTTGTCTCTGTGCCCTAAAGCATTGGTAAGTCTGACCCTGTCTGATAATGTAGCCTTTGTAAGTTCCAGTGCAAAGCCTCATCCTTTTATTACTTATTTACAAAAAAAAGTATTTATTATGAGTAAATGTTTACTGTAATTTTTTTAAAAGCAACCACAGTTCTTTTTTTTTTTGTTTGGGGAGCAAAGGGGGTTCTTGTTTGGCTTTTTTTTCCTTTTTCATTGTTTAGTTATTTAGTGTGCCCACCTCACTTTTTGACACAAGAGACTGACGGTTCAGTGAGTACTAGTAGCCACACTGGTGGTCTAAGACTCATTGTTTTGGCACGCTGTCTATCTGAAGTAAAAGTTTTCTTGATTTCTCTTCCAAAAGAACTGACTGCTTTCTTGAGAACTTCATGAGTACTTCCAAGAACAGAGTTGATGCATACTGTCCCGTGTGAAAGAAGTGACTGTGGATTACATAAATTAATGTGCCTACTGTGCCAAGAAGTGAATACCTTCCCTCATTCCTGCTGTCATATGTCTACTGAGATTTTATTGGCTGGCAGCTGGAGAGGCAGGGTCTTGGCTCATTTGTGCCCCAGAAACATGCTGTGTCTGCATTAATATTTCTATAAAAAATACATTACAAAACATTTTGGAGAGAAAGTTAAATATACTTAGTATTTGGATATGCAGTAACTACCATGTTAAGTCACTGTACGAATTCTTTGAATTCGAATGAGTTTGTAGCTTGGGAATACTTTAAGTAGTTATTTAAAAGCAAACAAAAAACAACCATCTTCATTCTGAAACAGTGTACCCAGTTTACCTCTTTTTGAATGTATGTAGTATCTAAGAGGTATTCAACCAGAAGATGCTTTATTTTCTTTCCTCCGTTTACAAGAAGATTTATTACAGGGAACTGTTTGTAAAAAGATAATTCCCTCAATATCAAATAAAAAAAAATGTTTACACACTAAGATGGGAAATGGTAATGTTAAGCATTTATTTCTCAGTGCATAGAGACTTGCAAAGTGCTGCTATCTAGCTTTAGGTCTATTATTATTTAGATCTAGCTTTTTATCTATTTAGCTCTAGATTTGGCAGAGTTCCTGTGACTCACCGCCCTCTGACTAAAGAGTTTCCTCCTAACATCTAATCTAAATCTTCCCTCTTATAGTTTTAAACTATGACCACTTGTCCTTTCACTACACGCCCTGGTAATAAGGCTCTTCCCCGTCTTCCTTGTATTTTTCCGTTAGGTGTTGAAATGCTGCAATAAGGTCTCCATTAGAGCTTTCTCTTCTCAAGGCTAAACAACTCCAACTCTTTCAGTACCATTTTGCAGGAAAAGAGTTCCAGTCCTCATTTTTATGGCCCTCCACTAACAGGAGGAGTTTCTGTTATGGCGAGGGCCCCAGACCTGGATGTTACAGATGGAGCTTCATAAGAGGGAATTAACCTCGTTCAACCAGCTGGCCACGCTTTTAAATGCAGCAGAAGATATAGTTGGCCTTCCAGGCTTCAGGCGTTCACTGCAGGCTCATTTCTAGCTCATTTTTAGGGACCTCTCCAGCCTCCACCTGGACCTAGAGCTGTTGACCACAACTCAGTGGATATGGCAATACCACTGTCAGTGTCATTGTCTTGTGGGGTACCATATCATAGGCATTGTATAAATGAAGGCAGATGGCATCAGTTCTCTTGCCTGACAAGGCAATGCTGTCACTGTATTAAAAGACCGCAAGCTGGGCATGCTTTGCCCTTTTTGCAGCCATCTTGCTTGTCCCCAAACAGCATATTTTCCCTTTTTTCTCTGTGCAATTTCAGATAACTAGCACAGAACAATTCCCCTCCTACTTTTAGCAGAAGTGCTGGTTTTTTTCCTTTGGTGTGACAAAGCAGTGACCAGTAATTTAAAAGTCCTGTCCCTAGAAATTATTTCAGTGGATTAGTCCTTCAGTAGAATCACTGCTAAGCACAGTACGAGGCTTAAATGCTTACTTATGCAAGTAACCTAGCTACAAATGTTTTAAGGTGTGTGCAAAATATGTCATTTTTTTAAAAACAAGTAATAACTTCTTGCCTTTGTAGTCTCAGGCTTTCCCTCATACTGTAATGTGAAATGTTCCTCCACAAGCTTTGAAGATTTTTTTGTTTTTGTTTTGTTTTGTGGTTGAGCTTGATTGTAGTTTCTAATGCTAATATTCCCTGGTAGAACTGGTTGGATGGTAACTGTTAGATATTTGGGCAAGATGCAGTCATTTTCATGTTGTCTCTAAGAAATCAGAAGCGAACATAGAAAACTGAGGCCAAGAACTTCCTTGGGAAAGAAGCGCCAGCTTCTTTTGAACCTTACCCACATTGCGTGAACTTAAGAGAAATTTGACTTTGTCAGGAATAATGATGTTTTTGTTTAAATATTTCATATTTTGTAAATTTAAATATGAAATCTTAATATGGATATATTTCAGTAAGTAACATTTGAGTGTTAAATTAGCAGTACTGTAAGTAGTTACTGAATCTATCTCTCTGAAGTGTGCATCACTGTGAGGACAGTGTTCTGTCCTAAGGTTTCCCATGATGGAATTTCGAACCAAAAGATTCCGAAGATTTTTCTGTTAATACCACCTTTTTACTAATTATTGTAATTCTTTTCCTCTTATTTTGGGAGAGAATTAAGTCCAGAACATCACTATCAAGTTTTCTTTGATATTAAAATACATTTTGGGAAGTAGAGGGAACTGGGTAGAGGAGGAAGTTGAAAATGAGTGTAGCACAGGGAATATACTTATAGAGATTTTGAATAGCTATTTGTATATATCTGTGAATATTTGTATTCAGCAAAAATCAGATACATAAGAAGATTTGCAAATCTTAAGTCTTGTTTAATTGTAATTAGTTTGAGAGTCTTTCCTTAGATCTTTCAAAATGTTTCGCAGTGAAAATAAGATGCACTAATGGGAAAGTACTGGTGCTGTGTTACCGGGACAAAAATAAACAAACTGAACACAAAAGATCAGTCTTTACTAATCTGTAGCTCAGTCTAGCTCTAAGAATACTAAAATATGGCTACTTAGGAATGTCTTGTCTTCTGTTTGGACTTCAGGTGCATTTTTAAACTGTTGGTTGTTCTTCCTCTGATGTTTGTGAAAGCAGTTTGATTTTAAGTGAAATCTGAATTCATTTCAACTGGAATTTGGTTAGCAGCAGAACGCACTCCATTTTCAAGAATGTTTTTTGTTGATTTCTAAAATGTAAGTTAATGTAACAAATGTATTTTATATGGAAATTGATCAAGGCAGACAAGCTTCATATTGTCTTCCATCTTTCTGACAGGTTGTGAAGATGAGAAAAGATGTAAAGAAGGCCAGAGTCCTGACCATTCGCAGACTGACCAGACACATCGGGAAATTGAAGTTGAAAAAGTCAGTTTTAAATATCACTGTTCGTGTTTCAATAAATTAGGTAGTATCTGGATTATCTTTCTGAAAACAGGGACAAGGAGTAAACATGTATTACATAGAAAACCTAGGGCACACTGACATATATATATTCTATTAGACATATTTTTTACTTTATTTTAGATAGACTCAAAATACTTACTGAAGAGTAGTTTCATAATTTAGAATTGGGATAACATGTTTTCAAAGGATTTAGTGTTTGGAAGTTGATCACCACAAAGGACCTTTTACAGCACTTCCAAAACAATCAGACTTGATCTTTTAGGCTGTTCTGCTATTGATCATAATGTGTCCATTATTTTCTCACTGCAGTTCTCTGCAAAGTTGTGTAACAAAAAATATTATTTAGTATGTACATTTATACAAATTGTACTTGGTTTTTAATAATTAGTATTAAAACTATTAAAACAACATTTTGAAGGTTATGTTTTTAAAGATAACTGGCTCAAAGGAATTTGGGTTGTCTCATTGGAGATAACAAAAAATAAGTCTTTCATACTGTTTAAAGTGTAAATTGAATGTATTGTTCTTCCATAAACTTAGTAAATTGTACAGACCTAGTTAATATCTATATTTAAATGTTGCAGATCTTAGAATATAATTATATTTGAAATAGCAGTATCTCCTGTGTGTTGCTGGTAGGAATTGTAGTCATTCTCTTCTAATAGAATAATGCTTGTCTTTTTTATTATTTTGCTAAATCTTCAGTGTTTTTTTCTTCTGTTCAAAACGGGAGAAGCGTTGTACTACTGAACAACTCTTCACCAAAATGTTCATTTAACAAGGGGATGTGATTGTGCTAATTCTTGTGATAGTTTGATATTTAGCATCTCCATGCGGAAAAAAGAAAGTGAACAAACCTCAGATTTTTTCAATAAAGACTTCATTTACAGGGGTTCAGAAGACTTGAGGTTAAAGAACCAAAAACGAGTTGAGAGATTAATAGAAGAAATCCATGCTATGAAGGTATTACCATATTTATATGTTTACATAGAAAACTTTATTTAAAATTATTAAATATTAAATATACT
This sequence comes from Numida meleagris, assembly GCF_002078875.1. NCBI lineage: Eukaryota > Metazoa > Chordata > Aves > Galliformes > Numididae > Numida > Numida meleagris. The sequence goes on from NC_034438.1 coordinate 74,148,332, forward strand.
TAAGTTTATTAATATACTTAAGTTAAATATAAATTTATTTATATTAAATATGTATTAAATATACTTTAGCAATAAAAAGCTTTGTTTTTCAGAACTGCATTACTGAAACCTACCTGAAATATTTTCAAAGTGATCTTGGCTGTTACTATTACACATCTAGAAAATCAAGAGCATTTCATAGAATCATAGAATGAACTGGGTTGAAAAGAACCATAATGATCACCTAGTTTCAACCCCCCGTGCTGAGCGCAGGGTCACCAACCACTAGACCAGGCTGCCCAGAGCCACGTCCAGCCTGGCCTTGAACGCCGCCAGGGACAGGGCATCCACAACCTCCCTGGGCAACCTGTTCCAGTGCGTCACCACCCTTTGTGTGAAAAACTTCCTCCTAATATCTAACCTAAATCTCCCCCATCTCAGTTTAAAACCATTCCCCCTTGTCCTATCGCTATCCACCCTCGTGAACAATTGTTCCCCCTCTTGTTTATACGCTCCCTTCAAGTACTGGAAGGCCACAATGAGGTCTCCCCGGAGCCTTCTCTTCTCCAAACTAAACAAGCCCAGTTCCCTCAACCTTTCCTCATAGGAGAGGTGCTCCAGCCCTCTGATCTTCTTGGTCGCCCTCCTCTGGACCCATTCCAAGAGCTCCACATCTTTCTTGTGCTGGGGGCCCCAGGCCTGGATGCAGTACTCCAGATGGGGCCTCACAAGAGCCGAGTAGCGGGGGACCACCACCTCCCTCTCCCTGCTGACCACTCCACTTTTAATGTAGCCCACAACATAGTTGGCCTTCCGGGCTGCAAGCACGCACTGCTGGCCCATGTCCAGCTTCTCATCCACCAGGACTCCCAAGTCCTTCTCTGCAGGGCTGCTCTCAAGGAGTTCTTCCCCCAGTCCATATAAATACCTGGGATTGCCCCAACCCAAGTGCAGCACCTTGCATTTGGCCTTGTTGAACCTCATTAGGTTCTCATGAGCCCTCTTCTCCAGCCTGTCCAGGTCCCTCTGGGTGGCTTCCTTTCCCTCCATTGTATTGACTGCACCGCTCAGCTTGGTGTCATCTACAAACTTGCTGAGGTTGCACTCAATGGTCTGTGTCATTGATAAAGATGTAGAAGAGCACTGATCCCAAGACCAACACCTGAGGTATACCACTTGTGACTGGCCTTCACCCTGACACAGAACCATGAATCACAACCCTTTGGCTGCATCCAGCCAACCAATTCTTAATCCACCAACAGTCCCTAAGTTTCCATATTACCATGTTTGTTTGCTGCATTTGTCAAGGTGCTAAGCAGTTTGAGTCTTAAATTTGCCAAGCTAAAATTGAATTCGTCTGGAATAAATGGTGCTTGAAGTTTGTACTTTGATAGTGTAAGTGTAGGAATTAATTTTTTTATGCCAATTAAGTGTTTCATATAGCTGATTATGGTATTGTCAATGTCAATTCTCATAGCTTTAAATGTGAAGCTACTGGAATATTGCTTTCAGCTTTAAAGTTCTGTTTCAGTTTTTGAAATTTTATCTTCAAGAGACAGGTAGCACTTGATTCAGTTTTTTCTTTGGCCCTGCTGTCAATTGATAAAGTTTTTGTATCTTTTGCATTATAATGTTCGAACAAATGCTTCAGAGATTTTATAACTTCATAATATTCTCTACTTCTTGTATCTCAATTTTAGCAGATAATGTTTACAATCATGTGTTTTGAAATGGGTGCAGGTTCCAGATTTCAGCACAAGCATGCTCAATTGTACGAGAGAACTACTTTGACATTAAATGACTGTTTTGGTTTTTTTTCCTTGATAACTACAATGTTTGAATAATTTTTACCTATTTACTTATTTATCTATCAGTGAACATAGTCTTCAAAATAATCTGGTCAGTGGAAAGGCTTCATTAATCCATTTCCATTGATCCATGATCTGCTTTTTGCCTGATTTGTCAGATGGAGTCACATGGGTTTTTAGCATATTATTTGTAAAACATCAGAGCCTTCAACAAGTCAGTAAAGGGGAAAAGGAAATGGTCATCAGAGAATTGCAGGGGCTGTAACGGACCTTGAGAGATCATTGAGTCCAACCTCCCTGCTAAAGCAGGCTTCCCACAATAGGTCACTATCACTGTGCTGCTCTGTAAAACAGTGGTCAAGCAACGTAAGTGTTGGGTTTGTCCACATAGTGCTTTTACTTCCAGGATTGGCTCATGCAGACATCCTAGTGTCTGCCAGCACTCAGGACTGTATTGGTCACGTACGTTCAAGTAGTTTCATAAGCTGATGGAAGCTTTCTTTCACTCTCCTTTTTTCCCTGTACTCCTGCAGTTAACAGCAGTAGTTGGACTTGGTTTACCCCACATAATTCTAGGTCATTTACAATGTCAGTTAAAAAGCCTCCATGCCTTCTGGTTTGTGTAAATAATAGGTATAGAAGTTTCTCCAGAAGGAAACAGACGTAGAATGCACTGAACAACCATCCTGGACTGCCTGTCTGTTTCTGTGAAGGTGGAATCTAGAATAACAAGGCTCCTAAACTGAGGTATCTGGAGATAAATGCCTGATTCTGGTACTCATACTGTTACAGACTACTTTGAAAAAAGACCTCTAATAGTGAGATTGTCATTTGGCCAAGCTGAGAATGAGCCATGTGGAATTAAAGAAGTACCTCAGTTGTTAGTAGTGACTCTTTAATGCTACCTGAGTTTCATTAAGTGTAGGACCTGTAAGTGTTAACTGTAAGACTGATTGTTGAGGGAGGATTTGTAATTTGGAGAGCTAGTGGTAAACAAAGTTTGCTTTGAAATAGTTTGAATAGGAGGAGTGAGAAGCTGAGAAGGAGGAAAACCTCTCCTACTTCCTGGGCAAATAGCTATTAAGTGATCTCAGTAGTCTTTATTGTTGAAAAAAAAAAAATTGCACCAGTGTTATATTAGTAAAATTTTAATAGCAAAAATGCTGTTTTTCCTGATTGTTTTTGTTGATTTTTTTGTCTTTTAAAATGAATAGACACTTTCTGAATCTATATTGTATTTGTTTCTTAAATGAAATAAAAACTCCTGTTCTTATGAATCACAGTCTAAAAGACACTAGTTGTTTACATATTTTTCAGTACTGTTGGGTTTTAGACTAAGAGACTTTTTCAGAGTTGGCATAGAAATATTCTTTATTCGTCATGAAGGAGAAACAAGACAGCTTTCACATAAATCATTCAAATTTCCCTGACACAGTAGAGTTTATACTGGTAAAATGTCATACTCGGAAACCTTTTCTTAAGTTATGGATCCTGTGAGCAACACTTTCGTAAAGAGCTCTTCACATAACGTGATAGTGTATTTTCAGATTTTTAGGAAATTATTATTTCCTAGAGTAGAAATGGTTAATAACGTCCATTAATTAATGGTCTACAAAGGTTTAACTTACAGCAGACTTGCATTATGCAAACTAATCCAGCAGTTTCAATGTGTGGATCATAAGCACAGGTCAGAGGGGATGCAAATCCTTTTGAAACTTCTGTGTGTGCAGGGTACAGAAACAGATTATTTTTGTTACAACCTGCAGAAATACTCCATACACTACTACTACTACTGCTGCTTAGTGTTTTACATAAGAAGAATCTCTGCTTTCTCTCCTAGTGAATGTTTAGGCTTGAGGCTGCAAATCTATAGAAGTTCAGCTGAAAAAAAACCCAACAAACACACCCACTTCCGTGCAAAAAAATAAAAATAAAAATTGCTTGCTTTGGCCAAAGTGGCTAGAAGCCAGAAAGGAGACGTTAGATCAGAATCTGACAGCATTTACAGATAAGAGATTTTTTCAGATGGCTGTTTACAACATCTAGAACTTATTTGTTCATTGGACAAAGTCTTGAAGTGTTTCTGTACATTGATAAAATATATATCCTTGAAAATCCCAGGGAAGGAAACTAGTATGGTTGTTCTTCTGAGTGGTTCCCACTGTTGCCAGAGAGCACGCTTTTTTCTAAATATAAATTTTTCTTCCATCAGTCAAGAGGAGATCAGAACATCTTTCCCCTGACACATATCCAGATTTAAAGATTTAAAAAAAAAAAAAGGAAAAGCAAAACCTCAGAAGGCACAAGAGCAGAATTCTATTTCATAAATAACTTGTTTCAAGCTCTAGGAAGAATGACTGAAATACTGGTACCTTGGCACTGTTGTTTTAATTCAATAAGTTTCTCTTACTTAGGAAGAAAATCTGACAAGTTGAAATACCAGTGAGGGAGAACTCTGCCTTTCTAAGAAATAAATTTCTGCGTTCAGCTGCCGTTAAACCAACAAGCCTCTTGTACTGATGCATTTACTGGGGTGAGATGTCTTCTTTCATCTAGGCTGTAAGCAAAAATTTGCCTGATAGCGTATCTGTTTGTTAGTAGTTGCCTGCAGCTCATCAGGACATGTAGGAGAATCATAGAACCACAGAATGGCTTAGGTTGGAAGGGACCTTAAGGTCACAACCCCTGCCATAGACTGGTTGCTACCCAAGATCAAGCCTACTCAAGGCCCGATCCAACCCAGCCTTGAGCACTTCCATGGATGAGGCAAGAGCTGCTGTCCTTTTCTGAAAGAAACCAAAGTGAACTTCAAATTACTAGACTTTAAACTACTTTTTCTAGCTTGGATCTGTACTAATTGCCATCTGATATTATAGGGAAGATAATATGATTGCTGTCATTTGGTAACTGTTGCCTTATCACTAAGTCCTTAGAATGCTATTTTTTTTTTATACCTTCAAGTAGACCCAAAAGGACACTGCTAACATAATCTCACTGTAAATATACTGTTTCCTAGTAGTTAACAGCATTAGATGCTCAGTTTTCAGGTAAATAACTATGTCTGTTTTTGTTAATGCTTTTTTTTTTTAAATCTTGCCTATTTATTCATGCAAAATAATATATTGAAAACTTCAGAAATTTTGTTGCTGGGCTATAGTAAAAACAAATCTGTAATATGAATTTTCTTATAGCATGTATAGTGGTATTGTTGGAATTAGAATTTTTGATTATATGTGTTTCCATTGTTGGACTTGCAGATTAAAAAGAACTTAATTGACAAATACAGTTGATAATGTTTCAAGCAAAACAAGCACAAGCAAAAATTGTGGGAAAGGAGAACATTTTAAAAATTCTGGCTACGTGAATGCAGGAACTGGGTTAATTTCTTATGGTAGTTCTCAGAGCTATCAGAATAGAACAGTGTTTTTTGAGTTCTTCAGGATTTGTTTTGCCAAAACCATATAAAATGTTTATTTAATAATTCATGAAGAATAGGAAGAAAAAAATGATCGTTCTAGTCTTTCTACTGTGATTTTACTGTTTTGAAACAGGGAATTTTATTGTATTGTAGTTGTTTTTAATTGTTTCTCAGGTGTGATGATTCTGCTAAAGTGGATTAATTATCCATTATAGAATTGGTATTGCCGTATTTATGAAACTGCAATATGTTTTAAAGTTCCTTTACATAAATATGACTGTTTTCTAGCAAATTCTTAGTAGTGGGTAGCTTACCTTGAATTGTCTAAATTTATTTTCTGAAATTAGAGCGTGAATAAACAGCATGCTTATAAGTGGGCCCAAACATACACACATACGCAAAATCCACCAAAAGTGGAGGAAGTCAGGACAGACTGCTTGGGAGGATGTAGACAGACTGCTTGAATGCTCAAAGACAGTGTTAGAAAATCCAGATGTCAGCAGGAGGTCCATTTTATGAGGAATGTGAAGTGGCAGAACGAGTGGCTTCTATAAATATATTGAGAGGAAAAATAAAGTTAAATTGAAATACACGTTCACCATGTGGTGGGGGACACGATGGCAAAAGGTGGAAAAGGGTGGGTGTTTGCTGTTTGTTTTTCCCCTCTTGTTTTTTGCTGGTCTGTTCTGCCCTTCAGCTTTAATTTCTGTGGCTTACAGAGTCTTTGGGAGTAAAGGGTCACCCAAAGTATGTGATGTTGCAGTTAAGGAGTGCATAAAGCATACCTGGTCCCACAGACTTGTATGTGTTGTACTTGGGTTGTAAAAGCAGCTGGCTGATATCATGAGTCTGCTTTAATCTAAGCAAATGCAACCTGGTCAGTCTGAATTTCATCTCTCGGAAGTCTACCTAGAGGGTAGTTCCAGGAACAGAAAGGATAGGAAAGTGACTGGGAGTAGCCAGAATGGATTTACTTACGGTAAATTGTGCCTGATTGATCACATAAGCTTCTAAGATGAGGTGATTGGTTGTATGAGCAAGAAGGAAGCAGCCGTTGTTGTATACCCTGACTTTAGGAAAGCTTGTGACTTGATCTCCTTCGAGTCTTTGAGAGAGTGCAGCAAGAATTCATGGAACATGATAAAAAAGAAAGATCACAACTCTAGACTTTGAGAGAAGACTTTAAATTTTTTAGGCCCCTGCTTAGAATCCCATGGGGGTACAGTCCTGGAAGGAAGTCCAGGAGATTTTGATTTTTCAGAGGCCACCTCCTCCCAGCTTGAAGGTTTAGCAATTCCAACATGCAGAAAGTTAATCAAAGGGCAGCAGGAGGCCTGCAGGATGAACAGGGAGATCCTGACAAACTCAAATGTGAAAAGAAAGTATAACAAGAGGTAGAAACACTCTCATGATCTGGGAGGAATACACAGACACTGACCAAATGTGCATCTGGAGTTGAATAACACAAGGAAGGTTCAATAAGAGCAGGTGTAGACTTTTGCACCTGGAGAGGAATAACTGCATGCATCAGTACAGGTTAGGGGATGACCTGCTGGAGGGGATCTCTGTGGAGAAGGACCTGGGTGTTCTTGTGGACAGCAAATCGGCCATGAGCCAGTAGTGTGCCCTTATGGCCAAGAAGGCCAGTGGTATCCTGGAGTGCATTAAAAAGTGTGGCCAGCAGCATATGGGAGGTGTTCCTCCCCCTTTACCCTACCCTGGTGAGGCCACATTTGGAATACTGTGTCCAGTTCTGGCCTCCCCAGTTCAAAAAAGAGAGGGATGTCCTAGAAGGAGTCCAGCAGAGGGCAGCAAAGATGTTACAGGGCCTGAAGCATCTTCTGTATGAGGAAAGACTGAGTAACCTGGGTCTGTTCAACCTGGGGAAAAGAGGACTGAGGGGGAGTCTAATTAATTTTTATAAATATCTAAAGGGAGGTGGAAGGCAAATGCATGAGGCTAGGCTCTTCTCAGTGGTGTGCTGTGGAAAAACAATGAGTAATGTCCTAAAACTTGAACATAAGAAGTTCCATGCAATCATGCAGAAGATCTTCTTTTCAGTGGGGGTGATGGAGCATGGAACAAGTTTACCAAGGAGGCTGTGAAGTCTCCTATTCAAGACCCATCTGGATGCCTACCTGTGTAACTTATTGTAGGGTATCTGCTTTAGCAGGGAGGTTGGACTCGATGATCTCTTGAGGTCCCTTCCAACCCCTGCAATTCTGTGATTCTGTGAAGAGTTTTAAAAACCAAGGGAAGAGTAGGGGAAAATACGAGCCTACTGCTGAATGGACAGAGGATTTCTGATGAAGGATATTAAAAAGACTGAGCTAATCAATGTATTCTTCATTCCTGCATTTAAATGGTAACGCCAGCCTTCAGGAACCTTGGGTCCCTGTAACCAGTGGGAAAGTACGTACCAAAGAAGATTTACCCTTAGTAGAGAAGGATCAGATTAGGGAACATTTAAACAAAGTGGACAAATGCAAGTCCATGGGACCTGATGGAATGCACCCATGGTTGAAGAGGAAGCTGACCATTGTCATTTCTGCCAATGATCTTTGGAAGGTCTGGGCTATTGCAGGAAGATTCCTGAGAACTGAGAAGTAAATGTCACTTTTAGCTTTACGATAAACAACAAGGAAAAATCAGGGATACTACAGGCCAGGTGATGTCTCCTTAATTGCCATCGTAATGGTAGGAGCAAATAATGCTGAAAATCATTTACAAGGAAATGAAGGGCAAGCAACTTATTTGGAGTAGTCAGCATGGATCTATGAATGGGAAATCACGTTTGACTAAACGCATAGCCTTCTACAATGAGCTGACTAGCACAGTGAGCAAGAGGAACAGTGGTTGTTTTTTTGTCTCTCCTTCCATAACATTTTTAGCACTGTATGCCATAACGTTCTCATTGACAAATGGCAGTAACATGGATGATAGACCCTAAGGTGGATCAAAAACTCGCTGGGATGCAGAACAAAAGGTATTATAAAAAGGTGTTATATTTGGTAACATGATGAAGCCTACTCAACAAGAGGCTAGCAACTGGTGGTGTGCCCAAGTGTTGAATAGTGCAGCCAATGGTATTTAACATCTTCAGGAAGGATAGGTCAGAGCTCAAGTTTGAGGAAGATAAGTCATTGGAAAGAGCTCACCAGATGGTTGTGCTGCCATTCAGAATAACATAGACGGGCTTGAGAAATTGAGTAGAGAGGAACCCAATGAAGTTTAGCAAAGGAAAATACAAGTTCAGCCCATGAGGAGTAATAACCTGTTGTACCCGCCCATTTTGGTGTCCGTCAGGCTGGAAAGAAACTTTTCAGAAAAGGACCTGTGTGTCGTGGTGGACACCAGCTGACCATAAGCCAGCAACACACCCTCGGTACAAAGAAGGCTAGTAGCCTTCTGAGTTGTTGGAACAGTGTTGCCAGTAGGTTGAGAGAGGTGATTCTTCCTCTTCACTCGTCCTTGGTGAGATGCATCTGAAGCACATAGTTCACTTCTGCACTCCCCAGTACAAGATACAGATATCCTGAAGTAAGTTGAGTGGAGGATCGAGAAGATAATTAAAGGACTGCAGCACCAAGGAGCAGCTGAGAGAAGAGGGATTGTTAAGCCTGGAGAAGAGACAGCTCAGCAGGATCTTACTAGTGTGTATAAATACCTGATGGGAGTAGTGTTGCCCACTGATAGGACAAGAGACAATGGATACAAGTTGAAGTACAAAAAAAATTGGATTAAATGTAAAAGGGAAGCTTTTTCACTGTAAGAAGTATCAAACACTAGATCAGGTTGCCCGGAGAGTTTGTAAAGACTCCATCCTTGGAAATACTCAAAACCTGTCTGGATGGAGCCAGGCATTCCCTGAGGAATATTTTCCAGTTGATTTGCTTGAGCAGAGGTGTAGGGCAATAGAAGTCCGATCTCTAACTCATCCAGAGTTTGAGGATTTCCAGTCTAACATCTACAGTTCTGTGGTTCTGTTGAGAGGGATGAACTGGGTAACTGGGCAGGAACAGTAGGTAAAAAAACATAGAATGATGGAATATCCTGAGTTGGTAGAGACCTAAAAGGATAGAATCATAGAATTGCTCAGGATGGAAAAGACCTTCAAGATCATCAAGTCCAACCGCAATCTAACCACACTACCCTAACAACCCACCACTAAATCCTGTCCCTGAGCACCACATCCAAACGGTTTTTAAATACATTCAGGGATGGTGACTCAGCCACCTCCCTGGGGAGCCTGTTCCAGTGCTTAACAACCCTTTCTGTGAAGAAGTTTTTCCCGATATCCAACCTAAACCTCCCCTGGCACAACTTGAGGTCATTTTCTCTTGTCCTGTCACCAGTAAGAAGAGACCAACCCTGCTCTCACTGCAATCGCCTTTCAGGTATTTGAAGAGAGCAATAAGGTCTGCCCTCAGCCTCCTCTTCCCCTGACTAAACAGCCCCAGTTCCTTTAGAGTCTCTTTGTAGGGCATATTCTCCAAGCCCTTCTCAAGCCTTGTTGCCCTTCTTTGGACCTGCTCCAGCACCTCAATGTCCTTTCTGTAGTGAGGTGCCCAAAACTGAACACAGTACTCGAGATGGGGCCTCACCAGTGCCGAGTACAGAAGCAGGATGAGTTCCCTAGTCCTGCTCACCACACCATTCCTGATCCAAGCCAGGATGCCATTGGCCTTCTTGGCCACCTGGGCACACTGCTGGCTCATATTCAGCCGACTGTCCATCAGCACACCAAGGTCCCTTTCCATCAGGCAGCTTTCCAGCCACTCCTCCCCAAGCCTGTAGGGTTGCCTGGGGTTGTTGTGACCAAAGTGCAGGACCCAACACTTGGCCCTGTTGAAACTCATATGGTGTACTTTGGCCCATTGTTCCAGTCTATCCAGGTCCCTCTGTAGTGCCTTTCTACCCTCTGGCAGATCCACACACCCTCCCAACTTGGTGTCGTCTGCAAACTTACTGAGGGGATCAGCAAGTCCAACTCTTGGCTCCACACAGAGCCACCCAAAATTCAGGCCATACATCTGAGATCATTGTCCAAACACTCCTTGAACTCTGGCATCTTGGGACTGTGACTACTGCCCTGGAGAGCCTGTTCTATGCCTAACCACCCTCTGATGAAAAACCTTTTCCTAACACCCATCCTGACCCTCTCCTGTCACAGCTCCATGCCACTACCTCACCACCTTCTGTTCTGAGTAGATAATTTATTCCTAATATATAACCTAAATTCCCCCTCTTTTATTTTAAAGCCATTCCCCCTTGTCCTGTCAATATACAACAGTGTAAAAAGTTGTGCTCCCTTCTGCTTATAAGCTCTCTTCGAGTACTGGAAGGCCATAGTGAGGTCTTCCCAGGATACAGTCGGCCTTCTGGGCTGCAGGCACACACTGCTTGCTCATGCCCAGCTTTCTGCCCACCAGGACCCCAAGTCCTCCACAGGGCTGCTCTCAAAGAGTTCTTTTTCCAGTATGTAGACATACCTGAGATTGCCCTGATGTATGTCTGTATTTAAATTTTTTTGTATGAATATTAAAGTATCTCTGGTATTGGTTTAGAATGGAAGTGTTGAATGCTGTAACTTAAAGATTACATTTTTGTCTCTTTCACATGTCTCCAGCTTGCCTTTGACTATTGTGGTGTGTAGTTGGATATGCTTATGGATACTTTTCACTTTCTTCTAATCATCCAGTTCCATGGAATTCCTTCTCTACAGTATTCTTCAGGGAATAATTCCTTGGTAATTCATGAACATTCAAAAGTGCTACAACTTTCTGATATTGAACAAAGTCTTTCTTAAAAGAACTTCTTTCCTTCACATCTGAAATTAAAAAATACTATGTTAAAATAGTGAACAAAGAGTTTTTAGTGAGGATGTTGGTCTCTACTCTCAGGTGACTAGTGATAGGACAAGAAGAAACAGTTTTGAATTGTGTGAGGGGAAATTTAGATTTGATGTCAGAAGGAACTTCATCACTGAGTGTGTGGTCAAGCATTGGAACAGGCTGCGCAGGGGTGAAATCCACATCCATGGAAGTATTTAAGATACCTATAGGCACAGAACTAAGGGGCATGTTTTAGTGATGCGACTTGGTAGGTCAGGGTGACAGTCTTCTCCAATCTAAATGATTCTGTAATTCTGTGTAGGTCACTCTGGAAGTAATACCTCCTATTTATTTCCATGGAAACTACAACATATACAAAGAGCACAATAACACCATTCAACAGAGCAAATTCTCAGCTACAAAATGCTATTTTTCAACATAGTCACCACCATTAGCTGTGTTTTCACCAGCTCTGAAGAAGAGGCCTGGTGCTTGGCTCATAAAAATGTGTACCAGTGGAGCTGTTTCGCAGCTGCTATGACAGCATCATTACTAGGAAAATGTTTTCCAAGCAGTCCATTCTTCATCGGCCTTAACAGATGGAATTCAGAAGGCATCAAATACAGACTATACCATGGGCATGGTAGGACAGTCCAGCCAAGATTGGCAGTGTACTCCATGGTCTTCAAACTGGTATGAGGCCTAGCATTTTTATGTTGTGAGAGAAAGTTAGTCTTCTCTGGCCTGATTCTGGAAGTTTGAGCCTTCAGCTTAATCAGCATCAAGACGTAGTGGTCTGTGTTGATGGTTTGTCCAGGCTGCAGGAGATCTGCAAGAATCACCCCTTTCCTATCCCAAAAGACAGTGCACATCCACTTTACGCTTTGAGGTCTGCATATTGAACTGTAATGGTTAATTCGTGTCACCACTCCGTAGACTGCTGTTTTGACTCTGGGTTGTGGTGACACCACATCTAGTACCTGGTAATGATGCGATACAGGAGACTGTCACTTTCAGCCTCGTATTGGTTCAATAGGTTCTGACAAACTTGCAAATACTATTCTTTCTGTTCCTGGTTGAGTATTCATGGTACCTACCTGGTGAAAACTTTGTGATATTTCAGTGTTGCCACTGTCATTTCCAGTGGATTATAGCCAATATTTAGTTCCCTGTACAGATCCCTGGTTGTAATCTGCCTATTTGTGCCGACACTTTTCATTTCGTGACAGCTGTGAACGACCATCTGGAACATGGCTTGTCTTTCACATCATTGTCGCCACTGCTGAAATGCACCACCCACCACCTCAGTGTGCCAACATCCACTGTTTGGTCTCCATAAACATTCAGCAGGTGTTTATGAATGTCAGTTGCTGCAGTTTTTTCCACAAGGAGGAATTCATTTCCACACCTTTTCTTCATCTGCTCTTCCATGCCAGACGCCATTTTGTTGGACTGCTCCTCTGTTGCCATCTGTCACATGGCAACAAAACGTAATGAAATACTGATGAGAAGGTTCAACCTCTTCTGCCATACCACCAAAACCTGCCTCTAATGCCAGGGGCCAACATTATAAAGTAATGGGAGCATCAACTCTGTCTCATTTTTGATCTTTGTAGTCCTTCATATTTTCACTTGTTCATTACTTCCAATCATGTTTATGCCAAAATGAGTAATCTCGTGTTTAATAGAACTGCTAGTCAGTCTACTAATATCTGTTCTTTCCTCTTCTCAAGACATCAAGATATTTTAACTGAGCAAACTTAACAATTCTGACATTGGAAAGCTGGTGGGTTTTTTTTCTTGTTGTTTTTTTTCCTGTATTGCAAGCATAAAATAATATGTTGAGTTATTAAAAAGAAAATTGAGAGAAGAATGTGGGGAAGAAGGTTGTACTGTACAATTTCAAGTTGGGATGCAAAATAAAGCTGACAGCTGTTCCTGCTTTCATATTTCATTATGATAACAGAAATAATGATTTTTTTACATCAAATACTGCTTTATATTGTACTTCTTTAATATAATGACAGTAAATATAACACTAGATTCATTTTCAAGTCTTAATCATTGACAAGATACTTAAATAGAAGCAGTTATCATGTGCTCCTTTTCTTGTGCACATTAGATTCTTAGTTACAAAGTGAAAACAGATTACAAAGACAGCATTTTGTTGGATTTGGGACAACGTAAGGAAAATATTAAAGTAGGTTCTAAATAAAGGTTGTCAACCATCTTAAAAATATGGCTTGCAGATGAAGCTTTTTCCTATTGAGTTTTGCATAAGAATTTTACAATTTTGTTGTTGTTGGGTTTCTTTTTGTAAGCATGCAAAATAAGCTATTTTCACTTTTTAAAAAATATGGCTCGCAGATGAGACTCCATCTCCTTTCTGAGTCCTACATAAGTATTTTTATTCTTGCTTTAATAAAGATGCAACCTTTGCAGTAGTACGAAAAACAAATTAATGAAACCCATATGCCTTAATTTATTTGAAAATTGAGCAGTGACAGCAAACCAAAACAATTCTTGTTACTATTATTCAAAATAACTGGAGAAGTGTTAGCATGTTCTTATGCTCATTTTGAAAACGTGTATCTATATTCCAAATACATAGTTCTTTTGTTAAGTTTTCCCATAATTCTTGTAAATTTGAGGTAGAAAAGAATATGCAAGCACTGTATTAGTTTGCTTTGTAGTTTGGCCATCTCATGCTGTGGTATGAGTATTTCTAAGGCAGTTCCAGTCAATCTCCTGCTGTATACCACCCTGTCTTTGCAGTTTAATTTTTTTTCTGGAGCAGTTAAGAAGAGTATCTCCAGTAAACAGTAAGTCTATTTAGTCATTGTGGTGGATCTGTACAAAACTGTCTCAGTCTCCTTAATCAGCTATCCTTTCTGGGACTCTGTCTTCTGAAGAAATTTTGACTCAGAAATTACGTTTCTTATTCTTCACAGCTGTAGAATAAATTCTTCTTGAATAATGTAGTAAAGGTTTTTTTCTTATTTCCTCTAGAGCGAAATTTCTTATTTCTGTAGAGGGAAACAGGAGGCCTACTGTAAATCTCTTTATAGTCACACAGAAACTAATTAATTCTGAATGGTGACTACAGGTGCTATGATTTTTTATTCTAACTGATTGCTTTTGTGTGTAATTTCCCCCATGGTTGCCTCCTGCTTATGAAGAATATGTATAAAGTCTGTTCTGGGAATGTAATACTAATGTAAACATGACTTCAGTGCTGGACAGACTCATTGGCACTTCTGTTAAAAAAAAATTTAGTGAACATGTGGGTGAATAGGATAAGGCAGAATAATTGTATGTTTAGGAAAGTAATGCCCTGCAAATGAGTGGGAGTTCTACGAAATCAATACATGCAGTAAATATTGCCCATTGAGTCAATATCTAGTCTTAAATATCTGAATAGTCTTTGGCCGTCTTTCACCAATGCTTTGTTTTCATTGGGTCTGAATTGGCTGTTATCAGTGAGAAGGTGGATTTTGGAGTTACAGTAGCTGTGTGAAAATGCTGTATTGTTGTTCCATGTCTTCACCCAGAAGACAGACTGTTCCTGTTTGAATCTGTTATTTTCCCATACACTGCATAAGTCTTCTTACCGCAATTGAAAAAAAATTAAGTTAAACTAAAGGAAGTATAAAGAAAAGTGGCAAGGTGATCGGAGATATGACTCAGCATCTATGTAAGATGTAAGAAAACTGGAATAGGATTCCCCAGGATACAAGGTGAACAACTGATCTTGGAGGTCTGCACAATTTATGTACTTGTGCCAGATAGTTCTTCTGTACTCTGTATGCTAATGTTTTGATCAGGAGTTCCTAGCAGCCAGTTTAGATATCTGTAGGTAGTGAAAATAATCCTGTTTTTCATGTTTTGTTGCCAGATCTCTTCTTTTCACCTCTGTCCATGAAGTATGTGCAAAATAATTCAAATTTGTAACGTTAATGAAAGATGCTGCAATGAAGTGAGCACGCCTGATAAGAAAATGTCATACAGTTATTGCCTTATGATATGATTAACTTCTTCCTTGATTTCTGGGATTTAGAAACTGTGAGAAATGATTCTCTTATTCTGTGCTGGTTCTGTTACGCTGTTTTTTTTTCTTTTTTTCTCACCTTGGGCAAATGAAATAGAAGTTTACCTTATGCAGGTTTCAGGATCTCTAGGAAAGGTCAAAGGTGATTTATTTTCTTCCTTATGCACTTAAAGAAGAGATTGGAGGAGGATTTTTTCCAGAGAAAGGGATTGTAAAAAGGAAGTATTTTCTTGCTGCTTTGTATCTAGTCTCTGAACTCATATTTTTTCATGCCCTCTGGAAGTAGATGAAAAAGGGCTGGATACTTGGTTCTCTGTATTTGTGCTCTTCCATCTCTGATGGCACTTCATTGGTTTCTTCTACCTTCATTAATTGTTTCCATTTCCATTCTGTTTAGAAGCAGATTCTAGCAGGTTGTGGAGCCTGTTAACTGAATGGCATCCATCTGTCTGTCACTATCTTCAGTGGGAACTTTGTAAGAATGTAGCATATCCTTTTCCCGGCTGCTTTGTTTGTGCTCTTACTGGCAGTCAGAGGAAAGAGGTGTAGCAGAAAAGAAGGCAGCTTTCGGCTAGCTGTACATAGCGTCCCCTTCTGGCAGGCACTGCTGTTTTTCTTCAGTTTTTTACAAAAACAGTTCATCTGGCGACAAGTGCTGCTGGCAGCAATTGTGAATACCAGGGATAGTAATTCAAAACTGAAGATAGTTCCAGCCAACACAAGACTGCTTGGAAGTGTGTTAACCCTGAAATTGCATGTGGTTGCTATTTTAATAATAGAAAAGCAGGGTGGAACAAATTGCCAGTACAGAGTGAAGTTACAGCTTGTAGCAGTCCAATTGAACACTGACATTCAAAATCAAAAGATGTTTCAGGAAGAAATATTTAAATAACGATCATTTTGGCATCATCACGTTTGCTGTACTGAATAACATAGTGAGCTTGTTTTTTCCTTTCTGTATAGCTTTTTTGTTTTGAATTCTTGTAATTGTACTTACTTTTGTAATACCTTCTACTTCTGAAATTGTCACAAGATTACAGACTTTCTGATTCTTTTTTGTGCTATGGTGAGAAGGGTGACTGTTGCTTCCTGAATGTGGCTACTGAATCAAATGGGAACCTCCAAAAATAAACAATTTGTTTAATCTAATTAACTAAATAAAATGCCAAGTTCACAGTGTTCATCTCTGTGGACTGATGTAATTGCTGGCATTTGACTTGCATACCTCTTGAAATATTAAATTAGTTTATAAACGTGGCAGAAAAGAGCAGCTTATACTTGCCAAATAAATTTGGGTATTTTACAACAGCTTAAACAAGCTAGCTATGTTAACTCTCGTTCTGCGGAGTTGGTTTTAAGTTTTGTTTTGTTATTAAACTGTATAGCTAAGTATTGCTCCCTCAGGTTCACAGTCTGCTTTTAAGAGAGCTTGTACAAAATAGCAGAATAAAGTATTTACCTAGAAGAAATTATTAATTTGGACAAAATTCCATTTACAATAATAATGAGTTTAGTTTGATGAGAATTTTAATAGCATTATTTTTCAAGATAACACTGAATACAGAAAACTTGAAAGAATTTTAGTGTGAAACCTAGATAAAAACTCACAGGTTGACACTGAATTTCACTTGGATCTAAACTGAGACAGCAATACTGTAGACATTTAGTAATGTTTAAAATTGGTGCCAGCAAAAACCTGACACCAGTATAGATTACAAAAAGAACAATTGCTAGACAAGTTCCACTTGAAATACTTTCTTACATTCCCAGTGATTAACTGTAATTTTGGAGTGCATTTTTTAACAGGTTAGTGAGAATTAATTCTCATCAAAATTGAATGCCATATATTAATCTAAACTAAGACTACAGCAGCTTCTGATCTGTTGGGGAAGTTCTATTTCATTCTGATCATTTCCTCTAATGACTTCTTTCATTTTGTTACTGTAAAATACAAAATAAGTTTTAGTATGCCATTATTTAGTATGTTTAGTAAATTTAGTATGCCAAATTTAGTATGTTTAAGTTTTAGTACTTTTTTCTTAATCTGTACTGTAGTATTCTTGCCTAAGCTGCTTTCAGTACAACAAAGGTGAAAATTGATCATTTCAAGGAAGACTTTTTTTAATTTTGAGATTTCATATGTTGAGATAAGAGGCAAGTTAGAACAACATTTGATTCTAAAAAATATTTAGAAATGTAAGGCAACTGATGAATGCAAAGTCATATTGAAAAGTGTGGTATTTCCTTGCGAATGCACTTCAGGAAAATCAGCAACTGTAAAACCTTTTCTTTTTGTACTGTTTTTCTTTCATTGAAATACAGGATCTAGATGTTTGAGAAGTAAAAAATACTAAAATTACTGTAAGACATAATAACAATCTTCAATCATAATGGCACAGGAGAACGTATTTAAATTATAATTCATTTAATTTGTCTACACTTAGAGATAAAATGTATTCATTTTTACTGGATGAAACCTCTGTTTTCAGTATGTGATGATATAGTATCAAGTCACCCAGTCAGACTGTGGGGGAAAGCTTTGTTGTTTAAACTGGTTGAACAAAACATTCTTCTACGTGATCTCTTTTTGTTGTGGTTTTGCTTTCTTGCAGCTGTCTGTTCTTCATGACTCAGGTATTTACAGTAAGATTTTATTCCTGTGGAAAAGTAAATCTGTGTATCCACATACTTTCAGCCTGTATCAGACCACATTGCCTGTAAGTTTACCAAATGTTTAATTCGATGGAATATTTTATCAGAATGCTATGCCATTCTTGAAAACATGCAGACTTCTGAAACAGTATTTACTCAAACAATATTAATACATATTCTTAAGACAATTTAATAGTGAGGAGTCTGTGCATCATGCAGGGCATTGCTACTTCACTGTAAATTGCTACTGTACATGCCTCACTGTGATGTGACCTGTAATTTAGTTTATAAAAAAAGAATACTTTAGAACTGTGCTGGTTTATTTGTCTTGTCTGTATGAAATTTGAGTGCATGTATGCCTTCAGTCTTAACTTTGTTAGTATATTTCTTTATACTAAATGAAACTGATTGAGAATCTGTTCTCTTAAAGACAGTCACCCTGTAATGTTTTGTTATTGTCCTTTATAGTTTCTCTTAATAACCACTAGGGTGTTGTGTACTTTTATAAGCCCTGAATGCTTGCATCACATCTCATCTCCATCTGTAATTTTAAAAGCAAGGTTTGATGCCAGTGAGATAGCAAACAGACAGTGGCAGGGACTGCTAAGTAGGCTCCCTCATTTTCTCTGAATGCAGGGTGCAGGCTGTAGAACAAATATGCACAAACATTTAAAGTCCTAACTGTTGTCTTGTCAGGAAGGCAGAGAGAGTAAACTGAGCATAACCTGTCTTTTTTTTTTCTTTACATAATAATTTTATAAATTTGTAGTTGGCACGGTTTGTCTGCAGATAAATGCTTTTAATTGCATTTTACTTAAACCAAGCATGAACTGAGAGTGACCTGGAAGATGTAACAAGGCCCTTCTAGGGGAAGTGTGAGGAAAGTTTTTCTGTAAACTGGGGGCGCTGAAGTGCTGGAGTTTCCCTGCCCCAAAATGTGGTAGCATGAGTCCCTCTTTCAGCTATGTGGGCTGTGGAACTGACATATCTGGGATTGGACATGGTTTTTTTTTTTTGTTTGTTTGTTTGTTTCCAAATGACTGCTTTAAAATAGGTATGTATTTTACCACACAGAAATATTCAGATATTTTTTGAAGGGCTTGTTCAGTTATTCTGAACAAGTGACTTAGAAGTCAGTATACCTCTTAATTTTCTGAATATCACTCAAATTTGGACCTGTGACAGGTATGACAGTGACACTGCCATCCTGGACTCCATGTGTATCAGTCTGCCTCCAATGAGACTGTTACAAGCCCTCGTAGGATTCACACCTGTGGATTGAAAACCTCATACCTCCTCAACAGCACTTGGTAATTCCAGCATAACGCCTTTTCTTCCACGTATATGAAGAACTGTGGAAATTATCTGTTTGCAGTCTGCTGCAATAGAAGGTGATAGGACTTTTCAGAATGGAAGGACCGAAATTCTAGATTGAATTCCCAATGGAAAAATTATATTTATTATTTGCCATCATTTCAAAATATGCTGTATTTTTAATAGAAACGCGTGGATATTAGGACTGGTTATTTTTCATGGCTGCTAGCAATAGAATTTTTAGTACCAAGATATTGCTACTGTATTGATTCACCTAGTGGAAATCAGCCTATTTTTCTTCGTCAATTTTGGACTGAAACATTTTAATGATTATCCAATCTGTTTCTAAGCATCAATTAAAGCAAATGCTGTAGTTGCATCATTCAGGCATTCTAGTGCCATTCAGCCAGAGAAGACAAATGGGTGTTCTGGATTACTTATTACAGTGCACAAAGCAGAAAACTCACTAAAACTAAGAGTGGGTCTTCAGCTGTCAGAAGCTTTACTCCAAAAGTTGCAGTCATGAACACACAGCAAATAATGTGCTCTGAGTTTACCTAACGGCAAGTTACATTTACTGATTTGTTGCAAGTTTCCATAGACTTCTCTGGAAGGATTTTATGTAATTTAAATGTAATGGATAAAGATGAGTGTAACCTGGATTGCCAGGATTCCACTGAGGAAAAAACTAAAGCCAAGTAAAAGCTCAAATTTCCAGGAGTCAGGAAAGCTATGGGCTCTTTGTCCAGAATGAGAGTCCCCTTCTTCTGTATGATATTACCAAGACAGAAACTGTAGCCTGTTTTACCCCTTCCTTAAATCTCTGGTAGAAAATGAGAGCAAATACAAAACAAACAAACAAATAAAAAAACATAGGCAATGTGTGGACATTTTTTCTTCATCCTTCAATAGAGAAAGTTCAGTAAATTTAGTTACTCAGAAGGGTGCGTGAGAGGTAATTTTATAATGGTTTGTAACTACTGTCAGAATGGTAGCCACCTACCCTAAAGTACTTTTATTCTTGTCTGTTGGAAAACTATATAGGGATTTAGTTATACTGCAGGTATTTCAGTGTGGCATTTATCTTTTAAATAAACTTATAATTGAGCGTAAGTCACACTTAACTAGACAATATTACATTTTTATTTAGCAGTTCAAATTTTCTGTCCAGTAGTTCTGCTCATAAATTTTATTCATATTCCTGCCTTTTCCCACATTCTTTGTGTTGGCTTTATATCTAGTAATGGAGGTTGAGGAGGCTGGATTTGGGGGGTGGATTTTCTTTTTTTTTTTTTTAATAAGAAGTTGGAGTTCCATTTGTTACGGTGGTCCACTGATGAGATACAGGGATTTGTATACAGATATGTATATATGTATATATGTGCATTCATATACATATATATATATAATGTATATATGTTTGGGTCGTAGTTACTGCCCAAGTATTTCTTTTTTCTAAAGTCTCAGGGATTAACATTTCCTAAGCTAATGTCACTTTTTCTTCACAATCGATCTGCTATAACCAGTGATGGTATTGCATTTCTTTACAATAGGCCTTCACAGTTGAAGCAAACTCATACTCTTATCATGGAGTTAGTACATTTTTAAAAGCATATAATCTTTTGGGGGACCGTAGTGGATTTCTTTCACTCCTTGGAAGATATTGTTATGCACTGTTTTTGTGTAAATGAACACATGCTTCACAATGGTAGTATTTACAGTGAGTCAAAGAATACTTACACTTTGAATAATAACTAAAATACTGAACTTCTAGAGACTTTGAAATGAGAAAAAATTGCTTATGACTGGAAGCCATATAGTCATTAAATTATACAAAGAAGGATCTGAAGATCTGTTCTGAAATGAATTTATTTTCTACCCCTTTCTCCTTACTAAAGAACCTAGAAAAAGTATAGGAACAACAAAATGAGACTGAAGGCTAAAGAAATAAGTATGAAACTTGTTTATGAGAGAGTAGCCTCAAACATTAATTCAAGGGCAAGGAAGATGATAATGTCTCAGAAGATCTAAGTTCAGTGATGAGTAACAAATTTCACCAGAAATATTTGATATTAGGTATGGCTGTTGTGTTAACAATTTTATGTATCCTGACTTGGTTACTTTTTATTTTTAGAGAAATTCTGTAAGTGTAAGAAAAGCAAAATTATCATGTAAAGAAGGCACATATGGAGTGATTTCATAAGGAAAGCCTTTACACTTGCAAAGTCAAGAAAATTTGAAAAAATGATGAGGAAAATGATTGAATTGATAAAGTTAAGAGGAAAATACAGGTCGAAACAAAATTGACTGTGGATGATAGGTAAAATTTTTAATAGTGTGAGGGACTGATACTCCTAAATTGTTTCCACAGGCCACCACTGGCAAAGTGTTCTTCTGAGTCATCTGAAATTGCCTTAGACAGCATAGCTGGGAGTACATTTTATGTGAATAATGTTGCGTTTCTGAGTTGTGTCAAAGCCTCATATGACAAGGTTGGAGTTTTTTTCTGTCTTTCCTGGCTATTCTATAAATCACATTTCCACTTGCTTTAGGTTAAAGCATGTATTTTTCTAACTATCACTTTGAAGAAGAGTAATCTGAGTAACCATTACCAGTGTTGGTATGACATTGTATTTTCAGATGCCGTTTGTTCTTGACATACTTCTGTACAATATGGTCTTGTTTTTCTATGTAAGACAGTTCCAGTTTATTTAAATAACTTCATTGTTGAAAAAAATAAAAATAAAAACAGCCTTTGTTACATTTCCATAGGCAGTAGAGTGAAGTCGCTGCTGCAGTGCTGGACGTGCAGCAGCAGGGCTGCCCCGCAGCAGTGCTCAGCTGTGTGCTGTGTCGTCCCATCTGCCCATTTCACAGTCCAGCCTTTCATTGCCCCTGGCTATCCCTTTTTCCGTCCCAGTTTGTATTTGCCCACCCGTAATTTGTTTTTCCCTTTGTTGCCAGTTTTGTTGTACCACACCCAAATTTGTTTATTTTGATGTGACTTTGTAGATAGATGTGACTTTATGTGCTGTTACTGGTACATCTACATACGTGCCGTCAGCAGTGCAAGACTGCCTCCCCAGAAGCTCCCCAGAACTCTACTTCAGCTTTCTCTGAAATTTGTCTGTTTTTCACGTAACTCTCCCTTAGAGATCTGTAAAAACAGCCTCACTGCCAACTTCTTGCATTATCTGTCACATCCAGCAATTTTCTTATGTCTAGTAGTTTTTTTCACATCCTTTTTATTCAGCTTAATCTCAGGTCAAGGCCTAGTCATGTTCTGCAGCCTTACAAAGGTCCAACTGACTGAGAGACCCATTTAGGAGGCCTGTTGTTGCCTGTGGCAGCTGTCATCTTGGCTTATGCACCAGGGAGGTGAGACTGCCACTGTGCTTCACGTTGTGTGCATCGGCCTGCAGATCCGTCCCTTGCACCCTTGGGGGAGGTAGGGTGAAGATCATATAGATTCTTTTTAATATAAAGAAACACCTAGATTTTGTGAACAGGATTGGGTTCCAGCTCTTCATTCATAACTTCCAACCAACTCTGACTATAAGCATGTCACTTAACCACTGTGTCCTAGTTTCACCATCTGTAAAACACTTTTGAAAGTCATGGAAAACTGAATCATAGGTCTTTTCCATCTCTAGATTCTATTAGGTCATCCAGTTTGTCCATCTGCCAGTGTAAGATTGTTTCCTATATTCACCAGTGTTTTTCCAGTCTGGGTTCTGTGTGCCAAATGTTTGGGCTTCCACCAGTACCTGTGGGAGGTGGATTTGCAGACCTCTAAATCTCAGTGTGAAGAAGCTCTTCTGACATTCACAAATATTGTCACAAATATCTTAATGGACCACAAGTGTTGCAATTTACTATAAATTAGGGCATCTACTTTCGTAGAGTTTCAGAAATTCAGCATACAGATGATTTTCTTCAAGTTGAAACCAGCAGCGTTGTGAAACAAACTAGATCTAGACAACAACTATCAGAATAACTAGCTGTCTTTGTACAAAATTTTCAGAACTATGAATATATGGAAGTTATTTGGGCTCTGTGTAACAGTAGTTAAACTGCTTTTAAAGTCACCATCCGGCTAACAACTGGTGTGTAACATGATGTATTAGATGCAGTGACCTAGGAAGAAAAGGCCCATATTTAGTGTATTCAATTGATAAGGTTAACAGATTATTTTATAATGCAACGTGTATAAAATATGTATTTAAAAATAATGAAAAATCTGTCAGAGGTGTGTGTTTCATGAAATACACAACTTCTAACCAACTCCACTTGCATAGGATTTTCATTCCGCTGCTGATGGAAATTCTTAAGGAATGAAAATTGCATGTGCATTATCTTCACAAAAGGGAGAAGGGGGTTTCTTGGTTGTTTTCTTTGGTTGGTTTTTTACTTTTTAACTTCAATTTCGTGGCCTTAACCCTACATATTCATATATGTTGATAAGTGAATGTATTATTTGCATGTAACAGTAAAAATTTCTATATATAACAACTGATCTTCCTCCTTTAAGGAATTAGAATGAAATTTTAATACTTATGAGGAAGATAAACTTTAGAAAATAATAGTAAAGTCTGATCATAAAAAGAATAAATATGTCTTTCATCTACAGGAAATAAAGCCAGATCAAGTTACCAGACTTGCACTTAGGAAAGAAGTTAATTTTGAAAGTGTCTGCAGAAAGGTAAGATTTGTTGGTTTTGTTGCTTTATATCTGTGAGTGTGAGAAAACACATGAGCCCCTTATGATGATGTATGCGCCTTATCACTGTATGTGAGTGGGAGTATCTGCATTTGCATAGTGTGTGATATATGTTATATTGGGTCTTAACTATAAATTATTCTTCTGTTTCTAAAGACATCTCTCTACTAGGCCATGTCTGCAAAAAACTGTATAGTTATTTTAGCAGGAGTGGCTTTTCATTTAGACTGGTGAGCTAACATCTAGTAACAGGAATTGCCCACTGGGAAGCAGAGTCTTTCTAAAGAGGTTTGTCATGTATATCTAGTACATTTACATGGACTAGTTAATGTAAATAATCTAAGCTTTCGACAACAGTTGAAAACAGGCTCTAAATACTTCTAGAGGCAGAGAGAAGCTTATCCATGTGAAAAGAACGTTAGCCTGAAATAAAGATGAAATTTGAACACAGCCATTTCAGCACAGCGTTTCTCCTGATGTCCTCTGAGTAAATATTAACTAACCAGTGGTAACTGTAAGGGATGAAATGAAGACCTAGGAAAGAGGAGAAAAAAGTAGCCTTTTAAGTGGCTTGCTGTAGAAATTATCATAGAATCATCATAGAATGGCCTGGGTTGAAAAGGACCTCAAAGATCATCTAGTTTCAACCCCCCTGCTGAGTGCAGGGTCGCCAACCACTAGACCAGGCTGCCCAGAGCCACGTCCAGCCTGGCCTTGAACGCCGCCAGGGATGGGGCATCCACAACCTCCCTGGGCAACCTGTTCCAGTGCGTCACCACCCTCTGAGTGAAAAACTTCCTCCTAATATCTAACCTACATCTCCCCTGTCTCAGTTTAAAACCATTCCCCCTTGCACTATCACTATCCACCCTCGTGAACAATTGTTCCCTCTCTTGTTTATACGCTCCCTTCAAGTATTGGAAGGCCACAGTGAGGTCTCCCTGGAGCCTTCTCTTCTCCAAACTAAACAAGCCCAGTTCCCTCCACCTTTCTTCATAGGAGAGGTGCTCCAGCCCTCTGATCATAGTGGCGCTCCTCTGAACTCGTTCCAAGAGCACCACGTCTTTCTTGTGCTGGGGCCCCTTACAAAGCAAACCTGAATAAAAAATATCAGTGTAGCAAACTGTATGCCTTTCTCCAAATCCTCCTTAATTCCTCTGGATGGGCAGCTGAGAACTGTGGAGAGTCTGAGATCTGAGAAGTACATAATGCACAAAGTTACAATGTAGTATTTGATCATTTCCTCATATAATGTTATCACTAGTTTATAATATAATTACACTCTGTCAAAGCGTGGCCATCTATGATGCACTCACTTATCAGCATAGAATACAGCAGGATATCATTGAAGCAAAATGAAATTAGTATACTAGAGAGGTCACAGCTTGGATCTTACTAATGTATGTCAGCTGTTCCAAAAGTAATACCTCCTATTTTATTCTTTCTCAGTGGTTTACCATAAAACCATGACATTCTGTTAGCTCATGACATCAGAGGCAGATATTGGTGGACACCGTTCTGCCCGTCTGCTGCCATCTGTCACACGTTCAATGCATCAGCCTTACTCTGATTACACTATCAAAAATATAGAAGCCCCAAAATGAAACAATTGATTCAGTTGTTTTGAAGGAGTTTACAGGCTTATACGTTTGGAATTGCAGAGGACAATTCTGCTTCACTTGCCAAGAATATAAAAAGGAGTATTGGTATTCTTACCAGTTTATTTTGTCTATCCATTTCTTTTCCTAGAATTTCTTCAAATATAAGCAGGGGATGGAAAAGGATAGGAGAAGGCTATGAAATTCTCTTAGCCCTGGATATTTCTCCTAGTTAATAGGATTCTTGTTTTCATAGTCAGGGATGACTGTATATTTTCAAAATTTAATTAAAATTGGCTTTTATTTTGCCATAATCCTTGAACAGATATAATGCAGGTATCTTGATGGAATTGTTTTGTTTTTTAAAATTCTTACTTGTGTCACTTTCTGCTGTTAGTGGTGTTTTACAGTGGTGTGAAAGACTTAATCTCACATATTATAATGAATGAGTCTCTTTAAAAAAAAAAAAAAAAAAAGCATTCTGATGCTGTTTTAAACCGACAGTTTAACCTTACTGTTGCAGCTCTCTTAACAAGTGGTAGCTGAGCCACCATAGCCATTGGTTGGCTGTAGCATACCCACAGCTAAAAAGAGTATCTCTTATGTGCTTTAATAAAAGTTAATGTCAGTGTATTATTTTATCTTTTCCCACAGTTAGTTATTAATAATAACGTTTGGGAAAAAAAAATCTATCTCTAGCAATATTCTGTAGATCACATGAAATGTAGACCATACTGTTTACCTTTTCATTAACTTGAGTTTCGAAATATTTGAAGCAAAACATCCTGTGGCTGTTTTCATTTTCCAAATAGGTTTGTTTTCACTGATAAAAGGCAATCTGCTTTTAATTCACTGTGGAATGCCAAATATTAGTTTTGCATAGTGGATGTGTAGTCGAGATATTTGTTTAATTCCTTCTGCCCACTGAGATTTTATGTTCTATTACTATTTTTCCCCGTATTTTTTTCAGAATAAGATAGGCGTACTTTTCTATTTAAAGAGTTAGCATAAATTTCAGTAAGGTACAATCACATTGTGTCAAGTGTTTAGCAAGTGACAGTGTAACTGCGGTTTTTATGATTTAGCTGTCAGGATTATTATACTGATGGTTGCTAATGAGCAAATCAAATTCATGACAGCTGCAGAGAGAGTTGGTAATTCCTTAGCCACGTGACACTAGACATTTTCTGGGTCTTCGCTGATAAAAATGTCATGGGGTTTACCACATCAATATAAGACAAGAAGCAGGGGGTGAGCTG
The DNA here is from genome assembly GCF_002078875.1 of Numida meleagris. Taxonomy (NCBI): domain Eukaryota; kingdom Metazoa; phylum Chordata; class Aves; order Galliformes; family Numididae; genus Numida; species Numida meleagris. The sequence goes on from NC_034438.1 coordinate 74,174,962, forward strand.
TGCTTCGTGCCCCTCTGCTGAAACTCTTTACATCCATTTTACTATTGTTGCAGCTGGCACCATTGCTATTAACAGATGGTAAACTCTGCTGTAAAGATTGTATTAAATGTTGCCATGTGACTGCAGCTGGACTTTATTGTTGGTGCTTAGTCACAGCTGTTGAAATTATCTAGGTTTTGACTAAGCTTTTGTACAGGTTCTGCACACAGTCCTGTACTGTCAGCAACAAATATATTTGCCAGTCATCAATAAAATTGAAGAACACGTGGCAGATCTGCTGTCTAATTTTTTAAACAGATTTCCAGCTGTGTAGCATTTTAACATGGTTTTTTGTAGCATGTGTCCCAGAACTGGTCTGGGAGGCTTGATTCATTAGTATCGTGCACTGGAAACTAATGCTAAAAAAGTTGTTCATTACAAGTTTGGGAACAGACAAAGGCCACAGCTTTATTTCATCTGCACTTGCATGTCAGAAGTCATTCTGTCAGACTGCCCCTCTGCTGCCATCTGTCACATGGCAACAACGTGTAATGGAATACTGGTGAGGAGGTTCAACCTATACTGCCATACCACCAACATCTGCCTCTGACATAGTGGACCAACATCTTAAAATGGGAAGCAGTATTTTTGGAGCAGCCCTCATACATTAGTATCAGAGATTAAACTGGGCACACACTTGTCTGCAGGAAGGATTCTGCTCAGTGAATTTTGAGTATATTGGAGTCATCAACACTTGGAGCCATGCCATATTCTTCTAAGTCTCAAGACTACTGACAGGCATGCCACAATTTCTTCTTTGGTTTTTCTTTCTTCTAGGTTTGTTTTTTCTTTCTTCTAGGTTTGGTTTTTCTTTCTTCTAGGCTTCTTTGGTGAGCTTATTCTGGATTGTTTAGTGTTCAGGAACCAGCTTTGTCTTGTTTCGAATTTAGAAGCAATTCTAAGGCTTTAGAACAGGCAGCTTATGCATGGCCATAGGCAGATGTGCCAGAATTCAACTGAACAGCATGATATGCAATATGATTTTGATCGTTGAAAGTCTGGGCTGCCTAATGAGAGTAGCTGTACTTAACGTGATTATGCAGGAATGACATTAGTGATGACTTGGTGTAGATATTTTAATATTTCAAGGCTATAATACAACAGTTAAGGTTTGGGATGTTATTTTGAAAGTGACTGAATTTAATATCCATGGTCTATATGAATTTGAGTCTTAGGAACCAGCTAAAATATTAACAGTGATAATAAAAAATCTTTTGTGAATTATCAAATTTAAATTCTACTGTTTCACACTTGAGAAGGTGCTTCTTCACCTACCAAACTTCTTCATGAATTCACTGCATCACTGGTGCGGCAATGCACCTTCAAGCAAGAAGGACCTCAGAATGATGTAGAAAACAACTATGGGCAAAACAACTGACAGGAGCAAAAGGATAAAGTTACAGGGCTTCTTCTATATTACTTTTATTTCTTTCAAAAAAGTGTTTAAAACACAGTTTCAAAATACCAGTTTTCGTCCTGTTATCTTATTTTTAAACTATGCAAGTGATGGCCTAGGATTAGTCCTTGTATTAATCCATAACATGCGTTTCATCAGCGACCAAAAAAGAGTAAAGATAGGGTAGTCACAGTGCTTATATTGCTTTGTATTCTTCTCCATAGATTACCATGAAAGCATTTTATGAAAAGCTGTGATATTAGAGGTATTAATCAATTTACAGCATCGTGATAGCTAAATAGTTATTTGGAGCATTAGGTTCCTTAGAGTGTATCAGTAAATGGTAATCTTGGATTACAAGACATGAACAGGGCATGGTTACACAACAATATTTATTCTAACAAATACTCTTAGTTTTAAAAACATAAATTTCCTTAACAGGAAATTTTAAAGATAATTCTAGTACTTTTCAGCTTTGTGACATGGAAAGAAGGGAAGATGGCATTTCTAAAGTGAGTAGAACTTCAATTAAATAGCTGCATCCAAGGAGGAACAGTCACATCTGTATTTTCTATCTTTGAAAAATAGAAAGGTTTCTATTTAAGTTGATATTACTAAATGTACATTTTTGATCCTGGCTTTAATTTATTTTAAAAATGTACTTTCTAATGGAAAATATATTTTAAAAAGTCACTATTCCCTGTGGATTTAATCTGAGGAAATGCATTAAATCATGAAAGGGGCCTGATGCAAAGTCCTTTGCAGTTTAATTGAAGACTTTCTGTTAACTTCAAAGGCTTTGGATCAAGCACAGAATAGTTGCTGTCTTTCATTTGGGCTTTGGGGGATTTTTCCACAGTCCCCGCCCTTTCTCTTTTCCACCCTTCCCCTCCACCCCCCCTCCCAAGAATTCTACTAGCTACAAAAACATTCTGATTAGGATAGATTCAGTTATTGATATAAAACTTCTGTTGCTGGTGCTAGTGCCTTTAGCAGCAGCATAACTAGATAATTACTTATATGCATTTTTAACATTCTTTGCTTATGAAAATACTTTGCTTGCAATCCATAAACCATAGAGAAAGGACTACTGTATGAATCAGTCTTTTGTGTAATACTGATGTGATGGGTCATCGGCTTTCTGTAATACACTTATCATTAATTCTTTGCACTTAGCTGTTTTGTGGTTTGATGTTGGCAGTGTTGCAGGAGAACAGCTGCTGTTCTTGAGGGAACCATGAAAAGTATTTATTTATTTTTAAACGTGAATTCTGGTTGTTAAAACTCTTTAAATTAGAAACTGTATATAGACAGTGTGTTGTTATAATAGGAATAAATTAATGATGATTTAATATGTTTATGAAGACCTAATGATCATCTGATAATACTCTCTCCTTTTTTCATTCTTTTTAAATAACAATATGGTCAACTTCAAAACAGCTTTTAGGAACCCAGAATCATTGTTACCCATTTTTGCTTTAGAGTGAATATGCATTGCTCATGCATATGAAGATGGTTCCTTTCCTCAGCAGTGTTTATGCTGAGAATAGCAAAACAATACTTCTCCACCTTAGGCATTATGTTGCAGTTCCTTTCTTATTTCAGTATGGAAATAAAGACAGTGATTTGCATAACTGATACTGATTTCTTTATGTAATAGTTGTATCTGCCAACTTCAATGTGTTTTGGCATTGATTTAACACCGTTACACTGCTTAATAGAATTGGATTGATGCTGGAAATCAATGTTGCAGTGCTGGATTCCTTCTGTCTCCAGCATTTTGATTCTGTTTGAATGGAAGTTGCGCTGAATGTATGAAACCACTGTTTCCTGAGAGTTTTCCATGTCAGACACCAGATGTTAACTTTAAACAGGAATGTCTGTGGTCTTTCTAACAATACTGATGTAGAATTTTGCAGTCAGTGATGAATATCACATTCAGGCGTAAATACTTTCTCTATGTGAGTGATTGTTGGATGTTGGTGTTTTGTTTTTTGTCTTTCCCTGAAGTCTTCTCATCTTCCAAATTAAATTTCTTGATCTGTGAGCTGTTTAGCATGTCTTATGTGTATATAGAGAGGAAATAATATATACATAACTATATTTATATAAATACACATATAACCATTATTTATATAGATGTATTTATAGTATATAAATGTCATTTTTTGTAAAACTAAATGCTTAACAGTGTGTAATCTTTTCTGTTTTGGAGTCTGGAACCCACTGATATGGCTGCCGCCAAAGTATTGTCAGTACAGAACTGCCTGTTTTTTTTAACAAATCTTTCTCCACTCTTTCTCACCGACTTCTCCACTAATTCTCCTTCTGTCTCTTAGCCCAGCCAGTGTCAATCTCTTCCCACATGCCCAGTGGGAGAATTCAGTCTGCTGTTTATGCCACATTCTGTTCATTTCCTTCCCAAAACTGATTAGCCATTCTTTTGCCCACTAAATCTTCACCATACTTTCTTTGTGTTAATTTCTGTCTTCTCCATTGTCCCCTTTTCATTCAAACTAGGCTGCCACCTGCTTGCCACAGTAGGGTCACCATTTGAGAGTAAGGAGATAGATTAGACAACGTTCGCATCGTTTTCAACACCAGAGCAGCACATGCAGTGATATCAGTTTAGTTACAGCCTGGATTTTGTCTGTTCTCAAAACAATATTTTTAATGTTCTGTGTTGAAATAAAACAATAGCAGCTTTGGCTGTTTTTCATTGTGAGATAGTATATTCCTGACACGAAAAGGCTGTCTTCTATCAAATTTTACTTTACTAAGCCAAGGATCTATTAAGATGTGATCTTTAGAAAAGACTCAATCTCAAAAGTGATTGCTTTTGATTGGAATTAGTTCATTTCAACCATTTGGTTCTCAGAGCAGAATGTGGATAGGCATATTATTCTCAACAGAAATCAGAGAGCAGTCACTTCACATTTTATTAACACAGTGTTTGGCTATCATCTAGGTAGTTTGGTCACAATGAACACACTTACAAGAGCATAAATGGACAGAAACATGGGTGGGGAAGCACAGTGTTTTTCAGCTCAGATATTCCTATAATAGTGGTGATTCAATGCATGTGGTTTTGTATACACACAGTTGTATTTTTTCATTACCAGAAAGATTCATAACACAGTATATGTAAAAGCATATGCAACTCTGAACTTTTGGTCTTATTTTAAATGAATACTTAAGTTATATGCCTAAGTTTTTTTGTAGGGCGTGAGCTGTAATGGGAACAATAGAGTAAAATATATGAACTAGTCTCGTTTTTATGTTTTCCTTGAAGAAAATGAAAGAAAGAAAGTATTGTAAGAAGAGGTTCTCAAAGTGTGGTGGATTTGATTCTGAATAAAGGAATGTCAAATTACTGATGTCAGAATTTCCATGATATAATTTTCAGAAATACTTCTCAGGCATGCATGGAATGCCCAGGAGACAGGCAGAGATCCAGAACCACAAAGCATGCATGAGACAGTGGTACAGAAAGGAGATTTAGGTGTTAGAGGAACTGAGGACCCTTCAGAGGCAAGAGGAGACAGAAAAAGAAAGATGAGCTAATTTATTAACCAAAATTGAACCATGCTGCTGGCACTGAAAGTCTTCAACAAGGAATACAAAACAAAAAGGAGGAGGAAGACTACATTAATAGAAAAACATCTGATTCACAGTCAGGTGATCAACAAGGAGTATATGACAATTTTTCACAATCTCTCTTGGAGGCCAAGTTGGGAACAGGTCAATCCAGTGAATAATGAAAACAAATCAGGCTGTCTACAGTACCAGCTGGTTAGCATCTCCAGTACTTAACTGCAGAAGAAGAATATACGTTATAAATGCTTCCGTACCAGTCCTTGAAGCCTAAGAACATACTGGGTGAGAGTGGAATACCTGACATCAAACATCAGAGATACAATTGATATTTTCCTTTAACCAGGTCTTCAAGATAGTTAATGAAAGGTGCCACCTCTAGAAGGATAATGAGGCAGGATGTATGTGCAGGAGAGTGGCACTGTGTTGTGAACAGCTGTGTTTTCAGTATAACTGTATAGAAGTGTGACAGGAAAAGTGAAACTCTTACAAGTCTCATGAATGACAGTCAGCTCTGTAATAAAAGTTTGGTGCTAGTAATGTCCTGAACTTCTAGTTAGAATTGTGATGGTGAGCAGAAAATGATAAATCAGATTATAGAAACTACAAGTCCACAGCTAGTAATGGTGAGAGATTTCACTTACCCTTAATTAATTTGATTACTAAAGACAATCTCTGAATTGCATTCTTTAGGGATTGATAGGGAAAGTTAATCCACACGAAGGGGTAGAGAAGAGGATGTGCTCAACCGAACAAGGAAGCCCTGCCTTGCCATTAGTCTGCTAGATCTCTAAATATTGGTTCCCACTGATGAACTTCAGCCAGTGTTGATGGAGATGGTTTTAGAAGTGTATATTTCCAGCAGGTCATTTGTGTGTATGACAGTTCTCATCAGAGTAGTAGAAATCCAAATCAGTATTGCTGTCAGTGAGGGAAGTGTTCTAGTGACAGAAAAATTCAAATACTTTTCAATATTGTTTTAAGAAACACCATGGAGTTGGAACAGAAGGTAAGTGAGAAGATGTAAGGTACAACACAGATGAGCTGGAGTCTTTCATTATTCCTATTGCTTATAGAACTTACTGTGTTAAAATGTGTTTAATGCTATGTAGATAATTGTAATTGCATATGCTAAAGACTGACAACTAATCACATATTGCAAACTGAAAAAGCTTTTTCTGCATATATGCTTTGAAGAGTAACTCAGAATTGCGTAACAAAATTAGAATAAAATTACATTTCTGATATTTTTAAAAATGAAAAGCAACAGCTGTTGTGCTTTACTGTTTTTACTTTTATTAATGCAAGTGTATCTTTATCTGGTTGTATGTCATAAGTACAATACAAAATCATAATCACTTCTTCACTGTTTCCTGTGCAGATCATTTTTCAAGTGCTGCATCTCGGAACTAAGGAATTAACAATTATAAAAATTTAAGAAATAAATAAAGAGAGAAGTTATGGAATTATGAGGATTCTTTTGGCTCACCGTGAGTCTTTGACACTGGAAAATTCTATGAAAAGTGCTGAAGGCACTATTTCTTGAAATTTTTTAACTTGAACAGTGGAAATGGAAAAACAAGATTTTCTTGAGTTATTGGAATTCTCTTTAAAGAAACAACCCATTTATTGGGAATGTAGTAGGTAGCTACATTAAGAAATTTCAGTGAGGGAAAATGAAAACAGGTTTACAGTGTATTGCCCCTCAATGGCAAGATTTATGAGTATGTATGGAAAATGTGATGTAAGTGGTAACTTACTGAAAGTATAAGGGCATTACCTTTGAGGGCTGTTGGCCTAGTTTTCCTTTGTTTTGAAACACAAATAATTGCATGCTGATTGAAAGGGTTGAGTGATTACACCATAGGAAAATACTTTTTTGCCAAAGTAGCAATAACGTAATGACCTTAAAGAGAGTCGAGCCTCCAAGCATAAAGGTGATTATTCTGCATGCCATGCGATGAAATACCTGCTAGAAAAAAAGGACTGTTCAGGATTTATGTTTATTTTGCATTCATCATTTGCTGATATTCTCAAATAGTATCAGGGCTTCCCTATGTATCTGATATGTTTATGAATAGAGTAAGTTTTGAATGCATATACTCCCTCAATAGACTTAATGATAAAAAATTTACATTTTGGTGCTAAGGAGTATGATTATCTCAGATGTCTAATAGTTTTTCAGTGAACTGAATTTGTCTTTTTTCAGAAAGTGCCTGAAAAACATTTGGAATGTAAGATACCTGTTTTCAGTAGCGCACAAAAATGTCAATGTGAGATACCAAGAGGCTCTGTCTTGTTTTAAATAGCATACACTTTTATGGGCCTACTCCTGGTTAATGTGTGAAGTATTTATGAAGTTTTTAAGTCTTCTACACCTCCAAATCCCTGGCTCTCAGTAGTTAGTGTCTTCAGTGGTGGCTCAGAACATAAATACATCTCTCCAAGTTGTATCTGAGGATGCTGAACTGACAATTTCTTGTTAGATATTTCTGAGTTCCCTGATGATAATTCTTCTATGTGTGAAAGTCTGAGCAAGATGAGCATTTTTGACAGGCGTAATTCTTTTACATTGTCATCAGAAGTTATCTGAAATGCGTATGCTTAATTTAGGGCTTGGTTTCAAGTTTCGGTTTTGCATCTGTTTTAAAATTTGAAGTTCTGAACAGTGTCTGCTTTCTCCAGATTCTTTGTTATAAACTGTCCTATATATTGCTTACACATACGCTGCTTTATCAGGCTGCAGCTGACAAGAGATACTTTGAGGTCTGAGCTTCTATTTTACTATGGAATATTGTAAGGACGTCTGAGGATTATATCTGTGTAAGTTCTGTGCAGAATTTTGTCTCCAAACTGACTTTGTAAGGAGACCAGTGGATATCTCAGTTCTGAAAGTTAACAATGTCATCCAGGGCTGAATACTGTGAGCTTCTTGGCCCATTAAGTAGCTCTGACAACGAAGAGCTCATCCCTGTACCTTGCCAATGTATTTGCTGCTGTCTGCACTGTAAGTCTTTGGACTTGCCCATTATGCACTATTGGATCTTGAGAAGTAAGCTGCAAACCTGAGTATTCCTTGTCTACTTGTTGCTCTGGCTCTCTCTTCTATAACAGACAAGCAAGTATAAGTAAGCTTTACATATATATATGTATATAAAATGTATGTATCACTTGTTTCACCTTTCATTTTGAGATGGTTGGCCAGCTTAACTCTCTGCTGAGAATTAGGGAACTGCCTGCTTGAAGCCTCTGGACTCTCATTCTGGAAGCTCAGCTACAAGCAGATGATTTGTCAACTTTTCAGTATACTTCACTTTTCTGAAAGTCATTTGTGGCTTCAGGTCTGATATACGGTGGTTGTCAGATTAATTTATATGTGAACTTTCCTCTGAATTTCATTCTGTTATCTGAAGAAGTCTTTGTGAATTTTGTAGTAGCAACCTTTCTCTTTTTATTGTTCATAGCTACTGCCTCTTTCCCACAACTAATTCCATTCCTGTTTCCCCTGAAAAGTACATTTTTTTGCTTCAGGGTATCTATTTCATATTTTACTTTCCACTTTAGTTCCTCATTATTATTGATCCTTTTTCTTCTCCTGTGGCACCTATTTTACTGTGCCCTGTACCAAACAATGAGTTGGACTGCCATAATTGGAGGAGGTGGGGAGAGGAGTTGACACACTGCTGGTTTTGTGACCTCTTTCATTATCTTTACAATTTGGCTTTTTTTTCTTCAAAAACTTGTTTATTTGTGTGGGAGGCCAAAGTTATAGGATTATACACATATTCTTCTTAGCCTTGTAAGAGGTGATACAGAGCTAGCAGTATATGAGTTCTTCCTATAATCTTGCCATTTCAGCCTACAGCTAGAGTCTACACCTGTTCACCATGGGGATATAATTAAGAGTCCATGCCTGTTTATTCTGGATTTCTTGTTCTGACTTCTCTTTATTCAAGCAATTATAGGAGTTCTCATAAAGAGAAGAAGGGAAGAATTAGTTGTAGATTAAATACATGATTTGTACTTGGGCAGGTCTGGGGTTTATTCCAAGCTCTGCCATAGATTACAGCAGGGTTTAAGTACTATTTCTTTTTGACCATTTCCCAGTGTGAAAGAATACATGTTTACCTCACAGTTGCACGATTAGCTAAATTAGTTGTGACAGCTTAATCCAGAGGAATGCTATTGACTATTCTTAATTCCAAATAAATTTGATCGTGAAACTTGACAACTTTACAAGTTGTAAAGTGCTGTATTGGGCTTCTTAAAGGGCCTTCAAACTTTGTTTAGTGCTTGGACTGTAGTTCTTCCAACATGCGTATCACAGAATCACAGAATTGTAGGGACTGGAAGGGACCGCTATAGATCATCAAGTCCAACCCCCCTGCCAAAGCAGACAAAGAGCAACGGGGAATCTACTTAGTTTGAGTTTCTGGCATATTTTACTCATGTTTTGCATAGAGTGATGATGATAGAAACAAGTTTATACTCTGTACTCCTTTTAGGAGGAAGGCAAAAACAAGCTAAATTGGATGTAGATAAATCTGAATGAGCAGATTAGGGGGAAAATAATAACTTTAATTCAGAAATACAAATGAAGCTAGGGCAGTATGAGCAGCTCAGCACTGGTTAGAAGATCTTGATGCTTCTCCCCAGAGCTAGATTCAAAATTTGTAGACATCAGTGATGAGGTGACAGTCAGTTCTCCTGGCATCAATGCAAGTTCAAGTAGATTCTCCAGACCTCTCACTTTTATTGAGTGTAGTCTGCAGATGAGTGAAAGTTGTCCAGAGTACCGTGTGTTCTCATGAGTGCTCATGCCTCATGGTGCTTGCAAGAAAAATAAATCTCCAAATATTTTTATGGTTAAATTATGGCAATAACAGAAAATTACGCTAGCCAATATAAACTGTGACAAGTGATAAAAAGAATAACAAACAAGACGTCAAGGAGGGGTGTTTTAAGAGAAGTTGTTCAATTTTTGTCCTGTTGTTCCATTACAAGACATTATTTTACTGTTTTTTGCAAAGGCTTTAGATCTGTTAGTACATGCACTTTAGCTTCAGGTGGAAATTTTTCATCAGCTAATCTGTATATAGTCCAATCTTAAAGAAAAAAAAAAAAACACCATTGAAACTTGCATGATGTTGTGAGATTCATACAGAATTAATTGCCATAAGAATTTCCCACCTATCTTGTTGTTCAGCTTGTATATCTACTTCATAACAGCTGTACCATCATTTTGATGTGACTTGGAATATTGGATTGAGTAAAAACTGAGTAAAAATTGAATAAAATCTGACAATTTCTGGTTATCTTTTTCCAGTGCAGTTTTTAGTGCTGATGTTTCTCTCCAGTGCATAGTATGTCATTGCTCCCTGCTATTTCTGTATTTAGGAGTGTCACACTCTTTTGAACTCTAGCCTTGCCTTGCCTAATGAAGATGTGTTTCCTGCCTTCTCTATCTGATTCATCCTGCTATCAGTGAAGGGAGGACGCAGTCACAATCTCATTCTGTCAGGAGCTTTGGGACAGCATGGCCACCACAAGTGGTATCCAGTTGCTTCTCTTGCCAAAATCATCAGTTGATTGGATGGCCACAAATCGCATATCATATTTCTTACAGACATAAGGGAAGAGGGAGAACTAACAGCATTTCAGTCAGAAGATAACTTTGGTCAGTGATCTTATTCCAAAGCAGTATGAAGTCATGGGATGGACTTGGATGGCAGCCATGATCTAACACCTTCAGACACCCTGTGACTCTACATTAACTACACTCCTTCTGCTGTTGTGAAAGACAGCTGTGACTTGTTAGAGCTCTGGGAACAGTATGTGGAGTAATAGGTTTTCTGTTGTTTTTAGGAGGGAGAGAGTTCTTGTCCTAAGCTTCTACAAGGAGTATCACAATTAAATCTTCTTTTGGCCCAGAACTTAGGATTTTTTTTATGCTTAACCTGGTTAGCATTTTCTTTTCCTTTTGTTCTTTTTCCTGAGATCATGCTGCTGTTATGCTTCAGACTGCACTTCCAGTTAATTTAGAAACCTCAGTATGACATGCTTCAAGGTTTTTTTTTGTGTCATAGGTTTAGTAATGTACTGTAAACTGTATGCTCATCCATAGAGTTTCTGGCTGTCTCCATCTAAATATCATGACAAACCATTTACAGGGACAGATGTAAAGCCACCAAGCATTATCTGTCTGTCAGCACTGTCCTTTGACCCAACAGAAATTCTAGTTAGTAGTCTTCTAGTATTAATCTTGTTTTAAGCTACCTGTAGCTTCTTGTACAGAAATCAGTTGAAAGATAAAAGTATGACCTCTTCTCTATTTTTTATTATAATGGTAGCACAGAGTAGAACCAAAAGGAATTTTGAACAGGATGAGTAATAACAGTGAAGCAATGACCAGAAGTCAGCATATCGTGTCCCCAAGTTAATCCTTAGTTTCTGTTGTTTAATTCTTCTTGAAGGTCTGCCATCTCAAGCATGCTAGCAAGGTATTGCTTTTAACAGCAGCAAATCCCATCTCTACCAAGGCATTCTCCTTCTCACTTTATTTCCTGCATTGTACGAGGCAGGTGCTGTGCACACAAATTCTGCCTGACATTCCCATCCAGCTGCTTCCTTTTACCCAATGCTGCCAGCCCTCGGAGTCATTGCTTACTTTTTCTGACCTCTGTCCAGCATATTTCAAAACTTGTAGTGTAAATCTGTTTTTTATTTTAACAATCTTCTAACGTCCATTCTTTTCTTAATCATTGCCACATCTCACAAAGTTTGCCTCCCCTATGTGGGGGACCCCTGTGTGTTTCTTGGTGTGGGTTATACATATCCTACTTTATTATATTGTAACTGGCAAGTTAAGGTTTGAGGTTTGTGCCTCATCTGCCATTCAGGATGAGGAACACTTCTTTATGCAGGCTTATTTTTTTAATTTTAAGGTTTGAAAAACACAAAGATCAGTGCAATTAATATTGTTAAGTGTCCCTACTGAGTTTAATGTAGCATGGTGGTGATGACAGGTATCTTTATATATAAAAATAATGCATCACTTACCAAGATAAAATCTGAAGAGTTTGGATTCTTGTGTTGGTAGCATACAACTTACCGCTTCAGTGCTCAGTTGCTTTGTTCATTTTGCTGTGCCTCAGTTGCAAATTGAATGAGGCAGAGCTTTCCTATGGAAAGTCTTGCCTGAAAAAAATGAGTAGTGCAAAATAATGCAACAAGTAGCAGGAACCTGTTAAAGCAAGTATTTATAAGAAACAAACATGCTGAGGGGAGGTGAGGAGTGGGAATGTTCTTGATATAGATTCAGTAGGTACTTTATGTTTTTTTCTCTGCCAAGGCTTTATATACTGGAAAATAGTTGAGGAAAAATAAATTGAGCATTGGATGTGCCAAAAAATAGAAAAATGGGAATTTTTTAAGAATGTGAATGTCATATTATATGTTTGTTGGCTGCTGTCTCGCAGTGTGAGTAGCGTTTGTGAAGTATTTTGCTATAAGGAAAAAATGTGGTTATTCCATATGCATTGGCATGTATATGCTTAAACCCTTTCTATAAATATTTGAATTAAAGGACACCAGATGTTGCACAGAAGCTGCTGCTGCTTTCTGAACTTCATGGTATATTCTTTCAAAACCCACAGGAAGTAACTGAGGGAAAAAGTGTATTAATTAAGTTCAGAAATACATTTTCCAACTAGACAAAAATCTCCAAAGAAAATACTCTTTGATCTTCAGAAATGTGAGCTTGCTGTCCCAGGAATCTGGTGGCAGCATGCAGCACTGTCACATGGGAATCAGAACCCAGACTCAAAGTTCTCAGAGCTCTTCTAGCTCTGAGAGTGAGTCTGAGAGTGAGACAGTCTTTGGCCCTTAGTAATGGACTCATCTTTTGACCCATCTTTTCCAGCCAGTAATCATAATGCTGTAGACAGTCTACAGGAAAGATATAGCAATAATGCTATATTAGCAGGGACTTGGTGAGGAAGGAAGGTACTAGAATTTGCAGATACTCTGCGCTTCAAATTAAAATCTGAACAGACAAAACCAGAATTGGTTGAGGAACAAGACTTACATTTTGCAGACCAATTAAATGTTTCCATATTTGGAAGTAGTAGATCTTTGTAGCTGTGGTGTCTCCATTATATTAAGAAACTTAGCAGGAACATGTAGGATTTCAAATTTCAGGATCTGCTCTGTTCTCTTCAGACGCAAAGCACTGAAAATGACTCTCCAGCTAAGTGGTTGGCATGACTTGTCTCTATGTCTCTACTCAATGAATACATAACTGTTCACATTAAGTGGCATAACTGCTGGAAGAAAAGGTGCATACAAGCTAGTAAGATTCCCTGATGAACACTCATATATCAAACAGATCGAAAACTTCAGAAATGTATGTCTGATGTACTGGGTAGTCTCTATACATGTGATGGTTTGACCCCAGCCAGCAACCAAGCAGTCACTAGCAGCTCACTCACTCTTCATTCCTTGTGCCCAGCAGGATGAGAGAGATTCAGAAGAACAAAAGGGAGAACACTCAGTACTCATGAGTTGAGATAAAGTTAGCTTATAAATGAAGCAGAACTGTGTGTTAGCAAAGCAAAATAAGGAATTAATTCACTACTTCCCAACAGCAAGTAGAAGTTCAGCCACATCCCAGAAAACAGGGCTTGTACACATTTAACAGTTGCCTGGGGGAGACAAATGCAATAACAACAAATTTCCCCCTACCTCCTTTACTTGAGCTTGTGTTGGTTAAAAGTACGTAATACAGCGCGGAATATCCTTTTAGTGAACTGGTTGTCAGCTGCCCCAGCTGTCTTTCCCTCCCAACCTCTTCCTGTCTTTCTCTTGAAGGAGAAATGAAGGCCATGATGCTGTGCAAGTACATCTCAGCAATAACAAAAACATTGGTGTGTTATCAACTCTGATTTGGTCGCATATCCAAAGCACAGTACCATATTGGCTTTTGCAAGATGGGGAAAGTTGACTTCATCCCAGGACAGACCCATTACAGTCTCCCATTGCCTATTCCGTACCTTTACGTCACACTCATATCCAACAGTAATTATTCAGTACATCCGCATTAGCTACCCCCAGCCTGCTACCGTGTGATTGTATACACAGATATTATTTTTTCCTTTAGACTGTGAACTGCCTCCATCAACTGTCCCCTGAGTTCATTCAGCCCTCAGCTGGGCTCTGTCACTCAGGGTGGTGGCTCAGGCCAGGACAGGCAGCATGTTGTGCTGAAATGCCAAAGCCTGCTCAGACAGGGTCACTGGGCACTCACCCAGTTCTTTGTAAGCCTCATCATCTGTTGATTGAGGTGGCTTTTGCCATAGTACTTTATGTGACATGCAGCTCAAATCACAGGTTACAACAGTTTAAAAATATATCCATGCAGTACCACTAGGGAGAAGGTGTTTTTTTTTCTCTTTTGTCATAAGTTCTGCTGCAGTCACAAAGAAATCTTCTTAGTGAGCTTGTGTTTTCCAAGTCTGTACACGACAGTTCTTCTCTCTCAGATAAAATCAAGACAAGGCTATCCTTTAAAAAGTCTCAGGTATCTCTCATTTCATTCTTGAAGCGTAGTCATGATAAGAGCCTGAAAATACGATAGCTAGTACCTATGAATTCTAGATGAAGTCAACAGTGGAAACAATTCCTACTACTCTCCTTTTTCTTCAAGTTAAAGCATTGAGATCTTATTTGATCTTTGAATCAGCCTGTATAATTCTGTTATTCTTACCACATAACATCTGGGGGTGTTTGTCCTTAAGATCAGGTTAGACCTTGCCTCTCCATCACATTTCATGTATAACACTTCAGTATCTGTTATGTTATTTTCCCAGCGTTAATGGTATCCAAACTGTACTTCTTGCAAGCTGCTCTATTCCATCATGCAGAACGGCTTCTACCGATACAGTGCTATCTTTTCTAGGGGTTCATCAACTTGCTTTACACATATAACATAACATATAATATAATATTCCAGAATGTATATTTCAGAAGCTGAATATAAACTATGTGACTGGTCCAGAATCACGTTAATATACATAGTAGTATGACTGACACAGACCTATCCTGTAAGTATTATTCTGCTCAATTCATGTCTTTTACATTTTATAGCCAAAGTCCACTGCAAATGAGCGAGCCATTGCAAGACTTGCAACGCACCCCCTCTTGAAGCCCAAAATTGCTGAGCTTAAAGGTATGAAGCAGTATATTAACTTGTTTCAAGTTCAGTAGCTTGTCCTTGTGTCAAGTTGTTCTTGCTAATTCCTGATACGAACAAGCACTATTGAAAGAAATGTATATCAGCCCCTGTAACCAGCTTGACAAACTGCAGTGAACAAGGTATCACAAGCTTGCAGTCGCGGGTTTATATGTGACAGTACACCATATGCCATAGAAGATAAAGGAATATAAGACAAACGGGACTCTTAAAGGGAACTCCAAAACTGAACAGATGTAGTGAAGATCTCTAAATTAAGTAAGATTAAATCGGCAGTGAGCAGATACAAAGGAAAAAGAAGCATTTTAACTGGCTTTCCAAAGGTAGCTAAAAGAACCATAGAGTCATATCACAAAATCACAGAATGGCTTGGGTTGGAAGGGACCTTAAAGCCCCCTCCCTGACCTCTGACTTGGGCAGATTGCCACCCACCAGATCAGGCTGCCCAGGGCCCCATTGAACCTGGCCTAGGGCACCTCCAGGGATGGTGCAGTTCCAGTGCCTCATCGTCCTCTGAGTAAAGAATTAAAACCTAACATCTAACCTAAATCTCCTCTCTTTTAAAACTGTTCCCCCTTGTCGTACCAGGTTTGCAAGTCACTTTCGTTAGCTTCCCTAGTTAAATCCAGTTTCAAAAACAGCATATCCAGGTAGCAATGATTTCAAATCGTTTTCCTCACTTGTTGATGTTGTACTGTAAGGCATTATTTGCCCCACCTATTCAGTTAAAGGTTGATAAAGACATTCAAAATATGTTTATTCAATGCAATAAATTTAACTTACAAAAATATTTTATTAAAACAGCTTGTGTACTTAATTCAAGTGTAGCAGTAACAAATGACTTTTCTTCTGCCTCTCTTTTAGCTGCTGTAAAAGCTTTTAAGGATGCAAGACAGAACCCAGCCAAAGCCAGTCCTTCAGAAAAGAATAAGTCAGAAGCACAGCCTAAATCAGCACAAAATTCCAACAGCAATTTGAATGAACAAGTTCTTAAACTAGTTCAAAAGCAGCAAGGATTTGAAGACAAAACAAAAATGAGTGTGAAAATGGAAACCGACAGAGGAGCTGATAAACTCAGTGAGAGTGAAACTGAACAGGAAATTATGGAAATTGAGAGAATTCCGAAAGAGCTTTCGTCACAGACAATAAAAATGCAAGCAGTCACTCAGACAAGAAAGAAACTTGGCTGTAAAAAAAAGAAGGAAAATGTGAGCATGAACAAATTAACTGCAATGAAACAAATAATTGGGGATGGTAGTGACCTGGAACAACATAGTGAAGAGGAGTATTTTGATGATAGCACTGAAGAGAGGTTTTATAACCAAACTTCAGATTCTGACAGTGATAGCAATGATGATTTCTTCATTGGCAAAGTAAAAAGAAAGAAGAAAACAGCAGTTAATGATCTTTCTTCGGTAAAAGAAAAGAATACACTGCAGAAAAACATATTGAAGGAAGAAAAGAGCACAGTATCTGGGACAGGGCAAAATTTGATCATGGAAGGAAAGCCACATGCAGAAGCAAGGAAGCTGGAATCAGTGTTCTGCACTTCGTTGTCTACCTCCAGTCAGAAATCCCAAAACAGAAGGTAAACCTTTTCCTCTTGCTTTATTCTCCACTATCCTTCCCAGTAATTACAGTTGTTACGATTTTTAGTAGCAGTTACCAAACAAGGAGAATTTCAGTCAGTCACAGCTCAGAATGCCTTCATGTGAACTACTCTGCAGTCCCCTTGTGCTTTCTTGATACTTAGAGATTTTTCACATTATGGGGATATTCACATTAGCACTGGCATACATTTAGGATTCTTAGTAATGTTTCCAAATGAAATCAGTATGTGGAATTCTTTTTTTTATTATTCTTTTATTAACAAGGAGAAAAATATCTATTTTTACCTACAGTGCTTGAAAAGTCATTACACAAGAGTTTTAGTGAAGGCAGTTCTTCACACTGTTTTAGTGAGGGCAGTTCTTCATTTGTGTATCATCTTAGAAGTTTCTTGAATAATCCTATATTATATTTTTATTTTTAGAAATACTAAAGACCAGCCTTTCAAAAACAGACAAACAGGTATGTATTACTTAACCTGATACAGTAGCGGGAACAAAGATAACCTGAGATTTTCTTGCCTCTGCTTTCTGATATTGGCTCTCTTTTTGTTAGTTTGTTTCAATTTTGTGGCATATATTTTGACAACTGTTGTTAAAATTAATGGATTTTTTAGCTGTCATTTTGATCTCTGAATTTTGCTTGCTGTTTCCTATTTTTGCATATTAAGGGATAAAGACAGATACATACAAGAAAATGCTTTTCTGTCTGTGTTTACATTGAGCAGTTAATGTTACCTGTGCACAGGTGAGGGTAATCAGATTATAGTATTTAACATATAGTTTATCTTGTGAGTAATATCGTTAATTCCTCAGTACTTTTTAGTATGTGTGTCACTCTGAAAGTAATGTCTCCTATTTATTTCCATGGAAATTACCACAGATAGAAAAAGCATAATGATGCTATTTAATAGAGCAAATTCTCACCTACAAAAACACTCCTTTTCAACATAGTCACCTTAGCTCTACATTTTCACCAGCAATGAACAAGAGCCTGCATGTCACTGTACAAATCTGTACCAGCAGAGGTGACCACTGTTGCTGTCACTGCTGCTGAAACACACCACCCTCTGCCTCACAGTGCTCGCATCCACAGGTTGGTCTCCATAAATGTTCGCCAAGCATCAATGAATGTCGATGTGTGCCATTGTTTCTGCAGAGAGGAATTCAGTTCCACACCTTTCCTTCATCTGCACTTCCATGTCAGACGCCATTCTGTCATTCTGCCCCTCTGCTGCCATCTGTCACATGGCAACAACATGGAATGGGATATCGGTGGGAAGGTTCAGCCTCTTCTGCCATGCAGCCAACATCTGCCGCTGATGTCATGGGCCAACATCATAAAATAGGACGCATTGCTTTCAGAGCAGCCCTTATATTTATAGTATCTGATTCCACGGTGGAATTCATTAAGTCAAGGGGATCTTTTCAATCATACTGAATTACACTGCATAATTCCTGATTGACTTGCTGTGAAGAAAAATGCTAAGATTGTAGTGAGTATCTGTCTGCACAGATTTTCGAAGTGACCGGTAATAATAAATGTTAAACTATCTGTAGCTTACCAAGTGACAGTTGATTGGGCTGCAAGATGAGAAAATCTTACCATGAACATTCAAATGAATGTGTACCCCATGGCTAATTAATAGGTTATTGAAAATGTCTACAATCTGGAGGTTGTTATTGTGTTCATAAGAAGGTTCATGATGTACTTAAAGTTTCATGTTTTGTTTCTTAACACAGCTCTTCTTAAAAAGGAACCACAGCTCAAAAAGCAACCATTTCCAAAAGCTTCCATTCTTAAATGTGACAGTAAGAATCCACGTTTGGAGCAGCCTCTTCATCCTTCATGGGAAGCAAGCAGGAGACGCCGGGAACAAATGTCACAAATTACAGCATTCCAAGGCAAAAAGATTAAATTTGATGACTAGAGTGTATGTAAATTGAGATTTTAAAAGATGATTTTTGTTAATTTGCATCTTATGATGTTTTTGTAGGTAGTAAAAACTGGTGTTTGAACACTTTTTCTTGATGATAAGGACAGAAAACAGTGTAGAAATCTTCACTGAGATAATATTTTACATTTCTCAAGAATTTATGCCCGTTAAGCCATGTTTGCGTGTCTTGATAATTCCAATTTCATAATGCCACTACTTATGGAATATGCCCTAACATGACTGAATGTGTTTTAAAAACATCATTTGTGCCATGTAGGAGTAGTACAGATTCTCTGGAGTTTTATTTTTGTAAAAATGTACTTTTAACTGCTTGAGGGATTCAATCTAAGGTAGTAGGTAAGAATACCACTACTGAAGTGATAATCCTAGGAGAGTATTATCAAATACACATCTCCGGTGAGGAAAAGAAATCTCTTAAACTTAAGACCTTACAAATTCCTGCATGTATCAGGTAGCTATGAAAGCCAATTAGTAATGCACATGTTGTCAAAACTTCTGGGCAGCAATAAAATATTGGACTGTTAAATTGTGATCTTTGTTGTTCTTTAATTATATTGCTGGTTTGAGCTACTGGAAGAGTGTCTTTAGTATTCCTGTCCAGGAGGTTGTATCCAGGTGGTCTTGTCTGTCTTTCTTGCACTTTTATTAGAAGTCATCTTTCTAATTTGACACTGTTGATAGTTAAGCAAATAGAATGTACATAAAAAATGTACTGTTGGACAAAATTCTTTAGTTATTTTAGTATTTTTCTTCAGGGACTTTTTCGGCAGCTTAATTGAAACGAGTCAAAAAGAGGGATGCTTTAAGTATAGGAATAGTGGGAGCAAGCAGTGGTACATCATTCAGAGATTCACCTGTCTTCTGGTTTTGTAGCTCAGGGACTTACTGTGATATGGTAGTTAACTGCGTTTAATAACCCTCTGTAAATTTCTCTTCTGCAGATTTGTATACTCTAAAATCCATGTCAACTTGTGCAACCTCTGATCTCTTTAAGTAGTCCGTCCTATGTATTGTACTCTGTGAAAAAGCAATCTCTTTTCCTATGTATTAAGCTGCAACCTGATAGGTTTAGTAAGTGCTCATAATAATGAGCAATGAATTTTTATTAACCCTTTGAATGTCACTTAGCATAGGGAAGGGGATTTTGGGAAGAGCAGTGGATATTGTTTGTCTCAACTTTAATAAGGCTTTTGTTGCTCTTTCCCATAATATCCTTATAGACAAACTGAGTTAATATGGACTACATAAACTGACAGTAAGGTGAATCAGAAACTGTCTGACCTGCTGAGCTCCAGAGGTTTTGAATAGCAGAAAGCCAGCATAACTGAAGATAGGTAACTGGTGGTTGCATACTGGGCTCTGTAGTATTTAACATCTTCATTAGCGAACTGGATGGCAGGACAGAGTGCGTATACAGAACTGGGAGGAGTGGCTTGTAAACCAGATGGCTGTGCTGCCATTCAGAGGGACATGGACAGGCTGGAGAAGTGCTCAGAGGGAAAGTTTAAACTTTGTGAAGCTTAGTTAAGAAAAATGGAAAGCTCTGGGAAGCAGTAACACTGTACAATGATCTTTGCTGGATGCAGATGGATTGGAAAGCTGCTTGCAGAAAAGGACGTGGGTTTCTGATGAATACCAGCAGACTGTGAGCTAGCAATGCATCCTAATGGCAGAGAAGTCCATCTCCTTTTTGGAAGAGCAGCAGGTTTGGAGCAGTGGTCGTTCTTCTCTGTTCAGCTTGGGTGAGGCTATATCTGAAGTGGGTCCAGTCCCTGGGAGTTGTGGACTTCACAGTACAAAAGAGATGTAGACACACTGGAATAAGTCCAGCAAAAGGCCACAAAGAGGCCTATAAGTAGGCCTCCACAAATAAAGGAAATGGCGTAACTGACCTACAAGGAGTGGCTGAGAGCTGCAACTGTTCAGCCTGGAAAAGGCTTGGAGGATCTTACCAGTGTTTGTAATTACTGGGAGGGGGAAGATGAAGCCAGACTCTTCTCAGTACAAAAGAAACAATGACTTTGTCACTGTAAAGGGGTCCAACGCTGGCACAAATTGCCTAGAGTAGACATGGAGTCTCCATCCTCAGAAATTCACAGAAGCTATCTGGACATGGTCCTGTGCAAGCAGTTCTAGATGGCCGTGCTTGAACAGTGGGCTTGAGCCAGATGACCTCCAGAGGACCCTGCCAACTTCATCAACTCCTTGTGATTTTGTAATACTCAGAGGGGTGAGTCAACCAAAGACTAAGTAACTACCATCTGTTGTTTAAAGCAGTTACTGGATGCATGTAAAAATGCAGTCACTGTGTAATTCCTCAGTATATTCCACTTAGAATGAGTCAAATGAGAGGAACAAGTTTAGTTTTTTTTAACATAGTGTGGCCACCACTCTGTCTCGCTCCCTCCTGCAGACTTCGTATCTTAACGCTTACATCCCAGTATTTCTGTCCATCCTCTTACTCTGCTCAATTATTGTAGGCTAAATATTCCAGCGGTTCCATTGGATTATTATTATCTAAGTATGTCCTTGCCACTCAGACTTTCTTTTCTGCATTCTAACCAAATGTCAGTAAGTGTGGTATTATCTTCCTGAATTGGATTGATGCTAAGAAGAACTGGAAATTCAAATATCCTTCCATCTCCCAGTGCTTTTTGTTGCTGTTATTTTTAACGAACCACCTTGAATGACATCAAACGTAAAGCCAGAAGCATCACAGTAAAACATGAAAAGGAGAAAGCATTTTTACTGTTCTTTTGTAGGGAAGGATCGTCTTTTGTAGAAAAAGGCGTGCCACGTGCAAACTCCCCTAGTTTTCCAGATGCAAATGCTGATCCTTAATGCTTAAAATAAATAAATGAATAAATAATCCTAGCCAAATGCTATTCCAAACACATGTTTGACGTGTAACTTCTCTGGTTCCAGTGAAGGGCTAGAAGAATTTCTTTTGGTAGCTGTCATCAGTTATAATACAGTTTCCATGGACAAATTATCTTTCTTTGAGTAGATGAGCATCATATCTTAAGAGTTGATTCACGTTAAAGACTAAAAAGTTAAATAGTGCAAATAGTTTGAAAAAAAAATGTCTTTAAGGAGCATATGTTCTAAAGTGCTTTTTTGCCTGTGCTGAGAGATCTAAGAGCATTAGTTTGTCTTGGCATTTGAGCAAGTTTCTTACTACATTCTTACAGCTGTAATTTGTGCCCATAGAATTCTTCCTGAAGGAAACCTAGTTTATCAAAACATCTTTTTTTCCTCTTCAGAAACACATCTGAACTTCTGAGCTCCTATTTAAAAAAAAAATTAAAAAAGATAAGCTGAACATGAATGAGAGGAGAGAGATTAGATTGTTGGCATTGCTTCAGATTTTAATAGGCCATTACCACTTGTAGCTGGTGATTAGTGACTCACCTGGATCACAGCCTTAATGTGCTGAGCACTGTACAAGTGAGTACTGATGGCTGAGACTTGATAATATTTTTTATATGCAACTGGGTGATTTCCATTAACTGATAAACTCAGTGAACATGCCTGGAGCCTGTTGATAAAAGTTCAAAACATTTTTTCTTCATTATGACAACATTTTCAATACGTACGTGATGTTAGCCTGGTTTGTAACATCGTTTAGGCAGCGACCTCCTAACGAAGTATTACCAATTTATTTTGATAATGATACGGGAAGATATTTCATTCTGTGATTCTAAAATTAAGAATCCTGGAGGATCATGCTTTCCACTTCATTACCGTACTGAAGGAGAAATGTTCTCACTCTCTGTATGTATGGTCACACACTTGTAGACTGCTTTTAGGTGCACAGTGTTTTCACTTCAAACAAGCTCAGATTTTTCAGTATTTTTTTAAAAGAAGCCACAACAATTGGATGTGTAATCGTTCTGACTGCATTTTCATATGGAGTCAGATCCACACTGAGTTCTGACTCTACGGATAGCACTTGCAGGAATTTCTAGCTTGAAGCTTTTAGCTCTAACTGTAATAATTTTGTTAAATTTTAGAAACACCACCACATTTATATCTTAAATAGCTCTACATTTACGTTATGAATTTCATAAGGTATTACATCATTTTTATCTACATTTACCCAAAGTCAAGAACACTGGAGAGAACATTCCAATGTTTTTAACCATGTTCTGCATTAATCCCTCAGTGAAGGGTACAGAGATATTTCGTAATTCAGTGTATTTCATCAGTTCAGCATACAGACTGCAGAGGCAGCAGGACATTGATTTGTATTCAAAAAATGTAAATAAAGGATAAAAAGTTTTTGGAGTAAGTGAGGGTTAAGTGTGTTAAGTCAATTGTCTAGAGTGCACTGACTATCTGCAGCAGACTACTCATTTTTTACATATGAGTAAAGTTTTTGATGCTGGAATTCTGACAGTGGTTTCTAAGCTCCTGTTCCTACAGAGACAGCTGATTTGGTAAAGGAACTGTTTATCAACAAGGGCTATGTCCAAACAAGCCATATCTTCCCTTATTATGCCTTCACTCAGTAAGCTTTTGTGTAGTACGAGAGGTAGTCATCATCGTCGCATCTTTTTCTTTCTTGTTTTAACTTGGCATGACATTTTTTTTCCAAGCAACAGAATCTTCCCCATTTCCATGTTCATGTAGACCTGCACAGCTTTGACTGAGGCTTTTTCATTACACTTGGATATGGCCTATGATGACTTCTTGCATTAAGTAGATCATACTCAGACAAGTAGAACGCTTGAAAAATTTTATTCAAGTCATTTTCACATAAACTTGCAACCATAATACGGGCATGTAACACAAGAATATGAAAGTGCAATAAAGAATACAAAGCTAGTGTCTGAATATTATAAATAAGAACTCATCAGATAAAGATGCAAAGTTTTTTTGAAGTCAAGACTCTTGGAAGAAAAGTGAAGGAAATAATGAAAACTTCAAAAAAGTTGCAAAAAACAAGTGGCATTTCACTGAATCTGTAGCAGTTAGTTGCATAATAGAAACCTCCCCATAACATACTCTTTGGTTTTAATTCAAGTTAAAACCTTTCAGCACCTTCTAGGATTTGGGGAAAATGAAAAATGCCATGTCAGCATAAATGTGAGACACAGGATAAACCACCTTTAGTTGTCTCATTTATGAAATTTGCCCTGCTGGTTTGAATGAGTACAATACAAACAACACCTCAATGACTACGATACATTTGGTGTTTGCACCCACTCAATGCTGCATAGTAAACTTTGGAGCAGAGAGAAAATGAGTAGAGTTTCACCAACACAAAAACATCTCCACAATATGCTGGTTCAGATGGTGACCAATCTGTCATTTTTGTCATGTTTTTGTCTAGAAATACTCAAATACTAAATATATTTCAGGATTAAAAAAAATATTTAACGAACCCCTTCTGTAACGAGTCCGGTATACAGTATGTTCCTTATGTGCAGTTTTTATCTGAAGACCTGAAACGTGGGAGGCAATTGCTTCACACACATATTTAATGTTCTCACATTTCAAAGAAAGTCTGAGACTACACGGCAGCGATTCCGTACTGCAATTTGTCCGATGCTGCTCCCACTGACTCCTTTCAAAGATGACACAAATGCCTGATAGAAAGGGTTCCGAAACATAATTTGCTTTATAAAATAAGATTTTATCAAAAATGTTTTTTATAAATGGTTTTCAACAAAAATGCATGTAATTTCTTAAATATATTCCAGTATGAAAATAGTTAAGATATTTGGGTCAAAACTGCAAAGCCAAGATACTGAAGATACTGGCTGGCACTCCCCTATTTAGAAATGCTTCTACACTTGCTATATGATCAACTCTTCTACTGCATCGTGATTAACTATAGTTAAATAGGGTGAGTTAAAGTCACATTTCTTCATTTTTTTTAATCCTAAAATCTCTTGCTTTTCTGAATGGAATGTTCATGTTATCTCAGGCTATGTTTGTGCTATTGTACATTACTGTCATGTTCCTTAACATACACTTTAAAACAAATAAAACATTTTGCTACGGAAAAGAGCTACATCTCTGTAACCACAATATCCCCAATACTCAAAGTTATGGCGTTCAGCACCTTTCCGAACCAGGCCATTCCCACTGAAAGGTCTAAGTCCAGTACTACAGCATGCTCCACCTACACAGGATGCTTAAGCTCCTCTGGCCTCTTGCTGATCTCAATGGAGTTCTGCAAGTAGTTTGGATATAGATATGCGAGCAGGGTACTGCCTTGAAAACCGAGGGAGAAACTCCTCAGCTGCTCTGTGTCCAGTTAGTGCTCTCTTATCCCACATTCAGTGTCAAGCACCATGAAGTAAGAATGCACCACCTCTTACCAGGAAGCAGTCTGTGCCCACCACAGCTTAGCTTCCATTACAGTAGTAGCTTGTGTGTCTATTGCACAAGCTGCTGTCAGGACTTTCACCCCAATTCTGACCTAAGTTTCTAGAAAGGTGAATGCATTTGCATCTCTTAAACCTTAATCTTAAAAACTCTTTGAGCTGAGATTTCAGAAGCCTAAACTTGAATCAGGCCGTCACTTTGCAGACGCATGTAATATAATGGCTTCCTAAGAAATCTGGTTTCCGAATTTCGCTCCAGTTTGGGGCCCACGGTGGTAACTGATTGCTAAAATGGGTCTCTGAACAAACAAAAAAGGGACCTGCAGCCTAAACTGTATTCAGGACACACTTCAAACACCGGGTAGTGAAAACGGGGCTGTTGGCTCTGCGATGCTTTTTCAGCATACCAACTAGCTGTACAAGTGTAACCTAGTTGTGATCAAGGTGGAAGTACTTTATAGTCTTGAAATAAATATATGCAGTAAAGAACAAGTTGATCCTTAACGGTTATCATGATAATTGATGAAACTTCCAAATAGAGCTCACAGGGTTCTGTTGCATAAAATATTTCCAAATACTGCCTGAAGTATTCTCAGCAGTGATCAAAAAACCTTACATATTCCTCAGATTTTTTCCCTTTGTTAACCATACCGAATAACACACGTATTTAAAATATATATATGAAACTGAGGTTTCACGTTTCGCTAGGTATTTGGAACTGCTGCTTAAACGTAACCAATACCAATCAATACTCCCAGGTCACTGTTTCAAAAGCAGATCCTTCATTTTACATGATCTGAAATCTTCTGAAAGAAAGCATGAGATCCCCTTGTGATATGTTATTTCACAGTTTAAAAACAAAATCACAGCTACTGTAGCTTACAGCAGGGTGCACTGCAAAAGCAAAATAATTTGGGGATGGGAGGAGGGGTGGTGTACCCAGCACCAGTAAGAAGTTCAGTGAAAAAATTTGATGTGGGCTGGAAGTTTTTCCCCTTAACAATGTTTGGGTCCTGAACAGCCTAAGTTAGGATACTTAACGTATTTACTTTTGTTCTCCCTCTGTATATTTAGTACATTCTCAATTATCGGCTGAATACCGAGATACAAATTTTAACAGCCAAATGCAGTACTTAAGGGGGAAGTAGGCATTAGGCTTCCTGACGATGAAAATACCTTGTTAGAGATTCTGACCTACTTTTTCTTTTTGTGGTGCCATCCGAGTTAACTGCCTGTGCTGTTCTGATGGCTAACCTGTTCAAATGGACAGTTTCTCACGGATGACTACACCAGGGACTCTTTGTCATCACTACGAGCCCTCTTCTTGACAGGTAATCATTTTTATCCACATTATGTGTGCAGAAGTCTTTTAAAAGCCCCACCTTGAAAAATCTCTTCAACGTAGGAAGGTGGATAAGTTCTTTAATTCGCTTTATCTACAGATGAAAGGTTTCTTTCAAAACCCCATCTGTTTTTGACTTAAGAAAATGGTAAAACTTCTAACGTATTAAAAATGTAAACATAACTTTTCTTGCAGGGGTATAACTGATAGATAGATATAGATATATGTATTTCTCTGCTATATGTTAATATCCCTTGAAAACTGAACATACGTTTCTCATTCGTATCGACATGTCCCGGCTTGTTTTGTTTTAATGGTTACAACAGGATTACTCTCAAGCTGTTTTTCATTCTGGTGCTTTCTGAGATAGCTGGCGTTAGTACTTCCTATTGCATTTTACTTAATTCATTTTACAGAAAGATTTGCTACCCTTTAGAATATGCTCAACTCATTCACCAGTAATATTCTGACTGAAGTCTATCTTTCTCCTCCAATAGTCTATCGATCAACTCCAAATTTGCAGGGGTTAAAAAGTGATTGTGCTTTTTTTTTTTTTTTTTTTTTTGCGAATGAGTTAGTATTTCACAATTTAGAGTATCTGTGCACGAGTCACCAGATCCACACATTTCAATAGTTACAAGCGCAATCCCAATTCAAATGCTTAAAATCCAGTTTCAGATTTTGATGAGAAGCAGCGGACGTGCTTCAAAATCACATGATGCGTGTGGGTGTATGTGTGTATGTTCTGTAGTTTTGCTTCTATACTGTTTACATCCTATGGAAATTTATATAATGATACTTCAGTTCAAAACATTTGGCACCGTCTCATCCATTTTCTTCTATCTTTCTCAGTATCTGTTAAAGGAAAAGAAACAGTGTCATGCAAATGGCAAAAAAAAAAATACACATAAAAATCTGCTAACCATGGTTCCATCAGCTAGAAGGTGCAGCTCAAAAACGGCAGAAGAAATTTTGTCTTCTCACCAGCATGAATGCGTTTATTTGATTACATTTACTAGGTAAGATGAGGAAACCATTAACTTAAGGAATAAAGCATAAATTTCTCTTCCACCAGAATGTGAGTGAGTAGAAAGAAGCTGTCTTTGCTGAAGTACCAGTTAGTCACCTCTGCTACAGAGAAATGCTTCAAAAAGCTCCATCCACCGGTCTGTCAATAACTGCTCGTGATCTGTAGGACACCTGCTCTTTCACAGTTTCCTGCAAGCCTTACCACCATACAGTGAGAGCAAACAAAGAATTAGGCTGAAGCCATTTAACTTGTTGCATTCGTGACCTAAGTGTGATTATAAACATAGATCTCCCTGCTGGAGTGAAAAAAAAGTTTGTCATTTTAGCCTCCCTTGATCACCTGTTACCTAATACATTAGTAAGGCGAACTGATACAATATTCATATTCTATTTGTTTCATTCACGCTGTTATAGTAGACTATGCTGTCATTTATTTTTCATTCACTGCTCTGGAATTTTTCTTATACAGATGAATCTCAGTGCAGTGTTAGCATGCCATTTCTTATGCCGTGCAAGCCAATCCATTTGACAAATGTTGTATATGTGTAACTAATGCAGTACCTGAGAACTGCTCGTCTCTGTGTTACAGAAGAACGGTTGCTTTTTGTGTGCATCTTCCACAGCCACTAAGCTACAGCAGATCTACAAGTATGAACACTAATTAAATGCGAATTTGCCTTCTCCGAGGAAAAATGAGACCAGCACAGTTGCAGCACTGCTTAAACCTTTGAAGAGCTGTCAGCACAGTGTGTCTGGGGTAGCTGTTTCAGGAAAGACGGCCGTTCCACCCACAGCAGCAAAGTTAACACACAGGTGTGGGATTTTACAAAATGCTTTAAGAGCTATTTAACTGCTCAACAGTTCTGTCTGAATGCACCAAGTGGGTACTGAATGAGAGCGGAAAGATTTTAGTGCAAACACAAGGAAAGACTTGAACCAGGCACAGTGACTGCCCAGGCAGTGGTAGCTACTGTCAAGTGTTACGTATCCCAGTAACAAGACTTCAAAAGGAAAGTTCTCACTTATGATTGTTTTCAAGCCTAAACAATATTTTTAAAAGATTAATGCCAGATAATGCAAACTATTTATTTACTATAGGTAAGGATTCAAAAGCTATGCAGTTATCAACAGCAAAGTAACGATTCCTATCCTTCTTGCCAAAAAAAGGCCTTTGAAAAGCACCATCTGAACTTCAAATTAACACACTAGATCCTTAAAGCTATGAAATTTCTAATCTTCATAAATCATCAACTTCAGTGCTTTGAACACAGAACAGTTAGAAAGAAATATACTTACGGTGAAATTGTGCAGCCTGAGGCATATGCATGGTGGCCAGTATAGCGTATATCACAGCGTACTATGTTGTTGGAGTAATCAGATTCAGGTACCAAATAACTGGGGTTTACACTGACCTTAAGGGAAGAAAGCACAGTGTTGTATCTTGGTTGGTAACTTTACCTTCAAAAGGACACACATATATGATATCTATTTAGGGGGAAAAATTAAAAAGCAACTCTCCCTTCCCTAAGTCCTTACCTTCAGAATGTAGTTTCCAGGTTTCACATCTGTGATATCAATCCACTGGCAATCTATGTCAGCATTGTAAGTGTCATAACAGCCAGGACTCAATCCCTTAAAAATGGAGTGAGACAGGTGTCAAAAATCCTTTCAGGAAGACTAACATTCCATACATTAGTAATGCTGAGACCAAAGTACACTTAACCATCACAACGTCTCACTAGGGAAAAGAAAACTTACCAGAGGGAACAAGTTCTGTCTTTCCAAGGCATTTTATTTGAATAGCTGACCTAGAACACGTAAGTCTAACATGCCGCTTGTATAGAGAGCAAGGTACTACTGCTGCTGTGTAAGAAACAGCTATCCTGTTGGCAGGTGATGATCTGCGAGACGCCTGCATTTTATCTGTTGTGTAAAGTCAACCATTAAAATCACGTGGAAGTATTAATGTTGAAAAGCACTCTGAGAAGCGGTGCTTAGCTGTGTCTCACTTCCATTTTCCTCTGGCTGTGCTTCTGATGCACGTGACCACCACTGTGGTGCAAGGATGGTTGGCCAGCAGCGGGTCCTGAGCAGAAGGCACTGAGCTGCATGGCAGGAGCACTGCCACGCTGCCCATCTTTACAAGACAGAATGCTGACACTGCCTCCATACCCTTCCCTAACTGCCACACCTGCCCAAATACAAAGGAGTCAGAAGACACCTCACAGAAAGCAATGCACGTTACAGCACAAGATTGTGTTTCGCAGGAAAACTTAGGGCTGAATATTTAAAATTCTGTATCTCTTCTGTATTTTATTATCACTTATGTTACTGTAGTGTTTCTACATAAACAACGCTGATGCAACTACTCACTCGTATTTACAAAATAAGAACGAAATCAATCTTGACCAAAGCCTGGACCTAAATATCTGCAAATTTCAAGTAGGCCGCTGCTGAGGTTCTTGAGCATGAGTTTGATCACCTGTGTTGGAACCTGTCACTGCCCTTAGGAACAATGCACCTTTTTGCTACAGATGTGCTCTGCCTAAATGCTGCCTCTGAATATGGAAAAGGAAAATCGATGGCAACTTTCACATTTAGTTTTGTAGGGAAGTGGCCCGGGGAGGCTTTTCTTCAGGCCAACACAGAGATGTAAGAATTCTGGTAGAACTGAAAATGCAGTCTTTCTTCCAGACACGTCTTTTCTGAAAACTTCTTTGCTGTCAGGGAATTTTAATAGCAATCTCCATATATGAATTTATCAGTGATTCAAACCTGGTGTCTTCCACCATGGCTGATACAGATTGTCTTAGGGAAAGTTGATACATCCTAGTAACACACAGACTACACAAAATCCAAGTCTTGCAAGAATTCCCTCTTGACCCAGCTGGTGATCAGCTCAGACTCTCTCAAGTTAGTGCCAAGTCTGAGGCTGGAGGAAAATTTTACAGTCCAATTACAAATCTCTGAAATATAGGCTTCCAGTGGAAATGCTGACAGAGGCATTATTCTAGTGACACAAATACTCCAGCCGTAAAATATGCATATTGCTTAGTTAGATGTCATAGTCTACAAAAGGAGAAAATATGTTTAAAAAGCCTCTTCAAAGCCTTCATGTAGTGTAGATCATTCATTATATTTAAAATTTAAATGTGTACTTGTCAGCCAGTCAAGTATGGCCGTCGTTTCTCCATAATAACATAACTACCTCCGAAATTAAAAACTGCAGAATAAGGGATACAAGTTTACAGTATGGCCACATTGAGTTAAACCACTGGTCAGTCAAGCTCAGTGTCATGTCTCTGACAGTCAGCAGCAGCACAGGATTGAGGAGAAAACAATGTAAGAAATGGGAGTTGTAATGTCCTTTACCCAGGCAAATTTCTTCCACCAGACATTTAACAATATTTCAGACACAGAATAGTGTGTTTAACACCCTCCATTACTTTGCCTAAATCTTTTTTTTTTAACTCGTATAGATATTTTTGGTCTCTGCAACACCCTATGGCAAGCAGTTTTGTAATTTATTCCCATGTTAAAAGAGCACCTCTCTCTGTTTTAAAGCTCTTGTCCAGAAGTTCTTCTGGATATCCTAAATTCTTCTACTATGAAAAACAGTATCAACAATTTCCTCTTGCCATCCAGGACCAATCATCACTTGATACGGTTTCTGGCTTCCCCAGTGGAACAGTGTGGTTGCCATGCTACACTCCTGGTCATCCTCATTGTCCTGGCATTGTCTCGTCTGTCTGTTTGCTCTAACAGTCTGTCTGTCATGGACTTCTGTAATATTATAATGGTACATTCCTTTTTTTTTCCTTGCCTAGCCCGTTAGTAAGCCATAACACCTTGATTTACTTTTGTACATGCCTAATCATAACACACACATGGCTGTGATTAATTTTAATGGCCTTCTATACCCAACAATGTAAATTTTCCATACTGGACTGCTACCCAGTAGCTACAGGCACTAAGGAAATTCAGCACTTTGCAGCTTCATGCCCTGCAAGGGAGAAAACACATCCTGTGAACTCTGGGGCAGACAAGGACATCCCCCATCAGTTTGTGGAGAAGGAACATGTCAAGAAACTTGTTTACTGTTTTGTTTAAAGCAACTTATTTACAGTCTTGAGTTCTCCTTAGCTTGTTTGACCAGTCTTATTGAAAGAACTTGGTGCTGTGTTTTAACGTACAGTTTACCAATGCTGCTAGGGTGGTGAGTGTCCCTGCACTTCAGTGACACACACATCTGGCAGCAACTGGGTAGACTGTAAGACCCCAAGCTGCCGTCATGGCCCCTGTGGTGGAGAATTTCCAAGCTAGTTATCACATCAGAGGATACAGCCTGCACTGGCAGAGGAAAGAAGCGCAAAGATAAATCAGGTGGGAAAAATTCTTGGTCATCTCTGAACCAACTCTTACCTGTGTGTGTGCTGTACACGCGTATCGTCTGTAATACCCGTAATCACAGGAGGTATCTTCAAGGCAGAAACTTGCTTTGTGTCCTTCAGCAACTTTTCTGTGTGAGCTTGCATCTAACAAGTCATAGTGACTGAATTCATCCATGCTGTGATAATGCCTGTCAGACCACAGATAGGTTGTTAAAGATGGATCAGATTTAGTCAACATTGTTTTAATATATTGTTAATCCATTATCTTCTGTTAAATCCGGCCAATTTTTTTTTTTCCACTACACAGAACTCATGTGTTAGCATACTTTCCTACTACAAGCCTCTCAGTTAAGTATTATTTTTAATATTCCAATTTTCGGTGACTGTAAGAATGTCACGTTCTTTAAGCCAGGTTTTAACTTGTTAAGTGAAAACTGTTCTAACAGCACTGTTTTTCCAAAAATTCCTGTTTTATCAGGAATAAATTGTTATTATCAGAATAACAATAACAAGTATTAAATAGTTCATGCTTGAATCGTAAATCCCATAACTTTGCCTTTAGGCAGAGTTTGGCTAGGAATGCTTACCTTACATACTATACATTCCAGAGAAGTTTCCTACTTGTTACAAAGAAAAGCAAGAATTGTACTACCTTGTACTATCTACCCACACTTTGTCTCTGCAGCATTTGGCTGCTCTTGCTTACAGACACTTTCAGCTCAACAGGTGTAAGAAAAAGATCATTAAAAAGCTTTCAAACACATTGTTAAAATGAAAAGAAGCCCACAAGTCTGGAGCATGCACATCAAGAACTCTAAAACCAGGTCACAGATGATGACTAACGCTGATAGCTGGCCAAAGGCATTAGTAGTTACAGACCACTTCCAAATGGACTTGTTTCACTGTCAAGAAGATGATCATGAGAAATGCCTTTTTTTGTTCTTTTTGGCAGCGTATCTTCTGTTTTTTTGAATTAATATCAGAGACATTTTGCATCTGGATAATGATATCTGGGCTACAGTGGCACAGTAAGAAACTG
This sequence comes from Numida meleagris, assembly GCF_002078875.1. NCBI lineage: Eukaryota > Metazoa > Chordata > Aves > Galliformes > Numididae > Numida > Numida meleagris. The sequence goes on from NC_034438.1 coordinate 74,207,941, forward strand.
CTTTTCTGCCAATGGAAGATTTCAAGTTATCTCCATCCATTTCATCCGTTTATCAACTTAGTAAGCACCAAGGTTGGGAGTGAAGTTGTTTTTTTTCCACAGCATTTACAGAATATTGTTTTGTTTTTCATTTCATTTTAGCTTTTTACAAGATTTTTTTGTAAAATTTATAACCTAGTAGTATCAGTCATTCTTTGAAAGAATTGGTTTTAATAAAGCTGTCTTCTTCATCCAAGTTTGACTACAAGTGGTTGAGGTTAATGCCCCTGTAACCTGAAAGAAATATTCCATTGACTCCAGTGGCTTTAAGGTCAAGCCCACTTTACATAATATTTTTAATGGTATAATATTAAGCTAACACACATGTACCTGTAACTTAGAATTGTATTTTAAGTAAGGTAAATCTTCTAGTAGTTTACAACTGGTTCTGCTAGCAAAGAGTCAAAATAGGAACAAAACTGTAAACTCCTACATGTGAATTTTCTGAAAGAGTACAAGTTTGCACTGTTTCCAGCTCCCAAAAAGTTGAAAATTTGCTTTGCTATGTTTTCAACTGCTTAGACATCCAAGAGCAATACTGCTTTGTGAAAAGATCAAGATGATCAAGGCGTGATGTGGATATTGATGAGGAGATCATTCAGCTCAGTGCCTTGTCTATTCCATATTGACCAGAACATTCCTTACCTAGCTAACCCAAGAAGTTCAGGTCACAAAGTATGGGTCGAATGATACGTAACAGGGAACATGCTACTGAATGCACATTTCAGGTTAAAATAATTGTCGAAACTCCAACTCAAATAACCTACATAAAATATAGATATATAAAGGAGAAGGTGTCACTGTCAGGACTGATTTGGGGCTTGTAGTTATAACAGATTTATACTTCTAAGAGTTTTATACTTACAGATATCCAAGCTTCTTATTCATTTAGTTTTCACGTGGCTCTACAAAGTGCGACTACCACTATCACAAAATGAAAAAATCCCAAAGCATTCCCACAGCGTCCACTCATTCCACCCCAGTTTTACAAAACGTCACCTTATGACTGACAGTTTGTTAGTGAAAAAGATAATTAGAAGATACCATACTGAGGCACTTCACTCACTGGTGACAGCTGTGCCACTCCCAGGAATAACGAGGTCTGCTTGGTAGGAAATCTGAAGTTCCTTGATTTTTCACTCTTTGAGGGAATCTCAGGAGCACTCGATTATCATAGTCTCTAACATCCGCTCGATAAGCTGAACTATAATAATGCAGGGGAAAAAAAGAGCCATCAAAAAAAACCCCAACTTTAAAACACTTTAGATTGTTTCAGAGGTAATAGACCTTTTAAGCCTGCTTAAAGATTTTGCATTAGAGATGCACAAGGGCTCCACGCGGTGTGCTCAGAAGTGCTTCCTGCTGTCAGACAAAGACCTGGGTAAGATTCAGACCTGCTCCTAATCCTGTGAACACCAGTCTGATCACTGACTCTCTGGCTTCATTTCCTTAGCAGATCACAGCTTGGTTGTGAAAGTGCCCAGATACCAAGAGCTGTGAGTGTAAGACCATGTAACAGATGCTTGTTTCTGTTGCAAAAAAAATTACTGAGCACATGCCCTGGGCTGAACCTATTTTACACAGCTGTGACCTAGGTAGTTGTTTGGTTTTTTTTTTCCACTACTGGAATACTGTAACCAGTTGCTAGTCAAGAATGTTTCAGTTAGTGTTCATTGCGAAGTGAGCACGAAAAATACTGGTTCTGATTATACCATGTTCTTCTTTTTCAGCAACTGAAGAAAGAGCACGGCCGTGGAAATAGTCTGACATCAGTTAATGATGCTGGTAAATAAATGAATCTGTTCTGCATGATAAGCTATGAAACCAGTTAAACGGTTACAGCCAGCCGTCTTGGTTTTGCTCCAAACAAAACAGGAAAATCCCTCACTGCCAAGCGTGGAGGACCCGGTTTGGTCAGCAAAGCTGTTATCTCCGACCGTGAAAGGGCTTGGGGACACTTTTCAAAGAGATTCCAGTCTTAAAAGACAGTCTCTAGACAAACTGCGATAGATAGGCACAGGAACAATCAGCGCGTTCTGACCTGGGCAGTGGCTGGCGCTGGTTGGGAATGGGCTTGCAGGAGCTGGAAGCAGCTGATGCCCGCTTCCAGACCCGAGCGCGGTCCGCGGGTGCCCCCGCCCTGCGCAGCTCGATGCGATGGCAGAGCGGTGCGGGTCACCCGTCCCCCGCCGCCTCCATCGCCCGCAGCCCCCGGCCCGCCCGCACTGCGGTCCCTACCTGGCCAGGCAGTTCTCCTCGGCGGCGCAGCGCAGGTTGTACATGGACATCCTCTGCACGTAGGTGGACGCCTGGATGTAGTAGGGGTCCGGGACGAGGTCGGGCAGACCTGCAGTTCGTCAGAGAACCACGGCGCAGCAGTCAGCCGGAACACGGCCACCGCGCGGCTCAGCTCAGCCCCGCCGACCGCCGCCTCCCCCGGCCCGGACCCCCGCCCAGGGGCAGGAGGGCGCGCGGGCTCTTACCGTACTGGAAGTAGCCGGTGCCGTAGCCGGGCCGGTACCTGCTGCCCTGGCGCGGCCGCTCGTAGGTGTCGTAGTAGTTGTAGTAGGGGTTATCGTCCGTGTACTTGTACGGGTTGTAGGGGTCGTCGCCCACCATCACGTCCTCCCGCCCGGCCCGCAGGCCGCTGGGCGCGGGCAGCCCGCCGGCGCTCCGCTCGCCCTCGTCGCCGGGGCCCCCGGACCGCGGGGCCGCCGAGGAGGGGCTGGCGGCGGCGCGGCTGCCCGTGGGCGCCTGATAGCCGGCCTGGAACCAATGCCGGGCGCCCGAGCCCCGGCTGCCGCCGGCCTGGGGCCGAGGCCGAGGCCGAGGCTGAGGCTGAGGCTGGGGCTGGGGCTCGGGCTGGGGCTGGGGCCGGGCGGCGGCGCTCCGCGGCACAGAGCCGTTCCCGCGGAGCAGCAGCACGGGGCCGCTCGCCGGCTCGGCCGCCTGCCGGCGCCGCGGGGGCTGGTACTGGGAGCCCTGGCTGAGCAGGCTGTACACCTGTCCGTTGTTCTCCCACTGGATGCGCTGCCTCCAGGCGGCGGGGGGCGGCTGGCAGCCGACGGGCCACAGCCCGCTCCAGAAGATGCAGGCGTGCAGCTGGGCGAGCAGCAGCCCCGGCGGCGCGCAGCGCATCGTCTCGTCTGTCCGGGGCCCGCGGGTGGGGAGAAAACCGGGCGAGGACGGGGGGGCGGCGGGCGCGGGGCGGCCGAGCGGAGCGGAGCGGAGCGGAGCGGAGCGGAACCGAACGGAGCGGAGCGGAGCGCGGGGCTCAGGCGCGGCGGCAGCCGGGCGGTGCCATCGGGCAGCTCGGGCCGGCGGCGGGGAACCGGCCCGGGAGCGGCTGTCCTTCTCCGCGGTATTTATAGGCGAAGGGTGCGAAGCGGCGCGCAGCGAGCAGTCAGCCTCTCGCCGTCCCGCTCGGGCGTCTGCAGCGAGGAAGGAGGAGCAGCGGCGGAGCAGGGACTTTAAACTCGCTGGCACGCTCGCAAAGTTACACAAGCCCCGCTGGCTGCGCCCCCGCTATTCGTGCACGTAATGCGGCTGAAACGTGCGGCCCGGACGGTTCCCCACCGCCGCCCCCCGCCCGCGCGGGGGCGGCCGCAGGGAGACAGGGCAGGGGCGGACGCGGGGCCCCGGGCGGAGCCGGGCCGGGCCGGGCCGGGCCGGACCTGCGGCGGGCGAGCGCGCCCAGACACACGTAGGCTGCCAGGCGCGGGGCGCGCCAGAGTATGCCGTGCGGCAGCGCCAAAGTATGCAAAGGAAAAATGCTATTAGCTCATCAGCGCTGGGGAGACGGAGCGGGGCGGCGGGAGGGGGAAGGGGCCGCGAGCGAGAGAGGAAACATATTTCTGGAAAATGTGCTGCTGGCGAGCGGGGCTGGGGACCTCCATCCCGGGGCCGAGCCACCGCGCCCCGTAACGACCCCGTAATTAGGAAAAAGCCCTCACCAAATAAACCTTCGACTATGAGCTTGGTTTTCTGCGTGTGAGTCACACGAGAAATATACGGGCGCTGCTTCTCCCGAGCGCGTTCCCATTGAAAAGCGAAATTTCTCCTGGCAGAGACCCAGCGCGCAGAGTCCCCAGGGCAGCGGAACCCGGCGGGGCAGCGGGGCCGGCCCTGCCCGGCAGCCCCGGGGATCCGTGCGGAGGGATGCGCGAGGGCTGTGCCGAGCTCTGCGCTGCGGGCATCCCGCGATGAGCCCGCGCAGCTCGGCCTGCCTGGCAGCGCTTGGTGCTCCCCGTCCTGGGAGGCTGCTGTGGGGAGGTGCTCGCCTTGGGCTCCTGTGCGCTGACCCGCTGCAATTTGTTTTATTTGCATGTTACTTCAGATGGTTCCCAGGCTGTAGCTGAAATCCTGCCAAACACAGCCCTGAGTCACAGTGGTGAGGGGCTGTGAGGGCTGATGGGTCCATTTAGTAGCAGCAGCAGGCCCTGGCTTCCCAGTAGCTCTCTACAGCCCCTGAAGAGTATGGGGTGCATCCTGGGCAGTGCCCTCATCCCAGCAGGCTGACGCTGTGCATAGGGCCAGGCAGCTGCCCTGTTGCTGATACGGGAAATCCAGTGCTGCAGGCAAGCGGGCAGCCGTGTGCACGGCTCCTTCCTTGCAGTCACCCAGGTCGCCTTCAGGGTGAGATTCTGTAGGAATTCAATGGTCAGCTGCCTGGAGGACACCAGGAAGCACACGGGAGGTACTTGTCAAAAAGAGAAAGTCTTCTCAGAGCTTACAAGCTTGGGCCAACGAGAACCTAGTGAAGTTCAACAAGGAGAAACTCAAGGTGCTGCACTTGGGTCGGGGCAATCCTGGGTATGTGTACAGACTGGGAAAAGAACTCCTTGAGAGGAGCCCTGCAGAGGAGGACTTGGGCTCCTGGTGGGTGGAAAGCTGAGCATGAGCCAGCGGTGTGTGCTTGCAGCCCAGAGAGCTGGCTGTATCCTAGGCTGCATCAACAGGGGGGTGGCAGCAGGGCAGGGAGGGGATTGTCCCCCTCTGCTCTGCCCTCATGAGGCTCCATGTGGGCTACTGCATCCAGGCCTGGGCCCCCCAGAACAAAGAGCGTGTGAAGTTATTGGAGCAGGCCCAGAGGAGGGCCACAAAGATGATCAGATGGTAGAGCACCTCCTCTACAAAGAAAGTCTGAGAGAGTTGGGCTTGTTCCCTTGGAGAACGGAGACCTTGTTGCATCCTTCCAGTACTTGAAGAGACTTTATGAACAGCAGGACAAGTTTTTACAAGGGCAGTTAGTGGCAGGACACGGGCTAATGGCTAAATTTAAAAGATGGAAGATTTAAGTTAGCTATTAGGAGGAAATTTTTCACCCAGAGGACGGTGAGGCCCTGACACTGCTGCCCAGAGAAGCTGTGGGTGCTCCATCCCTGGAGGTGTGCAAGGCCAGGTTGGATTGCCCTGGCACTGCTGCCCTGAGCAGTCCGATCTGGTGAGTGGCAACCAGCCCACGGCATGGGAGTTAGAACAGGATGGGCTTGAAGGTCCTTTCCAACCCAATCCATTCTATGTTTCTTGCTTGGAGTACCCCAGCATCTAGCTGAGTGTTGCTTCTCACCACTGGCCAGCGCCAGGCTGGTAGGGAGCATCCCCTGGAGCAGATCCTCTGCTACAACCAGCTGCTAGTCTTTCTCCACATGTGGGATGTGCCTGACAGTCCGTATTGGACTCAGCTGAGCAGCTTGCTACAGAGGTGGCTGGGGTTGGATTTTCTTATTCACAATCTGCAGACCGTTTGTCCCCTCAGATCATTCTAGTTGTGGTTTTGATAGTATTCTTCTCTGTTTAAGGTTTTGCCTGGAACAGTCAGCGACCAAGGGTGAGTAAAATGGAAAGGTTGAAGACAGGGAAAATACAACACTGAAGAAATGAGATCTCTGCCTTTCTAATCTTCCTCTAAATCTTACTAGTATTACAAACGGCAGGTTGTTTCCCAGTGTGTGATATTAGAAAATGTTTCCGCACTGTGGGATTCCAGCCATCATTTTTTTCTTTTTTTTTCCTTCTTTTTTTACTTTGCCTGATTAAGTAACTATTTTTCCTGAAACTGAATGCAGGGATACAGCGGGGTTGATGGTAGTCCTGCCCATTTCTCAGCCATTCACATTGTTTGCCATTTTTTTTCTGCAGCACTACCATTATTTGTTAATGAATCTATTTTTTGTAAATCACAAAAAGCACTAGAGAGTCACATCCTTCATTGGTTTTTAGATGCTCATGGCCATTCAGCAACTGCCCTCTCCCCACATGTTGCCTGACAGTACCTAGCTTTTTTACTTTGGTCCCTTTTTTTACCTTGATAAGGCCTACCAGCAGCTGTGACCAGATGTAGGCTGGTGAAAATCTCTTTGTAAGACTTTATAAGTCTTATAAGCAAGGCAGATAAAGTGTTTGCTTTAGAAAATGCCTTAAAAATTGGCAAGTCTTCAGCTACTAAGCTTTCTCATGAGTTTAATGCAGCTGCTTTGTAAAGACCAGTTCTAATGCTGGATTGCAGTTCACTTAGTGACCTGAGCATTTGACTGCTTGTTTCAGCTAGTGTGACTGGAATGCCTCGGTGCACGTTGGGGATTTTCATTTCTGCCACCCACAGAAATAGAGACAGTATTTATAACTAAAAAATTAAATTCTCCTTTCTCAAAAGATTGCACTAATAGAAGCAGGTATTAGTATACCAATCCTGCAATCCCAGCAGTTTCTTAAAACCTGAGATCAGGAGGCATTTTACATTTAAACTTAATCAGTAAATTGTTGCTTTCCACATTTAAAGGCTAGAAGTGTAAAAATGCTTTTAGTGACACGTGTGACATCAGAGTTCTCCTTATATACACACCACTATTCAACAGCAGTTGCAAATCTCAAAAACAGAAAAACAGAAAAAGATTAACTTGCATTAAAGAAAAAAAAAAGGCCTCAAAGCCATTTGAATTTGTCATGTCTTAGAACATGTCCTAAGAAAGAGACGTTAACGTTCTTTATGCTTATTTTGTTCAGTGTGCTGATGAAAGCAGTCTGGGGTTATTTTAAATGTACGGCTAGCTTACAACAGTTAGACCATTGTGTTTAATTTCATTTTTAAATGATTATCAGCTAATTTGTGTTCTTGTCAACTGTAAATTGGTTTCTTACCTACAAGCACGTACATGAAGCAAGAACTACAAATTCTTTTATAAAATCTTACCATAAGACTAGACAACCTTAAAATACACTAAGTAGATTTTCTGGAGGCTGGTATTTATTTGTTATTGAACGGTTGGTTGCTGAGGAGTTACTATGAGGAAAGGCTTGAAGAGTAGTGGCTGCTTTCAGCTTTCCGTATTTGAGAAAAATTTAGTTTACTCATCTGAGAGTTATGCTTGAGTAGGGAAAGTACTTACTGTGCTTTTTTTCTGTCTGCATAAACAATGAATTGCAGATAGATTATTCAAACTCATCTTGTTCCGCAGGCCTTATTGATCCTTTGTTATAACTTTGTCACTTTTGTATTCAAGTAGTCGAAACTGGGTAATTTTGTTGCACATCAGAGCACTGGATTTTTCTGAATCCCACTTGTCAGCAGGTCCAAGTGTCTTTAATTAGAAACTCATTGTTAGTGCACTGTGTGAAAAAGTTCCTAACTGTAAGGAGTTCCTCTTAATAGCTTGAATTATTACGGTAAGATATTCTTCATAGTACATGAGCTTCACTGGAAACTTAAGGACACTAAGAATCAGGTTTGTGATGAGATTTTTTTTTAACAAACCAACTTAATTAGAGACCAGGATCATAAAGTTTTTCAGACATCAGCAGGCTTTGGAGAAGACTCTGTAAGAATTTGCTTTTTACAAAACCTAGTTTTCTAGTTAAACTTAGCTACTGTTTGATTTTGAAGTCTCTCATCAGGCAGCTTCCTATGACCACAAGTAAAATGAAAAGGTAAACACTGAGAATTCTTTTCTGCCCTGAATTTATAAGGGAACGCATATATTTTTCTTCCTTTAATGATCTTGTCCATTTGTTGAACGAAGAGAAAGTGTAGAATTCTAGCAGCAAATGGTCTCCTCAGTTCAAATTAGAAGGCAAATTGTCACCTAGCCCCTATCTAATATTTTGGGTTGATCTTTTCGCATGATGAAACTTGTAGATACTTGTTTTTACATGCTGTGTAGACCTACTGAGTTGCACATGTAGACTTCCATTGTATGAAATTAAATACGATTGTAAATCTCTGCAGAATTAGCGTTGTCAGGAAAAGTAATTACAGCAGCTGAGGCAAGTGTTGGTCTCTTCTGCTGTGAGACTTGAAGATGAACCCCTTCTTACATCAGTGGAATTTTCTCAAACTAAAGTTTTGCAATGAAGTTCTGATAGCAGTGTTTGTAAAGATTTGGCTGTCGATGTGTTGTTGGAACCGTATGTGAATGGTTTCAAAACTTCTGGTTCCGTGGCTTCTTACCTGAACCCGAATAAAAACGGCATCATGAAAATTGAACCAAAAATGAGCATTCTCTTTTGAATTTTAGTGTATTTCGTCTCTGATTATTGCTCTCTAACTACTTATTGCTCTCTGAAGGATTTCTATAACAAGTGAGACATCTAAAAATTCCAATAAATAAATGACAGCTATTTCAAATCCAGACAGAGATTTGAAAATCCACCCAGGTTATTTCCTTTCATATATCATCATATTCATATATTCATATAGCATCAGCAAAGAAAACTTCCATAACTGTTGTCTCTGAGGTATTCATTGCAGTAGTCAAAATTTATCATCAGTAATAAAACCAAGTATGTTCATACTGATTTCAGGAAATTACCTGATGAAATTAATTACCTAATTACTGTAGAAATGAATAGTAATTCAGGATGCTCAGAGCAAAGAGGCAGCACACATGAGAGGTTCAAGTTAGTTTCCCTTAGCAAAGTTAAAAAATTAAAGCTGGGTTTGTACAGTGCATGTGTAAGCTACATATTTCTGATTGGGGAGTTCAGTTCCCAAGCATCTTCATAAGCAGAGTCATGTCCTCAACAACTGCCTGCCACCTCAAACATGTATGATGTAACTCCATTTACTATAATGCAGTGAAAAAAGAAAAAACTGAAAAACTTAAATTCAGAAGAAGCAAATGTTTGGCTAAGCAGTTCTGCACACAGGCATTTCTTGTTTGAGACGGGGCTACGGAATGAGCCTTCCCTTCTGCCAATGGACATTTTCCTCTAAGAAAAGAAAAGCACCTGAAGTAAGTCCAAGCTAAGAAGGACTTGAGAATACGAGTTTGAATTTAAGGCATTCAGCGTTCCATTCTGAGATCAAGAACATTAAGCACAAAGGGAGGGGAATGGATGACTTTCCAAAGGGTTTTTTTTCTTTCCTCTTCAGTGGGAGAGAAGCCCTGGTGAAGTCCAACATCATGTTAAAGCTGGACATGCCTGCAGAGACTTTGGAACATTACTTTACTGTGTATTTCATCAAGGATATTTAAACAGCATGGCAGAGATATCTCTAAAACACATCTAACTGTGTAAGAATAGCATAAAGGAGCTCCAGATAAGCTGTATCTCATTCATCATCATTACTATGTTGCTTCACCTACCAGCAGAAATACTTAACTGTCCAATATACCAGGACAGTACTTTTCAATCTAGTGCATAGCATTTTTGTCTTCGTAATCACCCCTGTATTTGTGTGGTTGTCACAGAGACAGGGGATCTTCTTAATTTTTCCATCAACATCTAGTGGAAAAAAAATATTAGAAAAGAGCTCACTTTCAAATGCCAGGGTGGTGGAGACCAATTTCAAATTTCACAACTGGCACAGGAAAAGAGCTCTCTGTTATACTGATAAGGTGCATACAGAGACTTCAGTTAAAATAGCAATCTATAACAGCATTCGTAATGCAAATTCAGATGTGAAAGAGGTGGTACAACAATGAAGGACTGGCAGAGGAAGTCCAGTATCCCTGCAGCCAGCGTGTTAATTGTCTTCTACTGTCAATGTCTTCACTGAAGAGTTTGTACCCAATACACTACAAAAATATCCCTTCATTTTAGCAGAAAGAATGTTACCTTGGCATTGTATATTGTTCATAGAGGTATCAGGGATAGTAGAAATATAGTTTGCAGATTGTATTCAAATAGAGATGAAGAATATAAACCAGCGTTAAGGACTGACTTCTCCACGGTGAGACACACTTCCAGCAGCACACAGAAACTTTTCTGACAAAGGGTCTTCTTTTAATAGAGATGCAGGTTTGGGCTTCTGAGATACATTATAGTAGCTGAGTTCCCATGGGAAAACAGTATAATTTAGGCATCTATCAGCCATTAATCCCTGCTGGATGTCTCTAGCAGCCTTCACTCTATCTGCTGTTGTCAAAATGTAAATGTGTATTATAGGAGGCAAGATGCATTTAAATAAATACCCTTACATTTTCAGCTCAGTCTTGGCTCCTAGCTTGGTACTGGCAAACAAATGTCTGATATTATTAAGATATGTTAGACCTGTTTTGCTTGTAAGACAGTTACAAGTGTAGAATGGTTTATCTCTTCATCTTCAAAAAGGGAAGTTTCTGCACAGATTAAGTCAAATGCATTGCAAAACATGATCATTTCCACTCCTAGAGCAAGTCGCCTTGCTTATGATGGAATAGATGTTCCAGTTTGCCTGAACTGATGGTCTGGATTTGTTTGCTGTGCGTTTCTTTCCATAGTTATAACTAGATATAACTTTCCTAGGAAGATTGAAACAGATGGTGTCTAGTTTACTGAGTCTTGGTAAGAACTGGCTATTTATTTACTTTCCTTGTAAAAAGAAGAGAGCACTAAACCCACTGAGAAATTATTTGCTCTTCATATTTTGATATGCTGAAGCATCTCTCCTAGGAAGAAAGGCTGAGACTGCTGGGGTTGTTCAGTCTGAAGAAGAGCAGGCTGCAGCAAGACCTCCATGCAGCCTTTCAGTATTTAAAAGGAGCTTATAAACAGGAGGGAGAACAACATTTTACATGGGCAGATAGTGATAGGAGAAGGGGGAATGGCTTTAGAGAGGAAACTTAGGTTAGATGTGAGGAGGAAATTCTTTACTCAGAGGGTGGTAAGGCCCTGGCACAGCTGCCCAGAAAAGCTGTGGGTGCCCCATCCCTGGAGGTGCTCAAGGCCAGGCTCAATGGGGCCCTGTGCAGCCCAGTCTAGTTGGGGGGCAAGCAGCCCACAGCAGGGCAGTTAGACTGGGTGGGCTTTAAGGTCCATCCCAAGCCAAGCCGTTCTGTGATTCTGTGATTCCATTCTATGATTATCCTACCTGCTGCGTTATCTTGGTCCTGTTATCTTTCCTTTTTACTACTCCCCCCCCCNGCAGACCCACAGTGCACCAACAGCATGGTGCCCTTAGTGATGTTTCTGGGGTCTTGTGCTGTGGGGTTCCCCACCCTGCAGGACCCTCTGCAGTGGTTTGAGTGGGGCTGAGGGGTCCCCATCCTGCCAGGCAAGATCCCTGAAGGTGACCTGTTACTCCTCTGAAGTGGTGAAGTCCTGAGTGCAAGCTCCTCAGAATGCAAGTTGTTTTTTCCAACGAGAACTTCACCGTGAGTGCAATATGTGATCCGTTTATCATCAGTGACGTTTGGTGAAAATACCAGAGTAGTACAGAAGTTTCCATCTCAAACAGAGGGTGTCTGGCTCCTGCAGCCTCAGTGCTCCTCAGCTGTGGCACTGATTACAGAAGGGATCAATGCTCTGAGTATAGGGAAATGTAGATGACTTGCCTTGTATTATTACCAAGTTTGTACGCCAGTTGCCTTTTAAAATGAGACTCTGTGGTTTGCTCTTTCCTGTTGTAATATATTTTCTGAGTTATGAGACAGGCTTGTTGTAAGGGCAAGTCGTGCTCATGAAGTCTGTGTTATCGTTATCTCCGTGCTGCTCCCCAGTAATAAATCTGCAGTTATTTTTGGGGAGGGCACTCTGCAGAATCGGTGCCGCCCCTCGAGTCTTTTGTCTGTGCTGGTTGCTGGTATGGGACTAACAGGCATGGGAGAGGAAAACATGGAAAGGTCATTAAAGGGGGATCTATACAAGCAAGTGGAAATCAGTGATTGATGGTATCTTTAATGTTTCGGGGCCCAAACACGTGTACGTTTCCTTCTCGGCTGGCGTAATGATGCTTGCAGGCACTGGGATGTGAGTTTAACGTGTGAAACCCAAGCATCCTCCCGCAGCGCAGGTGCACCTGCTCCAAGGCAATCTTTGATTTCTTCACTAATCTGGGCAGGGGTTGAAACATGTGCACAAATGCAGCCTGAAGGAGCGTTCCCAGGGGTGGGATTGGCAGGGATTACGTCTCACACGGAAAGTTTGGCTTTCCCTGCACAGTTCCCTGGGGACTGCTGGGCGGGCTGGGTATGGCTTTCCCTGCAAAATGCCATCTTCCAGCTACCAGCCTTCCCTCGGGCCTGTGCTGGTGGGTGGGTGAGCAATGCATTATGCAGTTCTGAAACTCATCTGAAATGCACTGACCTGTCTGGCTCTGGCAGTGTGCTGGACTTCAGTAAAGGACTCTGCTTTCCCATCCCATCGCTCTCCTTTTTTCTGAAGTCAGCTCCTGTATCAGGAACAGGAGAGGAGTGTGGATTTCACATTTCAGCCTCCTCCCACCCCACCCCCCCCTTTTTTCTTTTTTTTTTTTTCCATTGTGCTTTTTTTTGCCAAACTTTTCTTTCTTTTTTTAAGGGATTTTACCTATTTTACAAAACTCTGCTGTAACTAGGTTTTTATCTCAAATCTTATTAATTAACATTCTTTGCTTTTCTGCCCCCCCCCCCCCTTTTTTCTTTTTTCTCCGAATTGTTGTGTCTTCTCAAGCCAAACTGCAAGCTCTCCAGGGCAGGGACTGTAGTGTCGTATGTGCAGGCTCAGTGATGCTCACAGTAGGGCGCTGAGTCTGTCTGTTACTTTTGGCCACTGTTGCAATATGAATAGCAGCACTGAATACAGAATGCTGTATTGAACAGATGCTGCCTTTAGAACATGTGAAAGCCCTCATGCAGCTGTGTGTATTATTGAGCAAAGCTGACACTCAGCAATTCTGACTCAAATAAAACACCCCTGGCGGTTTTCCCTTTGGTCTAATTTTCATCATAATATTTTGTCTCACATACCAATATTATGAACTATGCTCTGTAGGAGAATAGTAGATCCTTTTTGAAGCATATTCTTAATCTAATTCCTATTTTCATCCACAGGTAATTATCAGATTTCACTTCAGGTCTTTACATTGCTGAGATGATTGAAGAAATTATATGAAATAAAACATTAACTCAAGCAGTTAGGTTGAAATAAATGCTTATAAAAAGATGGTGAAGGTATATCAGGGTAATGGCTGTACTATTTATCAATTATGAGTCATTGAAAAGAGGTGCAAAGTGCTTTTTCAGTTTAATGTGTTGTTATAAAAGTTGGTAAATACTGTATTCTCTTCTTGTTCACTGTGAACAAACTCAAGCAGTTACTAACTGAAGCACAGAAATTGTCATAGTATGTCAAATTGTTTTTTGGCAGGACTTATTTTACCTGTTTTGAAGCCTAACAGCAATTGGTTTAAACTGCATTGCACGTGTGTCAGTTCCAAGTATTTAAAATTATCTCGACGCATGGTGTCATTTAATCAAACAGAAACATCCATGGTAATACATTTTCAGAGAGTTACACTTTCATGCTAATTTCAGTTGAATACTATAGTGGGAAAGGTGGTAGCTCCTTTCATTGATGTAAGTGGAGCCAGCTCTGCACCTGCATTACGTTGTCCCCTGCGATGTATGTCTGAGCTGTGTGACTGCATCAGATCAAGTGATGGGGCAACATTGCCCTGAGGGTCTACATGGGGGTACAGATGAGGTGAGGGAGAAAACAGAGCACAACAGCCTTCACTCTAGAGCAAGTGACTTCTCCGTAGCTTGGGAGGCACTAGTGTACAGCTGTGGTTTCACAGTGACTGGCTTTGTATGAGTTATCTATGTGGTGTCATGGGACATAAGGACATGAGAACGGAACAAGTGGAAACAATTAAACCTCATACTTGTCCTACCAGTAAAGCCACAGCTGAAACCACAGCAGTTTCTCTTCTAGTATAGTTTCATTGTGCTATTTTCTTTCTGTGCTTTTTCCCATTTAACAAGATTTCTTGTATGTATTGACATATATCATATTGTATCTAAATGCAATTTCCATGTGTAGCTTGAACAAAATCAAGTTCTGTAAAAAGATCTGTACAAACACAGACCACCATACACAAATACGGTCCTAAACTTTAGGAAATTTTACATTTCTGGTCCCCATCCACGCTTTTTTAGTGGGGAACTCAACAAGAGGGTAGATGTAGAAAGGACAGTAGGAAGGTATACCATCCCCTGCGTGTTCTTTTTCTAATGGAAGGTTATTGGACTGTTCCACTGGAACCATGCTTCATCGAGAAAGCCAGAAAATCAATGAGGAATAAAAGGTTCTTGATGTGGTGCATTATCTTATCACCTTGGATTCAGGCATAAAGAGCAGAGTCTATGGGAACACCTGCAGGCCTTCCCTAGGAATCATATCAGTAGAAGGGACTCTGTAGGAAGAGAGAACCTGGAGAAATTCTGGCAAGCATAAGGAGAAATGGTGCTAATACTTACGGAGGATGAAACTTACTGAATGTCTGGACTCCTGTTTAAATTTTTATGGGCAGCACTCATTCGTAGCAAACATGGAAATCAGCAGAGTTGTATTAAGATGGAACTTTGCATATGACAGTGGAGTACTCAACATGTTTGTGTATGTCCTGTGGTGTATTTTTTTAAAAGTAAAAATCCCTCTAGGGACTGTATTTTTCACATTTTTTATTGTAGCTCATGCTTTGCATTATATTTTACACTAAAATTGGAATGATTTCCAACACCACTCTACCACTGCAGAACTCTGAGCAATGACATTTTAAATTTTACTGATGTGGGAAGTAGGAGCAGAGCACAAGGTAAAATGCCTGAGCTAATTAACAAGGGGAAGACACTGTCTTTCTCAAGCTGCCGTGTGCCTTTACATTGCTACTGTCCTATTCTTAAAGGTTACTATTTCCCAGAGATGAAGGAGTAACACGTAGTAACTTTAGTTTGCATTACATCCTTGAAGATTCTAAAGCACATTACCAAAAACTCATCCACCCCCGTTCTTTGCACTTCATGGAGCATGTCATCTGAGTTAAAGTGTTTTTACTGAGCAGTGTTGGATAGGAAGTAAATGAAATATTCTTTTATAGAAACCTCTAGGGAAAGCTATATGGAAGATTATATGTGTTAGAAATTGGATCGGAATTTGGATTTGCAAAATTTCAAAGCCAAGAAGATCTATATAGTCTAATCTTCTGTATAACACAAGCCATAGAATTTCACCCAGTAATTTCTGCATGAAGATTATAATTAGTAGCTGAGCTAAGATAGCTTTTTTTAGAAAGACTGTCTTGGATTATAGATTTCAAATGATAGAGAACACACCGCATCCCAAAGTCAGCCAGTTTTTTCCCTTCCCCTCAAAGCAAAACATAACTGTGTCTTTTATGTATTGAACTGAACACTTCTGTTGAGGTAGTCATCTTCAAGGCAGCATCCACAAACAACAGTGCACCTGCTACACAAACATGAGCTTGTTTTAAGAAGAAAAACTGGTGACTGGAAAAGCCAAAAAAAATTAAAGCAGTGTTTTGTTCACTGTTCCTGTTCATACACCTTTGAAAATTCCTTGTTTCATGAGGGACTGGCAGGGTTGTGCAGCTCTGCAGCTCTGTTTGAGGAGGAACTCCACCATTATCACGGCTTCAGGAGTTACTTCTCTCATCTTTCAGTGGTTTGCTACCAGTGAGAAAGGAGCACATTGCTGTAGAGAGGTGATGTTGGATGTGGTGCCTGTTGTGCATGTGGTCTTCATTTCACATGATGGCGTGCTACCAGACTAAGAGAGCCACAAGTGAGTGCCAGCTGGGGGCCATCAGAGAGCCACATACACCCAGAATTATTTCCTAGATCAGGAAGTCCTGATATTCTAGCACCTGACAGCAGTCTGACCCCTTCTTCTGGTGGGGTGACCAAACAGGTTGCTCTGTTTTCCTTTTTGTTACAGGTTTTGGCTTTCTAAACACTTAGAGCAGAAAGATTACCACATAGCCTAAAAAATTTTTGTTTCTTACCCACTCAGAATTTATGCATTCAGGTCAAATTATCACAGCAGTGGAGCTGCTCTTTCTAAAAGTTTCTGTCTTGTTTCACTGATTCAAGGTTTGCATTCCAGTGTAAGGGCACACTGGGCAGAAGGACTGCTTTAAAAAAAAAAAAAAGCCTGGAACAGGGAAACACACAGCTCCACGTATTCAGTCCTGCGTCACAATTTGCAATTTTTGCCGTAGTGTGAAATACATCAGAGAAAATGTATCTGGTATCTGCAGATGCAGGCCAGGTGACTCTCCTAGTCATTAAAAGAGGCCAGGAGCTAAGGAAACATTTCCAAATGGTGAACGTAACCCACCGAGTCTTAACTTCTCAGCATCCTGTGCTGCCCCACTGGGTCATGCACACTCCAGACTGCCTGGTGAACCTCCACGCTCCTTCTGATCGAATCTTTCCTTAGGTGTGTTTATTCTGAGAGACCTGCAGACAAAAAGAACCTACAGAAGCACTAGCTCTGGATTTTCTGAACTATTGGTGCCTGTATAGCATCATAGAGAGAGAAAGGAGCACCTTTTCTCTCTCTAGGTTTTAAAATGCCATTGTGGTACGTTTGCCTTCATTGTAGCCTCCCCTCTGTGGTAGCACGCTTATCACACAAATAATACTTTTATAAACAATACTTTTTCGTTGTTGCTGAAGATCATAAGACAGTTCATAAGACACTGACAGAAGGTGAGTGTGTTGCTACTCGTGCTGCATGAAATCATGCTTTCATAACTATATCTAAAATACATTATTTCAGAGAGATGTTCCAAGCAGTGAACAAACTGCATACGTTAACTGTGAGACAGCGATATCCTGGAGAAAAACAAACTCAACTCATTTGAACCCATAAAAACACTGAGGTTAAACCATAACATGTGGCAGGACGTTTCTCACCATGGCAAACCACTAGACAATTAGGTATGCAGGCAATATGTGTTTGTTTGCTCCCACGGATACTGAAAGTGTTCTGAATTCCTCAGGACTTCAAATATTATGTTATAAAGTGTTAAACCAATACCTTTAGGACAAAAACAGAATCCAGCACATACCACCTAGATTATTAAGGTTGAAAAATTCAAAAAAAAAATCAGGACTCACTCTTCTGAAGAATTTTTCTATTGGAACGTTTTTCCACTTCAGCTATAAAAATCTCCAGTCTAAACCCCTGCACTTGTTTACACCTGAGAATAATGATGTACCTTATTCGTTTGCTTTTGGAAAAGGTTATTTTTACTTCGGCCAAAGCAGCTTTTTAAAAAAATTTACTACAGCATTTTTGAAGTTAGAAGTTACCATGTCTTTTTAAAGGGAGTATCCTGTTAAAGAAAACTAAGAAAATTATATGCCTCAATCCAATGGGACAATTTATTGTCGTTTCTGTCTGCAGCGGATCTAACAGCAACACATACAACAACAAGCCTTCTCTCTGGGAAAACCTAACAAAAGCTGTCCTCGTTTTGTTAATGAACAGACGGATTTTTCCCCAGAGTTCACCAAACGTTAAACATTCTGAAAAGATCAAGATGTATTAAACAAACTTCTTAAAAACAGTATGCTTTGGGAAAGAATCAACTCAGAGTGTATTCATGTGAAGACTATTGTGAAAGCAGTTTCTTAGAACAGATCTTTGCAATGATTTTTCCACTTCTGAATGCTGATTGTTGTTCCTTTTTTTTTTTTTTTTTTTCTAATGCAAATTTCTGTGGCATTAATTCTGGGAATTTGTCCAGTTAAACACTTGGGCTTCCATTTAGCCCAAGAGGAAACTCTCGGCAGCAATTCTGAATTGTTTTATATTTTAGATGTGGAAACGTTTGCTTTGTTCTCAGACATTCTTAGACTTCTCATGTGCAATGGGATGATACTTAACCTCAGAAATGCAGCTTTGTCGTAGCTGATGATGGAGCAAGTAAATATTCAAAAGAGGAAACTATCGTATTCAGATACTTGGGCCTTTCTATCTACCAATATTCTGTGTGCTCATTGCCCTCTCCTGGTTTCATCTGGTAATTTTGGGGGTTTCAAATATCTGAAATGGGTGTCCTAATATTATGCATTGCCTTTGACACATTTTTTCCTTTTTCCAGTGCAATATATCAGTCCTGAGCTTTGTTTTTCAGGTGGTGCAAACTGTTTCTCATCAGTGTACTGGAAACAAACTATGAGGCAGCACTGAAGTCAGACCTGGTGAGTTCTGAGCTCTGCCTGTTCCCTTTGTTGTTGCACTGTTTTCCACACATACTTAGACACTAAAACTTCCAGGCATTTATCCACTGGATTAAAAAAAAAAAAGATAATATCCTGCTTTAGACACTTGCAACAAAAGGAAGTTGTCATCAGATAACAGATCGTTACAGGCAGGGATCTTCGTGAAATGTATGAGGCATTTTTTCACATTAAGGGGAAGGGAGTGTTCATTTTTCTGTCAGTGAACAGCTCCATACTGACACTTGTTCTGTTTAAATCAAATAATCTATACTTAAGGGCCAAATAATGAGGTAAAAAAAAAAAAAAGCTTGCTATTATACAGATTGTTTCAGAATGACTAAGATGGAAATTAGTGCTGGTAGGTAACAGAGGGAGGAGAAAAATAAACCCAGCTCAGCATTTATGGTGATAGTTTCAAAACCAACTGTAATGTGTAACAAAAAAACAATTCATCTGTGAAAGTGAGAATGTAGTCCCAAGATAGACCACTCTTGACAGAGTGTGTCTGTATGTGCCTTCCTAGCCATCCCATGCTGAGTACTATCAGAAGTCTCTATGCTGAAGGCTTTTGAATTAGGAACCCCAGGGCCTGCACTGATTGTCCAAGAGAATGAGAACATGTAAGCCACAGCTTTAATGGCACAAGATGGAGAATATGTTGATAAGAGAAGTACCACTGAGCCTGACTCCATGTAAACAGTCTCGTGTGGGAGTGTGGGGTCTGAGATCCCGTGTTTGTAAACTGGAAGGAAACCAACCTGGATCCCTTGAAGACTCTAGCTAGCTGGGCTGTGTTTGTGTGTCAGATATTTATTTACACCCACACTGCAAACAGATACTGTAATCTGGATATTTTATACATAAATGCATTTTGTGTGTGTTCATACATACACATGTGTATGTGTAGAAAACATAAAAATAAGTATTACATTTAATCTATAAACCTATTATCTGACCTGGTCATAAGGACCATAGCAACAGTAAATGCAAAGGTGTAATTCATAGGCAGCAATGCAACACAGCATGCTGTAAAGACTTCAGGTCGTACTGTATTTCGGGGCAGTCTATGTTGTAGACAGGCCTAGAGAACCAAGGAAACAACCTGAGGCCTTCCCTTCTGATAGTACGGGATCATCCCAGATTTTCCTGCTTTGAATGCAAGTCCCCGTGTTTTCTAATCCACAATCTGATTTGGTGTATATATATTTTTTTCTTTTTTCTTTTTTTAACCTAATCCCCATTTACTTCATGTGTTAGGACAAATACATGAATGTCTACAAATATTTAAACAAGACTGTGGGCTTCAAAAATCCTTATATTCTTACAAACGTATCAGATACAGTGTTGTCCTGAAAGCCAGCATGCTGGAACATTCTTGGAACTCTACTGATCCATAAGCTATGTTATTTATTAATCTTCTCCATTTGAAGATAATTCCATTCAGATCCCAAATTGTCCAAGAGGAATGTAGTGGTTCAGGGACCTCCCAGGCATAACAGAAGTCTTTAACTTGCAACGGGATGAGACTTAAACTGAATGTTTAGACTAAAAAATTTGTCTAAAATAACTTCCTTCGACTTCATAGCGCTCTCAAAATAATCTGTCTGCCAGATTTAGCAGACATTCTGGTAGGTCTTAGTGGAAATGTCCACATCCTGGAATCTGGCTTTCATATAACATGGTAGCACTAAAAGGAGGTAGGGCTTCTGGTTGTCCTTACAGAAAGAGAAATAAAGCTATTGTTAGTATATAAAGCCACATAGTCTAGTTGATGCACATGGTATGGTATGCCAGGTAGGTCTTCAGCCAGATGAGGAAAGAGGTTAGACCATGCATCAAGTAGAGAAGGAGTATATAAGGCATGTAAATGTTTAGACCTTCAAGGTGAGAGATTCATGTGGTTTAAACTGAAAATAAGACATTCCAGAAATACAGTGACATGATTTTATATCTATCTGCACATGCTGTTTGGAACAGGTCATGTATTCAAAAATCCATGCAAAATGTCATGGCTTTTGAGGAGAGATGATGCTTTATGATCATCTGTTAGAAGGGTAGGCATAACTTCTCTCCTTTAGCAAATCTCTCTGTTTTTCTACTGAGGGTCAGGGCTTAGTCTTAATTTGTATAAAGATGACAATAGTCCTCAGTGAACCCTGCTTGAATTCTTCACTCAATTACTTTGTGTGGTTTCACATCTATTTCTCATTCTGTTTCTACTGTGTATACATTTTATAAGCTAAATTGTCTTTTATCATCATCACCATCTTGTCATTTATTCTTTCATAATGTAGTCTCTTGACCCTTCTCCTTTTAGCTGTGGAGAGAGAGGCAGGGTACAGGGGAGAGCAACTTAGAGAAAACAGGTGAAATAAGAGGTGAGAAGCAATATCTTGAATGTAATCTAGAAGCAGTTAAATCACATACTGTCAGACCTCATGTCTCTCTGACTCTTTGAAAGCACTGCTATGAAGTACTGTACTATAAGGCGGTAATAACAACTCACCGGGTGACAGCTTTATTTTGAGTCACTGCAAGCTAGCTTGGGCATCCAGCACAAAAGCAGGAAGTGCTGTGTTGCTCAAGGTACAGAATGTTACGTTAACGTACTGTATCTAGAAATAATCACGAAAGAAAGGATGTTAGCCTTGGCAGAAAATTCTAGTTATAATAAGAGTGAATAAGAACTACACCCATGTAAATTCCCCTTTATACTTGCATCATACTGATAGGTGAAAAAATTACTTAGAATATGTTTTCCTGTAAAAAAAATTATTCATTGTTTATCTGTGAGCAAGAATTTTTGCAAAGCTGATGTGGCAACTGTATTCAAAAGTCACATCAAAAGTCATGTAATCTTCATGACAAGTGAGGATCATATATATTGCTATCAGGAGAACAAACCTAGGACTCGAGCAATCTCTGATGCCATTGGATGGCATCCCTTCCTTCTGCTGTATCAGCTGCACCACTCAGCTTAGTGCTGCCTGCAGACTTTCTGAGGGTGCACTCAGTTTCACTGTCTAGGTCACTTGTAG
The DNA here is from genome assembly GCF_002078875.1 of Numida meleagris. Classification (NCBI taxonomy): domain Eukaryota; kingdom Metazoa; phylum Chordata; class Aves; order Galliformes; family Numididae; genus Numida; species Numida meleagris. The sequence goes on from NC_034438.1 coordinate 74,229,449, forward strand.
CCAAGAAAATGATTTTGTATGTGTACATACTGTTGTGGTTTAACCCAGCAGGTGGCTCAGCACCACACAGATGTTCACTCACTCCACCCCTTCCCAGTGGTATGGGGGAGAGAATGGGAAAAAAAAGTAGAACTCTTGAGTTAAGATAAAGCTATTTACTAAGGATTGAGAAAAGGAGAAGGAAATGTGTATGTATGTGTAATATATGAATGTATATAGCAAGTGATGCACAAATAATTGCTCAGCACTCCCTCACTGATGCTCAGCTAGCCCCTTGAGCAGCAGAAGAGAAGGGATGAACTCCCATCACCTTAAAAACTCCTTCAGCATAATGACATATGGTATGGGATATCTCTTTGGCCAGTTTAAGCCAGCTGTCCTAATGTCCCAGCTCCTTGGATCCCCCGCTGAGAACAATCTTGGCTCTGTATAAACTGCTTAGCAGCAACTATAAACATCAGAGTGTTATCAACATTTTTTTTCTCCTATGTTTTTTCTCAAAAACACAGCACCATGCCTGACACTCTGAAGAAAACAATTCCATCCCAGGTGAAACTAAGACACCCAACCGAAAGAACATGACTGTCCCTTTGTTTTGTATCACGCTGCTGATACCTACCTCATTTTGACAGTGAAGCTGATCACTCCGCTCTTCTAGATTCCAGCATACAAACTAAAGCACCAACTCTCTTGACTGCTCAAATTTAGAGGGGGAAAAACATTATTTCCAAGTATTATTTCTGTTCTAATAAGTTTATAGTGGAAGCAAAGTTGAGATATTATTTGTGCAAAACGTATCTATTTTAGATAGATCCACAAGGATGTGTTTGGAAACCTCTCCAGGTAGCCACATGAAGCAATTAAAACTGGGCCACAGGGTCTTGTACTAGCATAGCTGTCATGGTTTAGTTTCATCCCACTACAGGAAGTAATGCCATTTATGTGTGGGCAAAATTCAAGTTGTGCCAGGGGAAGTTAAGGTTGGATATCAGGAAAAACTTCTTTACAGAAAAGGTTGTTAAGCACTGGAACAGGCTCCCCAGGGAGGTGGTTGAGTCACCATCCCTGAATGTGTTTAAAAACCATTTGGATGTGGTGCTCAGGGACATGATTTAGCAGGGGGTTGTTAGAGTTAGGGTAGTATGGTTAGGTTGCGGTTGGACTTGATGATCTTGAAGGTCTTTTCCAACCTGAGCAATTCTATGATTCTATGATTCTCTTCTCTCTTTGCATGCTGGGACAACATCTGTAAGGACATGAAATCTGCAACAGCTGAAATGATCAGTTTTCATTAAATGTAGTTGCTAAGTCACATGTAGTATTCACATTATGTCTAAGGAAAGTGAACAAATTCTTAATGCAATAGACAGTAATTCAACAACTGAGTGTGGTGGGTTGTCCGTGGCAGAAGAATTCATAGACTCTGTGCTTAGCTAGTTTGCCCTTGTTCTGACGTGCAGGCTCTCTCCAACATTGAATGGACGTAGTTTGTATTTGCTCTACAGCTTCTCTTTTTGTGTGCCAATAAATATTAAAAGCAGGAGAGGTTTTATTTCATATATACCTTGAGTGACCCAGTACAAATCATGGGTCAGTAGGAAACTGCCAGACAGGTTTCTTCTTCTGGGCAGTACCACTTTTGAAATGTGTTGACTAAAAATATCCTCTTTTCCTCTTTCAAAAACAACTTTTTCTCATTTCCTCCTATTGGCAATTTTTACTCTGGTCCTGTTTTGAGAAATGACCGAGTTTTGAAGAGGCAAGAAAAAGGAGGCTAGTAAAAATAAACATCTTACAGAATCAAATAAATGAGGTCTGAAAACCTCGTCTTCAGAAAACAAATGAGATGTGAAAACATTTCTCTCTTTATTTCACCATCATTTGGAGTCCAGTGCAGCCATGATGGGTGTTTGCATCACACACATACAGTCTTTGACTTCCACAAATTTCCCCACAGCAGATTTTTATGGTTCCTTGCCCACATGACACACTGCATTCTAATGCTCGTACTTTGTGCAAAGCCCTGGCCATGAAGGCTTAAGGGACTACTACAGGAAGGATTACTAGTCCCAAGAGTTCAGAACTTGTTTCAAAGTCTGCAGTTTCCATAACTGCCCTCAGAATTCCTCTCTTTAAAACATTTGTTATAGGTGTAATGTCAAACAGATGCTGATTTTTCTGTGGTGAGTTGTAACGCAGATTGAATCAGATAGCTTTAACTATCACTGTCCCCAACAGATTGCTTTCTTCAGCCATGACCGGGTGCCATAAACTGCCTTCCACCTGAAAAGCAGTGCAACTCTTTTCATCTCTTTTATTTCAGTTCTGCTTTTTCTTCCAGTTTGACACTGCAGCAGAGCAATGGAGTGATATTTTACGTACACAGTGACAGGTAAGTGGCATGCAGCTCATCATAGAGTTGGCCTAACTGACCTCACACCAATGCATGTTTTATCGCAGAATCATAGAATCACAGAACATCCCAAGTTGGAAGGGACCTAAGGTCACCGAGTCCAATGGGGCTTTCCCCTGGAAAACTGATGTTGCATGGTCATTCAGCTGTTTTTTGATATCTCCCAGAATAATCTTCTCCATTATTTTACCACGCACCAAACTGAGACTAATAGGGCTGCCGTTACTAAATCTCTTTTCTTACTCTTCATGAAAATTGGGTGAACATTTGCCAGCTTCCAGTTCCAGTTGTTTTCTGCCTTAAATAATAACTGCATCACAGGGTTGGTTGTACTACCTTGTACTTTCCAGAGTGTGTGAGTCCTCAAGCTAACCTTGCTCTTCCTCACACTGAGTACACTAGTGCATACACTCATAGAAGGCACACATCTGCCCGTGATCTTCTTAGTTTACGTGCTTAAGTTGCTGTTCAGTGCAGTATTTTTTTTCTTCCAGTTTCCTTTGTGCTTAATCCTCACACCTTGTTCAGCCTATGAGTTTGCATAACGTTTTCTGGAAGGTGAGAGAGGGATGTAGAGAAATTTGCTAGAAAAAAAAAAGAAGCGCGTCTTAAAAATCTTCAACACTAGTAAAGCTTTATACCCCATTCAGACACAGCTTGCTGTCACTCTGCACTGCGTTATGTCACAGCACAAGGGAAACAGAAAAACTAGCACTAGGGCAAGCGCCTCTTTGTGGAACTAAGAAATATGACAGTACATGCTGGTGCTGGGTGTCAGTGCACGTTTAGGGACTGTCAGGCTCCTCTGTGAGGAACAGCTGAGGCTGTCCCATGCTGGACACACTGGACTGCGCCCAGCATCCAAGCTGAAGACACCTAGGGGGAAAACGTGTTTAAGAAAGGGTAAAAAAAAATTCCAGAGAGAGAGAAGGAGGGAACTAAAGAACAGATAAACGGCAGAGGTGACACCAAAGTTAAAGGAGGAGGAGGAGGTGCTCTATGGTGGAGCAGATATTTCCTGCAGACCTTGGAGGGCCCATGCTGGAGCATGGGAAAAGCACCAGGAAGAGGAGGGAGGAAGCCCTGACCAGTGGCTACTGGCCTCTACCCTCTATCCCTCAGTATGGGACAGCTGATTCAGGAGTGAAGAAGTTAATTTGGGCCTGGGAAAGCAGGTAGGTAGATTTAATGATCATCTTTGTTTCCCATATAAAAAGCTGTTTTAACTGGCAATGAAACAAACTTTCTCCAATTCTGCTTTGCTGATGGCAGCAACTGATAAGCAGCCTCTCTGTCTGAATCTCAACCCATGACCTTTCTCAACATATTTTCTCTCCTGGTCCTACTGAAGAAGGGGAATGAGCAGCTAAGCAGGAGTTTGGCTGTTAGCTAAGGCTAATACTAATCCACCACAACAATTTACTGTGTTATGGTGGCATGCAGAGGCCTCATTGTCATTAGAAGAGGAACTGCCTTTCACTGTATATATCATGCAGGAGTACCATTCAGGAACAAGACCTAGAGCTCCTGTGCCACATTCCTGTGATGCAGTTACACAGCCACCGCTCTTTCTGACTGTTTAACATAGATCATGGGGGAAAAGTGAAACCCTGACATAAAGAAACACTCAAGTTTAATAAATACCTCAAATAATGAATAATTACTGCAGCTTTCAAAACCTGGACTCCATGCAGTTTCTGAAGTCCATGGATCATAACTACAGTCTCTCTACAGTGTGTAGGCAGCCATGAGCACAGGATAACTGCATGGCTGTGGTTAGCAGGGAGCTCTGCGTCCAGCCCAGAGCAGGGTGCCCAGCACCACGTCTAGGCAGCATCTGAACACCTCCACAAGGAGGAGATCCTGCAGCCTCTGGGGAGCCTGTGCCAGGGCTCAGTCACCCGCACAGCACAGAAGTGCTGCCTGGTGTTCAGAGGGAACCTCCTGTGCTCCCCTTGGTGCCCACTGCCTCTTGTCCCACGCCTCAAAAGAGCTTGGCTCTGTCCTCCCTGCATCCTCCCTTCAGGTATTTCTACACATTGATGAGATCCATCTGAGCCTCCACTTCTCCAGATGAACTGTCCCAGCTCTCTCAGCCTCTCCTCACAGGAGAGGTGCTCCATACCCTTCATTATCTTCATGGCCCTTCCCTTGGATTCTCTCTTGTACCTCTGAGTCCACTAAAAAGCCCAGAACTGGACACGGTTCTTCAGGTGTGGCTTCACCAGTGTTGAGGAGAGGACAAGGATCACCTCCCTTGGCTTGCCAGCAATGCTTTACCTAGTCCTAACATTAGATTTTAGCCAGCCTGCTCAGTCTGTGAGTTTGCATAATGTTGAATAAACTCAGTCCACATCTAGTACAACTTTCAACAAAATCTACTTAAAGCACCAAAGAAAGAACAGCGGTTCGTGTTAGGCTTGTTTTGTAGGCTTTTATGTTTTCAATTAAAAAAAAAATCCTAGAGTACGTGTTTAAAGCTTCACTCTACCTGTACTACAAGTTCATATCCTCAACTTCTTTCTGGTAGTGGGCTCTGGGCTCCCTGTGTTTCTACTTGTTTGGAAACAATTATACAATCAGAAAATCTGTTCATCAACTGGTAATGATCTAGGTGTAATCTACTGAAAAAGACAGCATGCTAAAATAAATCATTCCACTTATCTTTCACACTATGACAGGTGTATCAGCATGACCAGTTTATCTTTCTGCTCTATCAGTGTATACCATTTCAGAGTTATGTTGCCTTAGGGCTTCTGCATAAGTCAGTTAACCTGTGTTCATATTGATGCCCTATCTTCATGTTCATTATATTGAAATGTTTTTCTTAATTTCTGTTGTAATAGACATTATGAATGTAGACCTTAGGTTAAAAATATAAATTATTTTTAATCTGAATACTGACGGGATTTGGCAAGAGATGTTGCTTTAATCTTTCATCAAATAAATAAATGCTCAATGAAATATATGTACTTTTTTTTTTTTGTTTACCCAGCTGGATGAGGATGTTGTTAGGAATTGTTTGAAGTAGGTGGATACTGATGTAATTTTGGAAAATGCACTAAAGAGGGAAAAATATTTTTCTTTTATTATAAATCAATACCAGGAGGGAAGGAAATACAATAAAATTTGCAGAAAGCAGTCTCCTAGAGCAGCAGCAAAAATTTAATGCTGAGTGGACATGGTCTCCTAGTAAACTTGGAGAAGACATTATTGAATGCTTTCAGGGACATTCTGTTTGTATACATAGCTGTCTGATAAAGTTTGCATTTTGTGTGTGTCCAGTGTGTAACTCTGTAATGAAGAATCATTAGTTGTAAAAGAAGCCTCTCTCTTAACATTCAACATTTTAATAATTGTTTTGTAACAAAAAATCTCACCTGTGCTGGAACATGTGATTTCCCATGCGATCAGTTACCGTTCTCTAAATGTACTCATTATTAAGCATTCAGTGTACTTTTCCCTTGAGCTGTATTTCACAATGAGGCTACTTGAAGGGACTGCTGGTGTCTCAGCTTGAACTTTGAATAGTCAAATATTTTCCAAAACAGGAAAATGTTTTATTAAGCAATGGTAAGGTCAGGCTTAACACGACGGTGGCTTCTGCTTGACTGGCTTTATGTGGTTGAGGAGAACTGGACGCTGTTGTTGATGAGAAGATGATGTGGCAATGATAGCCTACAGAGAAGATTTCCCCTGGAGCATTATTTCTGGGTGCTATCGTTCTGTATTTTGGAGGGTAAATGATTCAGTGTCATGGTTTTGTGATTTTCGGTTATTGGTATTCCACATCATAACATCATGTAGTGGACATACCTAGTTCTCAGAAGAGAAGGACTACTACAGTCCCCACGGTACTTTGCTCCTTTGTTACCATTTTCCAGCCGGAGGGAAAAGATAGAAGCTCGCAGTATAAAAACTTGCAGATCACGAGACCTTGTCCCTTTTTCCGCCGTCTCTCGTCTTGGCAGCACCTCGCTCTGCAGCCGTCTTATCGTCGGTAGTAGAGTAAGGCCTACCTTGACTTTGGGACATTCTCTCTCTCTGTGTTGGATTTATCAGCTTAAATTGTAATTATATTGTATTATAGTGTGTTGTTTTGCATTCCGATATTTTATTTAGTAAATTAGTTTGTTTCTCCTCAGATTGTTGCCGCTGTTCTTTGCTCTCAGGGCCATCTCCCTACCCTTTTCCCCTTTCCCCTTTTCCCGGGACGTGGGCCCTTGGGTCCCCCGTCCCCTTTGTCACGGAATCGGGCCTAACGCCTGTAAACCGTTGACATTCAGAGACACTGAAAATAATCAATTTTATATTGTGGATTTTGATCTGTTAGCAATATTGATTAGGACTGTAAAGAAATCTTTCTGTAGTTGCACCATGTTTGTGTGGTTTCCCTATGATTCATCAGTGTGTCATCCAAAAACAGTCTATATCAAGTGGACAGTGCTTCCAGAGAACTGCACAGAAGGTTACTCCTTACTGATAACCATTTATGATTTTACTAGCATTGGGAATTGCTAATTGAAAAAAAAAAAAAATCCCTATATGCCCTGGTCATAACAAAGAGAAAATCTGGCACATCGAGCTTGCAGGTCAGCATTAAAGACCAAAGTTATGAGCAAAGAATTTTCATCAAAGATAATATTCTCCTTATTACCCCAGACATCTGAATCTGTAAGGGCCTCTGCTTTTATTGAAAAATTCATTAACATCTGATCCTAGGTCTCTTTGCTGTGTTTGGGCCAATAGCTTGCTGTCGGCAACAAGAAGTACAGAAGCACTTGTGGACGGGCAGAATTTATGAAATATGGGACTACACTTCCATGACCCCTCACTGGCCAGCAAGGAATGCTTTTCCAGTCAGAAGGCAATCAGGGAGAGTTCAACCTTGACAGTACCCTACAGCTAAATCTCCTGGTTTTTAAACTATAAAGGAAAGTCATCACATTGAGACAACTGCCATTTACTAGAGGAAGAGGTTTTTGTCACATGCTTGCCTCCAACAAGGAGCTACCCTTTATAAAAGCAATGAAGATGGTTTTGTGCAGTGTATTCTGTTGGGTGTTTACACCTTGTGTGAACTCAACCATTAACGAATGCTAGATTTTGTCTTTCAGCTTTAGGCAGTTGCTGTATCTCAAGGTGTACACAAAAAGGGGAAAAAAGGCAAACACTGAATAAGAGTTGATCGTGAATGGAAGGAGATAGGCAATAGAAAGTGACAGAAGGTATGATCCAGTGTTGCTTTTGATGGTAAAACAGCATTTTCATTACTCTGTTCTTGGTTTCAAGCAAGTTTCCTTGTCTGTATTTCACAATTCTGTTTCTAATTATGCAATTATAACATTAAACTTGTGAAAAACAGACTGTGAAACAGCTTAACTTTCAGAAATCAACTGTGAAAAGGTTATGGGAACTGGAGGTAAAACAAAAATCAAATATTTTACCAGAAACATACAAAAACAAAAACAAAGAAAGCAACAAAGCAAGCAACCATGAGGACTCCTAAGAAATAAGGTGAAGCCCTTGACACTGTTGAGTGCCTCCAGTATCTACACTAGAGTTGCAGCATCTTGCCCCACAGAGAATATGACCCACAGTATTTAACTTTGTAATTTCTCTTTAAGAATCAGATAAACAAAAATGTCAATGACCTTGGCAGCATTCTCTGAGTATCTTAGTTTGACTAGGATGAACTGTTCTTGGAAAAATTCTCCCGTCTGAGTCACAATCAGGTTTTTCCTTCTGGAGTAGGAATGTGTGCTGTTCTTCTCCTTTCTCCTTCCCCATTCATCAGTGCATGCACATTCCAGCTCTCTAATCTGGCATTTCGATTTCTTAGGGTCTTATTTTATGCCAGTGTAGAAGGTTTCACATTTTTCGTAACATTCCTTTAAAACAAAACTGTTCCAGAGCACCTAACTCTAGTCCAAAGGCTAGACTGAAAAAATATGCTTTTTTGCCTTTGTTCGCAAAATGATCTAAAGTAGTTTCTGTTTATTTTAACATGTAACATAAATAGAATCTTATGCAGTAGAAGAAACAATTGCAGAAGGTATTATAAGCAAGCTTCAGAAAAGACTGGTTGGGATATTGCTGTGAGAAAAAAATGAGAGCTGCTCAGGAAAAGTCACATGTGATTTAAACATTGATTATATTGTGGATAACCAGTGTCTCTACCTTCTGTTAAACAAAATAAATAAAAATGGATGTACTGTTCAGATCAAACCACATTCAGTGATTTTCTGTGATGGATCATAATCTTTCCTTCGGCAGGCATTTCAGCCATGTTTGAACTGATGGCAGTGCTTTTTGTCAGTAGCTGAAGTGTCTGGAGCATTCAATGCCATGGACAATGCAGATCCGATGCCGCACTCAGGCTGCAGTTTGAACCCTCTGAAGCAAAAAAGAGCTCAGCTCCTTGCTCACCAGGTTTGTGTGGATCTGCTCCCAGCCCCTTTGCCTGACGCTGCCTTGTTCCTTGAGCCAGTTGTCCCCATCACCAGGTTGGATGGTCCTTCTGTCTCAGTAGCTGTCAACGTCTTTTGATCAAAGTAGAGAAATGGGAGTAGATAGAGGCCCTTTTTCAAGACTTGCTTTGCCCCATAGGTTAGGACACTCATGTGGTGAGCACATACCAGTGGTCTGACTCTGTGTCAGACTGAAAGGATTACCAATGGGGTTTCTAATCTCTTTGTCTGGCCTTTAGTAACATCATTTTCCTCAGAACAAAGGAACCTCTATGCTGGCATGAGGCTATTCTGTATTACACCACACTGAAATAGCTCTTAGCTGCACCACACCAGCCAAAAATAATTATGATCAATTCTCCATTATTTGACGGAAAGAAGCAAATGTTTTCCCAATAATAGAAAAGCATGGATGAGGCAAGTGCTGGGAGAAACCATGGAATCATTTCTCATAAAACTAGCCAGACCTGGTAGTATCTTTACACTTCACCCTCCCAGCACTACAAACTGGAGCAGAAGTTACTCATTCAGACACAGTGCCCCACCTGAACTGGTTCTCTGAATGCACTACATTGCAACAGACAGAGCTAGTAAGCTTTCTAGGAACCCAGCATGCTCTGCAGCACAGCAGGAGCCAGATCACACTTGATATGGCATAAACACAAGCACATTAAATCTGCTGGCCTCCCGCTGGCAAGGAAGAGCCCCTTGGACTCACCTTTCGAGGGTTCTGCAGTGCTGGTTCAGCATGTATGGTGTGGACACAAGCCGGCTCTCCATTGGGATAATCCTAGTTCAAACCTAGAATACAATCTGTGTAAAAACTGCCATGCCACTACTGGATTCTTCCCCAAGATGATAACTTGAGAAGCCAGGGTAAGTTCTTGCAGAGCAGCTCCATCTCTTCTCTGTCCCTTTGGTTAACCAGCTGTACAGGTCCAAAAATCACACACAGTCGTATGAGGAATATATGAAGACATGTGTTCTGCTCATGCCATTTGGTTTTCTGACATATGCTGGCTTGCCACCTGCAAAACAGATGTGAGAGTCAAACTACTGTATTGCCCATGAAACTGATAAAATGCTATTACTCTCTTTTTACCTTTTTCAATCACCTCAAGTATCTTCAAGGCAAAGCTGCAAGAGTCTGCTGCTGGCAACTCCTGCTCAAAGAGAAACAGCTGAGACAATGATGGGAGATGGAGAGACGTAAAAATAAAAAAAAATTAAAAAAAGACAGTCATAAAACTTCCCTCTTTTATTTATAGATTTATAAGTTTTCATGATGGTACTTAATGTCTAACTGACGCCCATCCAGTAAGAACACAAGACCTATTCTCACCTCTAAAAATACAGTTACATTGAAAATGTGAGTCATAATCTTTTTTACAGTTGGCAGCTACCTATTACAAGGTCTTTGTTAACATTTTTGTTCTATGTAATACAAGCAACTTCAAATTAAAGTAATAGTAATGAGTTACAATGATGTCTGTGTTACACTGTAAGTTTCTTTAGTAACATAATAAAACAAAATAAAGAACTGAAGTATTTATTTGCCATAGAAAAAAAAAATTAGAGAGGTATGATTTGCAAATGTTTCAGCTGAATTTCCCAATGGTGTAGAATAAATTTTTCTAAATTGTTTGGCCATGCAACATACTTTAAAAAGAATGTCTCATGTCCCCTTTAATCTGTATTGATAGTACCATGCATTAAAATCACAGGGCACCGTGAAGAGCTAAAATAAAATATCAAAGTAAACAACTCATATTCACAGTTCTCAGAAGGCAACAGGACCGAACAGTTTTGCATTTTTCCTGAAACTATGTCATATAAGAAAAAGATTTAGTTTACAGGCAGTATCTCCTCTTTCTCTTCCAATGCTGGTACCAAAAATTCCACTCTTCTAATGGCTTATGGAAGTTTCTATTTAATTCTGGAAGTATCTAAAAAAAACCTATTCATATACAAACAGAAGCATGGCACAGACATCTACTGTAGAATTAAGGTTGAGAAAGACAACAACTGGATGAATAATATACAAGTGTGGTGTCCACACAGTCTAGATAGTACTACAGATTTGTGCAGCCAAGTCCAGGAAAAACAGCAAAGCAAACAAACAAAATTCCCAAACTCCCTGTAAAATGAAGTGAAATACTGTTCTAAGCCCTTTATTTTTTGTTATTAACATTACCATTTGTATCTGCCTCCTGCAGGTCTTGGCAAACCCTGAACTTAAAATATTTGGAAAAACAGTTGGTTCTTCCCACCTCATCCGTGCCTTTTCTTAACCCTCAAAATCATTAAGCATTGTGGTGCTGGCTGAAATCCAGTTTACTAATATTGCTTTATTACGTGGGTATTTCCATGTTTTTAAAGGAACTTTTTGTTCCCATGGAGTGAAGTCTTCCAGTGTCATGCTACAGCCAGTTTCGCCAAGGTGCTGATAGCCTCCTGCAGTGAGGGAGCATGAGGAGAGAGAAAAACTGAGAGAAACAGAGCAGTCTTCTCAACTGTCAATATTTATTTAAACGTAATCACGAAATTTGGCTGTTCCTTGAGTCATGTGGTGTCTGCCCATTCTGCAGGGTGGGGCTGGAATTGCTGCTGGCATGAATTTGTTTGGCTTCTTATTTTTGTAACCCTTCAGAGCCACACGAGGGGAAAACAAGAGGCCACATGAGTACATTGAAGGGCTGAATGTCTGTCTGGCATGCTTGCATCACACAGCACTTGGAAGGTCTGAGGAAATCCTCTGAGCTCTGCCTAGTCTAACATGCAGACAAAGGGCTGAGATAAATGTAGGAAGGGAAAATGCATATGCAAGGTACTGAGGGGACAAACTTCACAGCAGAGAATGGGTAGAAGTTTGACTTAGTCATCCTCCATGTTTATGACTTTAAATCCGCTTCTAGAAAGAAGATTATTAGGTCTTTCTCTCCTACAGAAAAGGAACTCTTTGATTTTCAGAAGCCTTTTGTGGCTACCTATATTCCCTTGCAGTCCTCGTTTCTTTTGTAGTGTCTCCTTGGCCCCCACCTTCTCAGTGACGTTCTGCTATTGCCCTTGAGTCATCTCTTTGCAGCTTCCTTCCCTCTGTTCAGCCAGATCTGTCATGTTCTGTAATTCTCTTTTTTAGGCTGTAACAAAGAAAGGGATACAGCAGAAAAGGCTGGAAAATCAGTGAGAAGTTGTGTGCTTTGGTGATACCTAGAGAGGCTGGCAGAAACCTAGAAGATGACTATGGGGTCCTTGAGGAGACAACTGTAGATATCCTGAAATCAAAGAAGCTGAGAAACTCAGAAACTGGTAAGTGAGTCTGATCCCACAGAGGGAAAGTTGTTATTGAGTTACTGCCCTGCCAAAAGAAACAAACAAGAATGGGGTGCAAAAACATAGAGAAAGAGCTTGGGAGGAAGTAGCAGAAATGCTCAAGACCTGAAAAAGTTGATTTGTGTGGGTGAATTAGGAATTCAACAGGCAACTTCCAGTTACAGATTACTCACATATGTTGAATAGTAAATGTGCCTGGAGAAAATGGGCATCCAGAAGCACAGAGTATCCCTGACAAAGATGGCTGGTTAGCATAGATGTTGGGGAACAGTGAACATACAACTGAAATAGACATGTACCTGAGAAAGGAGAGTGAAATTACAGAAGTGTTTGTGACAGAATACACTCATCCAATACAGCTGGCCAGTGAAGACAAAAGGGAAAGCACACTGAAAAGTGGTGAGTGGGAAAGCAATAGGGAAAAAGAAAAAAAGTGGATGAAGAAGATAGCTGGCATTGGATTTACCATGGGAGAAGAAAAAAGCATTAGAAATGCCAAGATCTTGGAGGATATGAAGACTATAAATGAAAAAAAGTGATATAGAAAAAAGTGTCAGAAAAGAAAAGACTCCAACATGGAAAAGAAAGAGGGGGCAGACAGAAGAAGTGCAGAGTGATGGATGTGACAGTGATGGAGACACCAGTCTCAATGCACGCAAAGAGGCTGCTGGCCTTGCAAAGTGTCTGCACTCCTCTTCTCAGACCAAGACTTCATTTTGTCTCTTTGAGAATATATTTCATTGTTCTCAGGAAGGGCCTCAGCAGATGTTTTACTTATTTCCTCTGATCCCTTGTGTATTGCAGGCCTTCAAGTGTTTTCAGACCTATTCAAAGACTTGGGAATCTTCACAGCTTTGTTGAGTACAGAGAGATTTTTAGATCCCATGTCTAAGCGCAACTCTTGACATTTCATCTGAAATGAAATTGGGAATAATCCTTAAACTTTTAAGGAAGAATTGAAAATCAGTCCTTCTAGCTGACAATTTTCATGGCTTATTTGATTTCCAGTGCAATAAATTGATGGAAAAGGTGAAGTACAGGGAATCACTTTTAGCTGTCCTACTAATTTGGGGAGGACACTGTGGAGAAACTGGAAATGAGAGGCTGCTATTTAAAAGAATCTTTAATTTGTAACTGAAAATAGTAGAGGATTTCAGTCACTGAGGCTTAAGTCCCTGAGAGGGCCACTTAGAAAGAATTACATGACTCATAGAATTCAGAGCCAGAAGGATCAACAGATTGTTAGTTTGACCTACTGCATAGCATGGGCCGTAGTATTTCATCCAGTTAATTTTGCAGCAAGCCTAAAGCTTGTCTGTTCCAAAGTCAGGTAGATTTGGTCTGAAGAACTGAGGCAATGAAGAATTAAATGTATCATTTAACACTTTGTCCTCTAGTAGTATATTCCTTGCTGCTTTAAATCTATTGGCTCTACATTTATCTCAAGTTTATATAGCTTCCACCTCTTTGTTCTGCTGAGCATTTTCTGCTTTATTGTAGTCCCTCATTACCTATTAAGTTCTTGATGTGAAAGATGCTTGTGAGGTGAAGGACATGTGCTAGGTATTACAGATGTACAAAAGAAAGTACAACATCTGTCAAGGCTACAGTAATGCAAGCAACTGAAAGGGCGAACATCTGTTCTCAAGCAGATTGCCTCATTCTCAAATATTCTGCATGTAGCTGGGCTCTCCTGTACCAGTTTGCCTCTGTGTCATCATGCTAGCCGGTAAGGGGCAAGAGCTCATCGACAGCTCAGTTCTTGTTTTCTCATCACAGCAGTAGTAAGACAGTGGGGTACAGCAGGCTGCCCTGGACACAAGGCTATTCCAGCTCCTGGGACAGATTTGGAAACAGTGGCTGCCTATGTGGGATATAACAATAAACGACAGACTGCATGAGGCTGCAGTAAGGCATGAATCAGCCACTCCAAGGGAGCTGGAAGAAATATATAAGCCATATAGAGGAGAACTGAGCTGTCCTGAGCTGGAGGCTGAGAAGTTCTGGTTTCTGCAAATCCAATTCATCTGATGTTCTTGGCAGCCTGTGGGGGAAACTCGCAGCAGAGAGCTCTGGTGTGTGAGGAGTGATGACTCGGGATGCCTTCTTCGAAGGCAGGCCAAGAGACGTGGTTACCATGTACTGCAACAGCAGCCCTGGAGAGGGAGCATAAACCAAGAGAAGTATCCAGGGCAAACTGCAGAAAATTGCCTCCTTTGTGGTGGAGTGAGCAGCATATAACTTGAGGCTAAAGGTTAAAGTAGTGGACACTCTTTGCCAGGAAACAGCTATGTGTAGATGTCCCTCATAACTAATGGTTCTGGTTCCTCCTGCCAGGAGAGAGAAATTTAATGACTTAACTGAAATTCTTCTTCATGCAAGTTTTTTTTCCTAGGAAGTTCATCATCTCATGGGCTTCATACAGTGGTTTATTCTTCTGTTGATTCTTCTAAAAACTGGGTCTATTCTTTTTCTAGCCAAACACTAGAACCATTTCCACACCCTTATTACCTTTCGTCGTTTCAAAATTCAATCTCACAACTTCTCGTTCTCTTGCTAATTGTGCTAATTTAAAAGATCTGACATTTTTTCCTTCCAAATTCTCTTACTGAGAAGTGATTTAATGACTGTTTACAGGGATATCAGAGGTGTTGTAGGAGCATAATAGTGAGGTAATGAAGTTTTTAAGGAAAAATGTTGTAGGTGTTTTCAGGTGGTTGCCCAGTGAAATGTCATTAACACTGTGTAATTTGCTCAGAGTTGTCCAGCCTTGGAATGTGTGGCAGTATTTCACCGCATGAAAAATTATTGTTGCTTCAGCTGTGGCCATATCCATCTCGCTGGGAAGACTTCCAGCTTCAAAGGGAAATCTGGTTGTAGATGTTTGGACGGTGTTTTTAACTGCAGCATAACCTTTTCTGTCTTCTGGCTGTCCATTAGAAATGGTAATGAAAACATGGCACTCGGCTCCCTCAGCCTCAGCGTAACCTTTCCCTTTCTCAGGAAAAAAAGTTCTTTGACCCAGAGGGCAATTCTGTTCTGACATCCTTTTAAACGCTTCCAAGTCATGCTTTGTTGAAGTGTCTGTGAGCTAATTTGTGGAGCAAAGCAAAAGGATGGTATTTATGAAGGCAATGAAAACATATATATATATATCAGTCTTCTAATTAATGCCTTCTCAACAAGTGAGTTATATTAAACACTGATTGTTTTCTTGGGCTGAATAGTCAGGTTGTTAAATCTTCAGATATCATGATTTTATAACAAGAAAGTATTCAGTGAACCAATTATTATTTTGTAACCATAACAGAGAAGAAACATCGGTAATGGGAAAGTCATATAGCAAGAATTTCTAAACTTTCTGAAAAGTGAGTAAAAAATGTGAAAAATGAATAATGAAACAGAATTCCGTCATTTATCATTTCTCTACGACAAAAAAAAAAAAAAGGAGGTCTAATAACAACAAAAATAAGGAAGTCCTAGAAATTGACAATTCTTCCCTTCACCCCATCCAAGATGCTTTTTAAGGCACATTTCATACTTTTGTTTATTGTTCTTCTGTTTTTTCCAAGTTGACATTCAGATAGAATTCCTCTCAGACTTTTGCAAGAAGAAAAATAGAGCAACAGAAGTAGAGCAGTTATTAACTGGAATGGTGATTACAAAAGTATGTGCAAAGTAATTATATTAGGGCTGTCTCTGCATTGCTTCGATATGAATATTTCACTGATGTTTGTCCCAGACCCTTTGGGAAATTCTCAGATACATGGATATCCTATGATAAACTTCTGTATTATTTCTTATATTTTCTCTTGTCTTCTCTGTGACCCTTCATGTTGTTCCAGGATACACTCTCTGGAAGATATTAAGGCCAATGTCATTATTATGGATTAGGAAATATGGAAAAAAAAATAACTAGTCTACATTATTCTCCATATACATTCTCACTAATTGTATATGTACATGAAATTTAAACTATTTCTTATAACAAAACATGTTTTGGGGATTGTTTTGTCCCTTATGTGATTTGTTCTGGCTCGAAGTAGACGCTAGAAATCAGTTCTCTACAGCTATTTTTATTCCTCAAGTGAAAGTAATTTCAGTGCAGGGTTTTTTGTTGTTGTTTTGTTTATGTTGTTTTTTGGTTGGTTTTTTTTTTTTTTTTTGGCTTTGGCTTTGGCTTTTATCTAGTCAGCAAAGATTAATGATGGTGTTCTGGAATGACACACACACAAAAAAAGAGATTAAAGTCAGATGTAGTAACAGGCTATATCATGCCCATGCCTATCAGGCTAATACACAGAAGGAATATAGCCAGACTTGTGCAGCTCTGATTTGCTCAGCTTAAATGCTTCAATATTATATGTATGGTAAATGATAGGACAGACAACATTTTCCAAGATTGTCCATTTTTGTTTTTAAAATAGCTAAACATTTACAAGCATATATGCACACATACATACATTTCCAGATGGGAATTTATCTGAAACACTGTCACCAATTTTTAATTAGTTGTTAGAGCAAATGCATTTATATAAAAATATACCAGGTTTTATACCCATAGTAACTAATTCATAGAACAGTCTAGCTTATTGATTATTTTTGCAATGTAAAATACGATCACCTTGATGAGAATTTATATGTACATACGTCACCCTGAAAGTAATGCCTCCTATTTCATTATGTTGGCCCACCATGTCAGAGGTGGATGCTGGTGGTATGGCAGTAGAGACTGAACCTTCCCACCAATATTCCATTACAGTCTGTTGCCATGTGACAGACGGCAGCAGATGGGCAGTCTGACAAAGCGGCATCTCACATGGAAGTGCAGATGAAGCCAAGGTGTGGAACTGAATTCCTCCATGGGGAAAAAATGGCACCCACTGATATTCATTGACATTTGCTGAACTTTATGGAGACCAAACAGTGGATGTGAGCACAGTGAGGTGGTGCATTTCAGCAGTGGTGACAATGACGGTGCATATTTGTATAAGCATGGTATGCAGGCTCTTGTTCATTGCTAGTGAAAACGCACAGCTAATGGTGGTGACTGTATTGAAAAGTAGTGTTTTGTTGCTGAGAATTTGCTCCATCAAATAGTGCTGTTGTGCTCTTTGCATCTGGTGTAGTTTCCATGGAAATAAATAAAAGGCATTGCTTTTGGAGCAACCTATAAATATATAATTTTTAGGGGATTTTAAATTCAAGTATCATTTACTTTTTTCTTCATTTCTAATTATCTGAAAGTAATTTTGTTTTGTTTTGTTTTGTTTTAAAGGAAAAAAAAAAATCTAAAGATGTTTTCCTAATAATTTTGTACTATATAGATTCCCTTGCTGTTTCCAGACTTTCCAAGGGCAGGTCCTGTCTGGACAACCTAGTGGCCTTTTGTGATGGTGTAGCTGCATCAGTGGACAAGGGAAGAGCCACTGATATCATCTGTCTGGAATTCAGTAAGACCTTTGACACGGTCCCCCATAACACCCTTCTCTCCAAATTAAAAAGATATAGACTTGATGGGTAGACAGTTTGGAAGGACAAGGGACTGGTTATGAGATTGTACCCAGAGAGTGGTGGTCAATATCTCAATGTCCATATGGAAATTCAGTGATGAGTGTCTGCCACTCTCATGCTAGTTAAAATACTTGTAACCAAATGAATGTTTACCAGTTTGAATGAAGAATTTCAAACCAATTACTGAATCATACTATAATAACAAGACTGTTTTGATTGTTATCATCATATGGCGTAACAAGAATGTCATGACCGAGCTCAATAAATAAATTGCTAAGTATTTGTTGATTTGTTTTAATTTTAGTAAAACTTCCAACAGAAAAATATTCCAACTATTTCAGTATTTTCTGTTGGAAATGAGCTTTCAAGTTTTACAAAACATAATGTAGACTCAGCCAAGACTGAGTGAACTGTTTCAATCTTATTGAAATGAAGCTGTTTTCATATTATTCAGACGGAATATTTTGGTTGTTAAAATACCTGGAACATCTTCTATACTGAAATTTCAAATTTTAATTCAGGATACAATAAGATTTTTCTGAAAGGATTAATAGAAATTGTTGTGAATTTGCTCTGCAAGAGAAATTCTTTGATCAGCTCTAACAGTGAGCATCAGGCCACCACCTTCTTTCTCATTCACATGAATTTGAATTAATTTTTCCAGTTCTCATTGTGTAATTTTGTCAGTCAAACCAATGGAAGAGCATCACTTTCCATGTTCTGAGTAAATTATGTTGTAGTAGATTGTATCTATATTGCTTCTTAACTAAAAAAAAAAAAAAAAAAAAAAAAAACCCCCAGCTGTGAGACAAAGCCAGTCTAGGCAGAGTATTCATACAACTGAACATCATAGATGTGATAGAATTCATATGTATATGGAATTGTGATTATATCATCCTCCAAGCAATTGTAATGGCAAATAATACTGATATTTTCAAATGCAGATCCTCCTATTATCCATGCAGGTATCTGCTATTTAAATGAGAATGGTAAAAACATCAATACTGCCTACGCATTTATGATGAAAAACAAATATTTCTTTGTTTATGTGCTGAGTTTATGTGGCATGATTTGGTAACAGGGGTGCTGCAGGGGCTTCTGTGAGCAGAACCAGAGCTGCCCCATGTCAGACCAGAGCCAGCTCCAGCTGCTCCAAAAGGGAGCCGGTGCTGCCAGAGCTGGGCCATGAGTGATGGTGAATGCATTGTTTGTTCCTTAATTCTCACTGCTTTAGTCTGTTAGCAATTGGCAATAGATTATATAAATCCCCATATGCAAAGTCTGTTTTACCCAGGAAAATAATGGTGGGCAATATCCTTGCCCTTGTCTTACTCCACAACTGTTTTTTTTTTCATCATATTTTCTCCCCTTTTTGAGTGAGGAGGGGGAATGAGAGAACAGTGTGGTGGAGCTGAACTGCCTGCTAGTGTAAAAGAATAACAACACGTCACAGGCAGTCATCACATGCTCATAAACCTCATGCAAATTGAAGCTTAAAGACTTGGGTTACGGAGTCAGTGTGAGAGATGAAATAATTTTTTTTTTCACTTACTTTTTCCTGGAATCAAAGCATCTTGCAAAAAAGGGTGAAAAAACATTCTCTGACGTTATTGCATTAAATCATCCCTTAAGCTCCTTTTGCCATATATAGAGTAGGACTGAATTAATTATTCAGGATACTGATATTACAGTGTTGGAAGGCATGGCCTATTATCACCTTTCTCCTACTGTTTTGCAATGTAACTTGTTGAAATCGTGCGATCGTGGAATCATAGAATCATAGAGAGGCTTAGATTGGAAGGGAACTTAAAGCCCATCCAGTTCCAGTCCCCATGCTGTGGGCTGGTTGCCACCCAGCAGACCAGGCTGCCCAGGGTCCCATCCAATCAGGCCCTGAATGCCTCCTGGGATGGGGCACCCACAGCTTCTGTGGGCAGCCTGTCCTAGGGCCTCACCACCCTCTGGGTGAAATGTTTCCTCCTAATATCTAACATAAATCTTCCCTCTTTTAGTTTAAAGACATTCCCTCCTGTCCTTTTGCTAACTTCACATGTAAAACATCAGTCCCCCTCCTGTTTAAAAGCTCCTTTTAAGTACTACATGGACATAAATGAGATCTCCCCAGCACCTTCTCTTCTCCAAGTTGAACAAGGCTAACTCTCTCAGCCTGTCCTCACAGGAGAAGTGCTCCCACTCTCTGAGCATCTTTATGGCTTCTGGACCCCTGCAGCACTGGGCTCCACATCCTCCTTGTGCTGGGGGCCCCAAGCCTGCACGCAGCAGCCCACATGGAGCCTCATGAGGGCAGAGCACCAGGGGACAGTGCCCTCTCTGCCCTGCTGCCATCCTCCTGTTGATGTAGACCAGGATACAACCGGTTGTATGGGCTTCAAGCACACACTGCTGGCTCGTGCCCACCTTTCACCCACCAGGAGCCCAAGCCCTTCTTCACAGGGCTGCTCTCAAGGAGTTCTTCTCCCACTGTGTACTCATATCTGAGATTGCCTCGACCCAAGTGCAGCACCTTCCACTTGGCCTTGTTGAACTTCATTAGGTTATTGTGGGCTCACTTTTTGAGCCTGTCCACCTCTCTCTGGATAGCATCCCTTCTATTGTATTGACTGCACCACTCAGCTTGGTGTCATCAGCAAACTAGCTGAGGGTGCACTTGGCCCCACTGACTACATTGTTGATAACGATGTTGAAGAGCACTGGTCCCAAGACAGATGTCTGAGGGACACCACACACCACTGGCCTCAAATGGACATAGAGCCTTTGGCCACAACTCTCTGGATGCACACTTCCAAACAACTCATTATCTACTAAATAGTCCAGCCTTCAAATCCATCTCTCCAATTTAGACATAAGGATGTGGTGTGGGAACATGTCAAAGGCCTTGCACAAGTCCAGGTAGCTATCAGTTGCCCCTCCTTTTCACAGCAATGTCATCACTCCGTCATAGAAGGCAACCAGATTGGTCAGGCACAATCTGCCCTTGCTGAAGCTGTGGTGACTCTCTTGGATCACCTTCTCATCTTACACATGTCTTGCAGACAACCTGGTTTTAGTTCTCCGAAAGCCTTTTGTCATTTTACTTTTGCATGGTTGTCATGGGGTTTAACATAATTTGGAAAATTTGATAAAACTGCCAAGGAAGCTGGTCAAATAAAGTGGCATTTTAAAAACCCATTTGACTGGTTTGCCCCTTTAACAGCAAACCTTCCACATCAGCAGTTTCAGTGTGAAACTGGTTCAAGAATTTGTTTGCAATAGATCCCTGTTTCTTAGCAATACACAAGGCGCTGCTTTTGCCAGCACTCTTAACAAACCATGTTTCTTGTGCATTGTCAAGTTCTCAACAACTGACAGCTGAAGTTTTTTGTGCAGAAAGGGGCAGAATGGAGGAAGCACTTGCACTGACAGCAGAATGCATCAGCAGAATGCACGGGGTATGACTTTGTAACAATTATTTATTGTTTCTGTCAAATGAATTTTCATTGACAATATGAAGCTTGCAAAAGTTAGATTTGGAAAACTGTGGAAACAATTTGACCAAAACTGAATTTTTGATAGAAAACAGTGCTTATGTAGGAGTGAGAGCTCCTAATATTTTTTTCTTCTCCTTTCTCTGGGCTGTGAAATGAGGCCCTTTGTCTCCTTTCCCCCAGTGACAGGTTTTGAGAGATATGTCCCTGGTGAGGGATACAGAGACAAGGAACAACTTGTAAAGCTGAGCAAAAGGACTTTTTATTCCTTCACCACTTCCACTGCTTGCCTGGTAGAAAAAGACATATTTTGTCTCAAAATCTAATCAGTCAAGGTTTCCGCAGCAGGGAATGGGGAAGTGAGGGCAATTGCTAGGGCAAGCAGCCTCACCCCTCCGCTCAGGCCCATCCTTTCTGGTGCAGCCTGCACATGGATTCCTGCTTCCTTCCTGTTACAAAAGAACGGCCAACATGTGCCTGGGGAGCCCAGGGAGATCTGTATGTGTTTAGTCATGGTCATGGCACTTTAAGACATTGGATACCATCACATGGCCTTGTCCCCGCCATGACCCCTAAGAGGAGCCGCTGAAAAAGTAAAATGGGGGGATAAAACCTTAATGTCCAGAAGGGAGGGGGGAATGTGCTCATTGTGCATTCAACTAACTTTGCTGTTCCAACTGTTTTTTTCCATAAAGGGGTAAACTGAACCAAAAGACAACACTGAAGAACCTCAGTCTTTGAGAAAGCTGGGAGTTTCAAGCATTCCCTAGAGTGAAGGTTACACACAGGAAAATGCTGTTGATGTGCTGGTATTGCTGGGTTTCCAAGCACTGGATTGGATTGCAAACCTCATGTGAGTGGGCAGATAGAAGGGCAGCCAGACTTGAAGATGTTGTGAATTTCCTTCAGGCCAGAGCTGGAATAATATGTGAGTGAACTGCATACTCTGTCAGTAGCCTGATCTCTGTGTGAAGTTGGAGTGGTTGTAGCAACGAGGGGCCTGAGCTGCACCTTGCTGAGCCTGGGGCTGAGTGGCTTTGTCCTGCATCCTCTCTTCTGCCCATGTGATACTTGGTACCAGGCAGCCAGGCTTCTTCAGGTCTTGAGAGCCTGGCTGTAAGTAAGTAGAAGGGCTGGCGAGCAAAGATATGAGCAGCTTTCTCCCCTGAGGCCACAGAAGTGTCTCTCCTGCTATGAATAATTTTAAATTTCTAGTGTCAGGGTCTCAGCACATGTAAATTGTCAGTACTAAGTAAAATATAGCTTTACTTATGAAATACAAGAACACTTGTGGTAGAGCATGAAAGAAATCTGAGAGACAATGAGATTGCTCGCATTGGTCCAGGAATCGGAGTTTTGAAATTAATGACATACTACATTTTTTCAACAAAAATAATTTTCTTTCCATATTATGTAAGTGTATGTATGTATTTTAAATAGCAGGAGTCATAATTACTTCACATAGATTTACATTTTCTGTAAAATCAAAGTAATTCTTCCTTACTTTTGGGCAGAGATGGACATAGTAATGGAGAAGAGCTACTGGGTATCTAGATACAGCCTCCAGCTTTCTCTGGCAATACCACTATAATTGTAAATTCTTAAATAAAGTAAATTAAACAAAATAAGACTGATTACAGCATATTTAGACATAGAGTCACCTTAAATGCCAAGTAAGCAAAAACTGCTACTGACATCAGTGAATTTTGGTTTGACCCAAAAAGTTTTGAGTAGGAAATGAATCAGATGCACAGAAAGATGCAAGTATTTTAATAGGTCCGAGGAAAATAAAAAAAACTCTTAACTAGACTGAGTGTCAACTTTGTTGACTTGTTGGCCAACACCTCAAGTAGTTATTTATATGAATCAAATTGAAGCTTTAAGGTTCTACCTTTCTTTCACATTCTTATGAACCTCTGCAACATATACATACATGCAATTCTAATTTCTGTTTTATTTTCCTGAAACTTATACAGGTATACTTTTGAAGAAAATTTTTATTTTCTCTAAGTGCTTTTAACTATGGAAGAAAACGTTGCTTCCACTTAGTTCTAACCTGCTTGTATGCATCTGGAAACTGTTTTTTTCCTGCTTTGTCTCTCAGCTGAACACAATCATGTTTAAGGAAGATATCAGCACCAGCCTTTGCTAGTACTGGGGGAAGGGTGCAGCCATACGTGCAGCTGATCCTCCAGTGGAACAATCTTCATGGTTGGATATTTCCAAGTGTGCATTATTCATAAGGCACTTAAGTCAGGCTGCTACGATGTTAGGATTTAAAGACAAAGAGTGTCTTGAAGTTGCCAGAAATAGAGGTACACTTCAAAAAATGTGTGTTCAAAGCTTTCAAATTATTTTCATGATACAGGAGTGCATAAAAATGTGGGTTGTGCTCATCTGTGTCAAGAGAAAGCAACCTGACATAGAAAACTATGTCTCCAAAATCTCAGTGGTCTTTATTAATGCTTCACCAAATAACAGGTTAGTCTTTTTACTTGACTGAAGGAAAAGATTAGTCTCCTGGACTAATCAGAGAAGACTATTCCAGCAGGATCTTGAACAAAATTCTGTGCAGAGCTGGAAAAAGGTGGACATTTTAATATGTGATTAATTTGCTAAAAAGATTGTTGAAAGTGCAAGAATGTTTTTTCCTTTTATCTTTCAGAGAAGAACAAATCCAAAAGAAAGACACTGCAAATTACCCAATATTTTTTTCCAAGTTATGTTTCACTATTGATGGAAAAACAAGTATAAATTGTCCTTGCAAAATAAAATTTCTGAAGAACAAAAGAAGGATAGGGGGTCCTTGCAAAACAAGACAAAGAAAAAGCTGAGAAGAAGAGTTTCCATCACAAGGGTCTGGCTAAACAAACTAATATTGCAGGTATATGGCAGGAGATGCTGGCTTAGCACCTGTGTGTAACTCCTGTTTTAGGTCAGAACAAAGAGAGATTGACTTTGCAGGATACAAAGACAGTTCTAGTTGGGCAAAACAACAAACTCTGAATCCAGACTACAAAGTATGTATAAACAAAGGAAACGAAGAGGGGTACCTAATGGGGGGATGGCTGATAGGCAAATTGAGAAGAATGTGAATCCTGAGTATCTCAGCCAATGCGGAGAAGAGGAAGGGCTCACTAGCATCAGTGTGCAACAATAAAAGAGGGGCTCTGTCCCCCAGTACTTTGAGAGACCCCACAGGGTCACAGTCCAATATGCCCCAATGGACTCTCCCTTTATTTTGATAAAGAAAGCTGAAGAATCCTATGTCTCTTTTTAGGATAAAGATGATTGAGCAAGCCTATTGGAACAGAAGTTTTCCCAACAAGTATTTTAATGAATTTCTAAAATGATTTATAATTGAACAGAACAAAACAACATTTAGCACAAGGGAAAATGCAGCTTAAGATGTTCATTTAATTCAATTTTACTTCGCTTAAAGAATAATGGGAAGCATCACAGGAAGCATTTTACTTGGAAACAGAGCCTGAAGCAAGGATTTTTGTGCTTAACAAAAGATGTCAGTTTGGTCCTTCCTGATGCCTCTTTTATGTGTAAATATAATGAAAACCTAGTAAATAGGAGAAAAAGAAGAAAAGTCTTACCTTGAATAGTTAAGATGGGGAAATCTATCTTAGAAAACCCTGTAGCTAGACCAATTTAGTGTAGAGGTATTTGAAAATCTATATTCATCTACTCTTTGACTTGCTGTGTTATGTTAAGCAGACCACTTCATCTCTGACCATCTCCATCCTTTGTCCTCTTAGCCTTGTTCTCCACTGTTTTTTAATATAGTCTAGCCCAGAATGAGAAAGCAGGATCTCGGGGTACTATCATGGGGCAATGCTATTACTTGTTCCTTCTCACTTAAAGCCATTTGTGATGTTTTTAATTTCTGTAGCAGTAAAGTTAGATATTACAAATGAAATAAATTTTCTTTTAGAATAGTTGTAAATTAAATTCAATTTCCATAAATCACCTTTATTAAGATGATTTATTTTTAACAACAAATGAAAAATTGCTAACAGAATGTTTATGATGTCAAACACTGAGACAGGAACAGGTAGGGTGAGTAGACAAGATCAAGCGTAGTTTTGAAGGCAAACAGAGAGAAAACTGCCCTAAAGTGAAGTGGATTTTTGCATAAGGTATTACACATCCAGAAACTCTTGAATCTAAGATCCTGGATTATCTAGTATCATTAGTTTGTTCTTTTTTGACACTGACAGGCTGATCCAAAGCTGGACTTCCACAAGGCCATAATACTTGCATGCCACTATTTTGGAGCCATATGTTTCTCACTTACTCTAACGCATCTCTGTGACCTGTCATAGACATCCTACGGCAGAGCAACCCACGCAGATGTTCTCATAACCCTGACCTAATTTTGTAAGTACTCTGCAGATACAGATGTTCTCTCCAAAGAGAATCCTGGATGTAAGCCACTGCCACCTCAAGCAAATGCATCATATAAATCTTTTTCATAGCTATATGAAGCAGTGTTTTAAAAATAGTAAAGGAATCAGTCGTTCCCAGTATTTATATTGCTTGCTTACGATCCTCCTTCCTGAAAACATGAAAACATGAAAAGTTTGGCTGTGCCTTTATAGGGAGTCAAGTATATCTAGAGGGATTATCTTTTTGATATGTATGAACTTGAAAGCTCCATGTCCTTTATTTTTAGTTCTGTGTTTATCTGATACAAGGCTTTATCTTGTCCATGTCTGTGCTGGTAGAGGGGAACAATGACAGTAAGCCAGCTATATGATTTAAGTGGAGTTTGATACAGCTGCAGATGGAGAAGCCATATCGGTCACATTTGTAAGCTGTACATAAGCAGGTTCCCCCTATTATCGCACCTGTTTCTATATTTTGTCCATTGAATAAGCGCGGTTGTGTTCCGGCAGCAGGAGGCTTCACACAATGTGTTCTTACACAAGGTAAATTCTACTTTTCATCTGGGAGGTCTCGGTGTGGAATTCTAGTTAAGTCAAAAACAGTAGTGTTGAGGATTCATTGGAAACAGCCAATTTAATCCCCTAGCTAGCACAAGTATGTTTTGTTCAATTCAGTCAAGGAATCCAGGCTTATAAAATGACCTTAAAATGGGTTTTGAGGAATTGTTTACATGAAAGAATCAAGAGAGATGAAAAACAGAGTGGGTTACTCTTCAGGAACAGGCTGCATACAGGAAATAGGAAACGTATGTGTCAACTTTGCTTCCAAGTTCCAACACTGATGTGAAAGAAGACATAAAGAAGGCCATTTCAGGGGAAAAGTTTCCATTTGCCTGTGTAAGTTGAACTACATATGACAGCTAAGAGAAGGCTGCATTGCGAAAGACTGGATAATAGTGCTGTTGCTGTGATTTCTGGTTAGGAGAAGCTTAAGTACAGGAAGCACAAGAAGAAAAGAGATGTGCTGAACTGTTTGCACTCTTATCATTCTGAGCGAAGCTCTCAGCCTGATTTTGAACCAGCCACTGCATTTCAGTTACTTTTAATTAAATTCAACTCATCCCTTAGTTGAAAACACTCTGTCATTTCAGTTCATGAGGTATTTTGTTAAGTACTGTACTAGTGGAACTGCAGAGGAGATTGATGTTTTCCAAATACTATATGTAATGGTCAGCTGTACCTTCCCACTTTCTTAAATAATGCTACAACATTTTTAGAAAGAAAAAGTAACCCAGTTATATGTTTTGAAAGGGAAATTTAAATCCCAATCCTGTTTTACTTCCACATCTTTATTACTGAGCTTGAGAAAAGACCATTTGAGCTGCTTCCATGCCTTTTCATTTTTCATTCATTCACACTGAATTTATAGGAACTTTCCAAATAATAACGGTCAACTTGGCAGGAATAAATGTAGACCAAATGGTGTAATCCCCACAAGGAAGCATAATTCTGTTATGAAATATTTACAATAGCAAGCTGGAAAATCCAACAATAGGGTATATTGTTAATAGAATCTTTATAGCATCTTTTATTAACTGATTCATTGTTAATGGTAATAGGTAAAGTTCTTCATGTGGCAGACAAACCAATGTTCACTGTTCCTTTAAGAATCCTCTCAGGTAACAGAAAATAGAATTCTGAGATAAATCAATAAGTAGAACATGTAGTTGTGAGCATAACCTTGCAGAGTTCAGAAGTTCCCAGGAATGTAGATGAACTTTCTGGTGCTGCTTTCCTGTGACCCTCCAATAACCCTTATCTCCCCTGCCTCTCTGACCCATTAATGTTTCCCTG
Organism: Numida meleagris; assembly: GCF_002078875.1. NCBI lineage: Eukaryota > Metazoa > Chordata > Aves > Galliformes > Numididae > Numida > Numida meleagris. Next base: position 74,256,915 of record NC_034438.1, read on the forward strand.
GCTCTCCATTGCCTTCATCCTCCTAAAGAGCTTGGCTAATTTCTAACTTGGATTCATCCACAGGCCACCCTCCTTGGAAACTCTGCCAGCCTTTGAAAGGCCTTTAACAGCAGGGTAGTCTCTGCTAGTTTGCAGATCTAAGCTTCACACACCTGGGCTGCTCACCTATCTGAACAGCACACGCTATCTGGCTGAAAGTGGCAAACTCCTGCGGTGGTAATTTATGGTATGAAGTGATCAGACTTCTGTAAAGTTTAGATCAGAAAATTTAGACCTTCTGAGGAGTATGCCCAAGCATAGCCTCTTAAAGAAGAGGAGGGGTCGTGCAAGACTGGAGTACGAGACAGTGTGTGGGTGCGGTAGCTGTCCTCTGGCAGGTAATGAGAACTGCCCCTAGCCATGCAGGCCAGATAAGGCCATAGCTGTGTCGCTGTCACTCCCCTCACTTTATCTGTGCCTTACAACGTGCAGCCTGGTACTCATGTCAGGGGCCTGAGCTATGACCAGAAGTTGCCAAGGAAAAGAGGAAGTGCCACCTCTGGCAAAAACATGGAGGCCTTAAAACCATGTGATAATTAACCTAGGAACAATCCCTCACATTTTTAGGAATTGAAAACGAGGTCTTAAGGAACCAGTGGAAGTTTCTCTGTTTTTCTGCAAAGTTTTTCATGCCCCTATTTACATCTTGGTTTGCATACCTTGTAACAGCTTACCCCCCAACCCTTGCTTATCATGGCAAACCACATGTAAAAGGAGTATAAAGTCAAGATGCTGGAGGAAAGCATTCAGAGCTCCCCTCAGCCTGAGACCTCCAGCTTGCAAACCTATCATCCCCTGGACCCCATCCCATGACAGACATGTTGACAAGACATGTCATATCAGCTTTCCTGCCCTAATTTACCCTCGCTGGAATGTGTATAACCTTATCTAACCGAATTTACCCCTACCTACTCTAATTTATTTCCCCCCCACCCCAGAATACTGATTAGTCATAGGCTAATACTTTTCACTTAGAATACCTGTGATTATAGATCATACATGCAACAGCTTGCTCAAAGTGCATTTAATAAATTGCCTGGTGCACCTGATCTGTGTCAGTTAAATGTGTCCTAGTCACAGCCTTCTCACTGGGGAAAAAAAAAAAAAAAAACACGGAATGGGGTGTGACACCTTCTAAAGGAAAGCAAGGAGAAAGCTTTGGGCTTAGCTGCAGTTTTGTAATATTTCCTACATCGTTAGAAAGAAAGTTAGAAGTAAGTGAACATTATTGGTAGGGACAAAGTGCATTTGTTAAAATGGGACGGCACCAGTTTGGATTCAGTTAGCTGAGTATTTTTAGATGCTCATGTGCAAACTGCTTGTAGCTTTTGTCTCATTATTAGCTTTCAGCATGCTTTTCCATTTCACAATTATATGCTGCTTAGGTATCAGACAAAAAAAATTTTTTATACTTCACATAAGAATTTCAGTGCTGTAGTTTTGTGTCTTCCTTAACATACGTTATATGAATACCTGACAGCTTCTGACATGAGAAGGTGCTACAACCTTGTACTTTATATTATATTGTTCCACAGACTGCAGTTACCTAATGAAGTGTTAGAGGAGGTGTTAACTCTGAGTGTTAGGTAAAATGTCTCTCGAGATTTTTAACAGCTATCTCCAAAGCACTTTCACAGAGATTTGTTCCAGCACAAATCACATACTGATTCTGATGGTCTTCAAATCTTCCAGTTTGTGTACCAAACAATTTTGAGTTTCACTGATTTTTTTTAAATGAGAAAGTGTGACAACCGTCCCCGGAGTCTGGAACTTTGTGAATATTTAATCAAGCAGCTTGGATGAATCAGTCTAAATATCTCTATGTGTCTGAGGAATCGTGTGATCCTGGTGACGATCCATTTTTTCACTGTTGTCTTTAAGCTCAGTACATATCACTGGTGTAGGCAAAGTTTAAGTTCATCATCTCAAGGGTAGTGACAAAACAGTCTCCATCCTTAATTGTGGAAATATTCAGTTCCTGGGTAAAGACTGGGGATTGAGAAAGACGAAAAGGTTGTTTGGTGGGTGTAGTATGCCGTAGTGGTACAACAGAGCAGCTCAAAGCAGATCTAGGTTGATTAGTTACCTCAAGTGGGTCAGTAAGATTTCTGGGTAGGTAAGTTTGGGACTTAAGAAACCATGAAGACTTTGGAGTTCTTGAGTTTGCATACAGAATATTCTGTAAAACAAGGGGATTCTTAAGTGAGAGATCCCATCCCAGACCATTATGCCTTGATCCAACCCTTGGTGACAGAATATGCAACAATCAGTTGTTTCTTCTGTTATAGAAAGAGTAGACAGTGGTCACCTTGCTGTCCTTGGCAGTCATCAGTCCATGCAATCACTTTACTTGCTTGTGACTGAAGTTAGTCTGGTTGTTATTTTGTATTCTTGCAACAGGACAGTACCCCTATATTAACATGCTCACAGTCTGAATTCTGTTTTCTGATCATAGAACCACAGAATAATACAGTTATACAATTTGTAGAATTGTAAGCTCACCCAGTTCCAACCCCCACGCCGTGTGCTGGTTGCCCCCACCACTGACTGGGCTGCCCAGGACCCCATCCAGCCTGGCCTTGGGCACCTCCAGGGATGGAGCATCCACAGCTGCTCTGAGCAACCCCTTTCTGTGTCTTACCACCCTCCGATCAATGACAGATCAGCCCCCAAAAATGATCTCAATGAGAAATGAACTTTTAAGTGACACAATGCAAAGTTGTCTGTATATAGTGACAGATCGCAAATTGAAAAACTGTAATATGTTTAGCTGTCTTCTTGAGACTAAACAAACATCCAGCTTCCCCTCATATGACATCATCTCAATAGCCTTTATTGATATAACTGCTCCATTTGATTAATAGCTCCTTTGTACTGCAAGACCCAAGACTGAACAGAGAACTTGAGATACAACCTCAGAAGTGCTGAAAAGAAGGGCCTTCTCACTTGGTTCAGCCTGCAGACTGAGATTTTCCTTGTTAGTTAACCACTCCCTTGAAGACTGAGGATTAATATCCTTCTGCTGAGCAACTTATTTTCATTTTTCTTGAGACAAGCAAGTAATGTTTAACTACCAATATAAATAGTTTAAAAATAAAAGACCATATCAAAAATATCAGTTCTGTCAGAAACTGAAAATTAGACATATTGATTTTACTCAAAAGTGTGTGTGTTCTTCGTACAAGCTCTTCTACCCTCATGTCTTTCATTGCTCTGCATCGAGTCTAACATCTGAAGGTTTCCTTTGTTCAACTGATAATTAACGATTGATAGTGTATATTTCATGTTATTTGCCTGCTATTTAAAAATGTAACAGAATAGTACAGTAAAGTGATCCTTGTGATAAACCACTGGCTTGTAGCCATAAAAAGTGAGATAGTGATACTGATTTGTTTCAGGATCACAAAAAAAAAAAAAAAAAAAAATCAAAACAAAATCACACAGAAACCTTTCTCTACTGAAATGGCCATTATATCCAATTTTCCATCTTTGAAGTCTCTAGTATATTCCATCTTACAAAACAGAATTAAAAAGATGGAGAATTGTGTTGAATAACAATCTTTCTCAAGTTCTTCATGTGTGGAAGAGAGAGAATTTTCTTGAAATGTTGTACTCTTCATGGAAACAAATGTCAAGAAAAAAAATCTGAACAAAATTCGTTACACTGCCAAGTGCTGGAGATGCCCCCGCTAGAGTCTACCATCTTGTCTTTAGAGCGGGTTGTACCATCTAATATATCAGATCTTCCCTGAATTTTGCCTGTAGTAGTACATCCAGAAGCTGGACCCCAGGCACTGCAGTAATGTCACAGCAGTCAAGTTCTTCAAACATGTCTGGAATGCCACTGAATCAGCAGTCATCCTACCAAGAAGACCTTGTTTCAAGATATGCTACATCTGTGACAGAGAATTTGGATCACAGACTATTTCTATATATGAACCCTACTGCCTAGAGAAGTGTCACATTGCAAATTATCAGCTACCAAGACATCTCAGAAGGCCAGAGCCCAGGAGACCTGAGGTCTTTCCTGATGGTTCCTTCAGTCTTGCAGCTGAAAGAGGGGCAACTTCATCACAGTGCTCAAGCCCAGCTTCTGCCCCGTGGGAACTGTGGCTGGACTTCCCTCTCAGTCTGTCTCATTCTGCACAGAGGAGCTGAAAGGAGATGTCAGTGGTGTGGGGTTGCTGGGTTCTAAGCCCAATACATCTGGTAAAGGTCCGAGCTTTGGGTGTGGCTAAGAGAAGACCAATCTAAGACCAGTCAATGAAAGAGTGAGGCTGCACTAGCTGTATTAAACAAGGTAAACTGCTAAACACAAGCTGTCTGAAAGCATATGGGTGCATCTTGATGCTTCAGGAGAGATTTTATAATCAGTTTCTTTCAGAGGAATCTCTTGTCTCTGTGCAAATGTTTCTCTGCTGAATAGTTGGTAACAGAAAGGAGAGTATTGTTTGAATTAAGAAAACTTCTTATTTCTATTTCTTTTGATTTTTCTGTTTAAAGAGAATACTCTGTGCTCCTCTGGGAATTATGTTCCTGAAGGGGACATTCATGTGCTGCAGCTTATTAGAATACTCTGTTCAGCAGCTCAGGCAAGCTTTGAACGTTACATGCTTTAACAGATATTAGGTCATTTTATATATTTAACATGGAATACAATGCCTCATTATCCTGTAAGCACTGCAGTGATTTTCATTTTTTACCATTATTCTTAACCTTGGCTTGGAACATGAGTTTACTGAGGACTGCATGTTCAAAGGCAGCAACTCAGAGTGTAACAACAAAATAAAGAAGACCGCACATTTCTTTCCACTGAATTCGATTCCAGAATCCAAACTTTTGGAAAGTGGCATATTTTTTTTCTGCATTTGTTTCTGCTCTAGCTGTCCTTTGGCCAGGAGTTTTTTAAAAAGATAGATTTAGTTCTGGTGTCCAAAATAAATGGCTGGTTGTTTTTTCTCAGTGGGGCTTGGACTCCCAATTGCCTGTATCACTTCTGAAAACGGGATTTAGCTGCATCATAGACACGGTGCCTATATCACATGCAATGATATATAAAGTTCTTCTAAAATCATTTTGAAAGTTGAAGCATGAACTTTCATTATTTATCATCATTTATTAATTTATTTAGGATCTGGCTGCTAAATAAAACTGAAATAATTGAGATGATAGTAAGTATAAGCATAAAGACAACGTGAGGCATTCTTGTATTATGTTATTTGCAGCCACTGATTGATAGCACATTATGTCCACTCCTCATTCCCCTTGACAACCAAGTGCAATGTGCCACACGGGTTCATCTGCAGGTGTAGGAAGGGAGATGTTCCCACTGTGTGACAATGCATAGTACCACACACTGAAAATCATTCCCCAAACACATTGCCCTCACGGTGATTGTACAATGAAAGACATGAGTGTGAAGCAGAGTTCTGTCCATCAAACATAATTTTGCATGCTTAAAAAAGGGAGTAGAGGTTGTGTGAGGAAAAATGTCCATAGTTATAGCGGCATACAAAAACAAGTTTTAGAGTGTGGTTTGGCATTGAGAATGACTCTGTAACGTTGCCCTCTTGCACAATACATCTGCTCCCTGTGAGGACCCAGTCACATCTGCTGACTTGTTGAACAACAACATTGTTACCACTTTTTACTTCTGTGAGTTCTGCAGAGCCAGAATGAAATGTGTTCCCATCTGCTCTTCCTTGTGTATGAACAGCAGTTTTCCTCACTTTCTTCTCATCAGACAGCTTTTAAATTGCAGCGTAACTAACTAGGCTGTACAGCATGCAGTTTGTAATTGATTGAAGGAATTCACTATTAGCAATGACTTTCAAGAAGAGAGATGGGTTTTTACCTCTTTGTGATCCTTTTTATTATTATTATTTTTTGAGCTGTCCTTATGCACAGAAGTACACTTTAAATGCAGAGGTGAGTATGGAAAGAGTGAAAGAAACATCCTGTGATGCCAGGTGGGAAGGCTACTTCTTAGAAGAATCATAGAATCATAGAATCACCAAGGTTGGAAAAGACCTACAAGATCATCCAGTCCAACCGTCCACCTATCACCGATAGTTCTCACTAAACCATGTCCCTCAGCAGAGAAGATAAAGAAAACTTCTTTTCCTTTGATTTAAGCTCTGTGTGTGAGGGTGTCCAACTCCCACCAAAACTGTTGAAAGGTCAGTACATCAAAGAAGGTCTAAAAGCACTAAGATCATGGAAGGATTGAGGATGCACTGTGAGCAGAGACAAGATCTGGGTCTCCTATGTAGCCTTCATTTTTCAACAGATGGTTTTATATTCCTCACGTTAACAGCTGTTTAGCTGCTTATTAATTCTTACTAGCAGAATGAGATGGCAATCTACTGTCGTTGTGACAGGAACCTCATTAACCTCTGGTTAATGAATGTTTCTAGCTTCCAACCCTGTTTTCTGGATTTTAATTCTTGCAGTGTTCTGGTCACACATGAAAGAAGGAGCCACAGGAAATTGATAAAGAGACTTTGAAGGCTTTTTCAAGGAGAAAAACAAACACTTAGGGGAGACCAATTTCACTTAACAGACCTAGTCAATGTGACAGTGAATTATTTAAGCACCTATAAAAACTCCTGATTCAATGAACATCAGAGGGAAGGAAAAATTAACAACAAAGAAACAAAATGCACCCAACATACATAAATATATTTAAGAGCTTTAATGCTACTGTCTTATCTCTGTGACGAAATGTGACCTGATAATAAAAGCAGGATTCTCCTCCTTTTGAAAATAAAGAGCAGAGTGATTTGGTGGCAGTACATGTGAGCGGTGTCTTTACTTTCCAGCTGCAGGCATTTTTGTCTCTACAACATTATCTTGGAGCTCTTTTTCCCTTAGCAAGTGCAGGAACAACCAAATCAACGTGGTTACTGACCAACTCTTGTTCATTTTTGTGTTGGCCATACAACAGCCTCCTTAAGCCATCTCTTCCACTAACTATCCTCTCATTGAGAATATATGAGAACATCTGAGTTAGTTATGTCTGACTATGTAAAATAAACAACAGCCCATGCCTAATAGAGTTTCAAGAATCACATTCTGCCCAGAAATCCCATTTCTTGCATATGGTCTGGACTCTGCTGTGATACCTTAGACAACTGAAGTGATGTCTGGAACTACTGAAACTCAGACTTGTGGTAGAACAAAATGTGTTTTCTTATTCTTTCATAGACCAAAATGTTTGCTACTGCCAGTGTAAGTGAGTATTAATGTCTTGCTGTGGGTATATGTTTTCCAGTTTTTTAGACAACAGATGGTGATAATGTTGATCCTAAAATCCTAACAGATGTGTCACTCGCATCTGGTGCTGCCATCTGCTGTTTTCTTCTTATTGCATTGACTACCAAAAAATAAGTGTCCCTTCATGTAAAGCTTCCTAATGCATTTGTTTTGAAAACCTGTGTAACAACAAAATGTTGATTTCTTATCTTCCCCTAACATAAAGTCACCTAGTCACCTTGTCAAATGAAAACTCACTCAGGTGCCATGTAATTCTAAGGAAGATGGGATGTCAGTGATAGATTTTGTCTCAGCTGTGGCACTTTTAAACATCTTCACAGGCAAATATATTGACAAACACAGAATGTAGATGAGCTCTGAAGAGCTGCTCCTCAGGTTGCCTTTGTCCCTGGTGCACAATGCCGCTTGCTTTTCAGAGAGAAGTCTGTGGAGAAGGCTGCTTTCGTACAGTTTGTTGCTGTTACTAAGTGTTTACACCAATCTTTTTCCTTGGACAGTTCAAACCTGTGATGAGAGCTCTGACTAGAATAGGAGGCCTCCTGTTCTCCCATTGAAGTACGTGGATAATTAAACAAATAAGAAATGGGGGGTGGCTTATATTCCTGGATGACAAATATTTATGGAGAGGAGCTTGGAAGCCAGTTTTATTGGGTGTGCTTAAGAAGAAATTAAAAGCTTTGTTCAGTAAGGGAGGGTCTGACCTCATATAACACCATAACAGCAGCCTGGAGCTAACCTCAAGTAATGTCAGGTCTATAGAAAACACACAGCTTTGCAGAGCTCTGAGTTAAATGACTTCATTTGTGGTAACACAGACATACTTAGCAGTCATGGAGCAGAAGGAAAAAAACGTGGCAGCAGAGGAAAGCCTAACTGCACTGTTAGGTGTTTGTAGGTATTTTTATAATAACACATTTCCTCAGGAGCAGGCCTTTCCTACTACCCATTCTAAAAGGGAAAAACAATGCAGGGAGCAGACAGCCCAGCCACTGGCCTGAGAGTAGTTTGGGTTGGAAAATTGTGATGATTCTAAAAATAGCTTTGTTTCAAGCAGCAGGCATCCAGATGTGACATTTGGGATAGGCACACTCTGAAGAGAAAAAGAAATGAAGGATAAATGTGATCAGCTGTAAAAGTTCCAAATAAAGCATATCATAGCTAGGATTCCACAGTCAAGCAATGAATGAGCTATTACTACAAACTGTAAGGATGTTCTTCTTCAGGTTTTCTTATATATTTCACCATGTCTGTATTTGCAGAGAGAGATTTCTGTATGTAATTTAATATATGGTGATGCGTGAAAATCGGAACATTTCTGGAGAAAATCTTTCTATTCTTGCAGAGATCTGATTCATTTTAATTCATTTTAATTTATGCTATTGATTTTGCACGGTTTTTAATTGTGAAAGTTACAAAACAGAGATGTTCTACTTGAGCAGATTTCTTAAACGTTTCTTTCACCATACAGGATCTGGAATTAAGTCAACCTCAATGGATAAGCTTGGAAAAGAGAATCCTCTATTTAGGTGCAAGACTGGTTTTGCTTAGTTGAGGCATAAAACCCACCTGCAAGCACTCTGGAAGTATCTGGAGGGGTCACAGTGTTGCTTATCTGAGCTATAAGTTTGCAAGTGAGACCATCCTAGTGAGTTCTGAGCTGTGGAAATCTATACAGATTGCTCTGGATGTATATGGCTAAGTTTTGTTTTGCGGGTCTCTCGAAGCTGTTCTATAGTAGGACATTATGATTACTTAAATGCAAGAGTAGTGAATTTGAGTGAAGCAGTTTGAGACACTAGAGAAATATCTTTAATACAAAAAAAAACCCTTGATTTTACAGTGATTTTCTGTGTTTCTGCTATATTTATTGTTTGTATTTAATTTTTAAGTGATTTTTCACTTGTGCCTTATCAGATGAAGTGATGGCGTTGGTGACAAAGGAAGGGAACTGATATCATCTTCCTGGACTTGTGCAAGGCCTTTGACATGGTCCCACAGCACATGCTTATCTCTAAATTGGAGAGAGATGGATTTGAAGGTTGGACTATTCAGTGGATAAAGAATTGGTTGGATGGTTGTAGCCAGCTCTATGTCCAGGTGGAGTCTGGTCAAGAATGGTGAACCCCAGACTCTGTCTTGGGACCAGTGCTCTTCAACATCGTTATCAACAATGTAGTCAGTGGGGCCAAGTGCACCCTCAGCTAGTTTGCTGATGACACCAAGCTGAGTGGTGCAGTCAATACAATAGAAGGGATGCTATCCAGAGAGAGGTGGACAGGCTCAAAAAGTGAGCCCACAATAACCTAATGAAGTTCAACAAGGCCAAGTGGAAGGTGCTGCACTTGGGTCGAGGCAATCTCAGATATGAGTACACAGTGGGAGAAGAACTCCTTGAGAGCAGCCCTGTGAAGAAGGGCTTGGGCTCCTGGTGGGTGAAAGGTGGGCACGAGCCAGCAGTGTGTGCTTGAAGCCCATACAACCGGTTGTATCCTGGTCTACATCAACAGGAGGGTGGCAGCAAGGCAGGGAGGGGACTGTCCCCTGGTGCTCTGCCCTCATGAGGCTCCATGTGGGCCGCTGCATGCAGGCCTCAGGCCCTCAGCACAAGAGTAATGCAGAGCTGTTGGAGCAGGCCCAGAGGAGGGCCGCAAAGATGATCGGAGGGCTGAGCATCTCTCCTACAAAGAAAGGCAAGGGAACTGGGCTTGTTCATCCTGGAGAAGAGGAGGCACCAGGGAGACCTCATTGTGGCCTTCCAGTACTTCAGAGGAGCTTATAAATAGGAGGGAGATCAACTTTTTACACAGTCTGATAGTAGAGAGGACAAGGAGAAATGGATTTAAACTAAAAGAGGAGAGATTTAGGTTAGATATTAGGAGGAAATTTTTTACTCAGAGCATGGTAAGGTGCTGAAAGAAGTTGCCCAGAGGAGTTGTGGACGTTCCATCTCTGGTGGCATTCCAGGTCAGGTTGATGAGATCCTGGACAGCCTAATGTAGTGGGTGGCAACCATGCTTATAGTAGGGAGATTGAAATTATGTGATCTTTAAGATCCCCTCTGACCTAAGGCATTCTATGATTCTTTTAAGTCTTTAATTCTTCTTGAAGCTATACTTTTTTTTTTACTGTGATGCCTCATACAGTGGAAGTGATTCTGACAGTGCAGGCTAGGCAAGCTTGTTTTCCATTTTTGTACTAGGACTCCTTTTTACCATCCTGGAACTATAAGAATCATCCCTAGAAACTGAATGTAAATCAAACTGATCTTTCCCAGTTTGCATCCAATAAATAATCTATTTTACTGAATAACAGGAATGTAGCTAATGGAAACTAGAAAGGAAAATGTGTTCCTGGTATTCTTATACTTAGCATTTTTTTGGAAAAATATTTTTTAAATGTTATAAGCATACTGATAACAAACATTTGCACTGGAAAGAGCTCTCTTACCTCAAAAGTTTATTCCACAGCATCCTTATCTAAAGATCTCAGGAGCTCACAGAGAGCATTCATTGTTTTCAGAAGACTCAACAGGGACCCAGAATCTTTTCTCCAAACAGGAGACCTGTTGGTCTTAGCAGCAGTGAGGAGCTAGGTGAAAACTGATAATGAAAAGTTAAATGGCATTGTTGAATCAACAGTTTAATAGGAAGAGAAGGCAATGTGTTTATATTTAAATTATCTTCTTATCAAAGATGTCTAAGGAAATTGCATTTGAAAGTTAATAAGATGAAAATGTACTCAGAATGACAGTCTTCAAGTAAGTTATATTTCAAATCTTGCAGACAAAATCTGACTTTTCACAGCAGAAATACACTTTGTAGAGTAGTATTTCTTCATGTAATCGAGTTTACATATGTGTTACAGGAAAGAAAGATGCAGATTATTCTCTAATGAGATTTTCAGACTGTAGCATAAATACAAGAAGAGCTGCCCAGAATTTCTTGAATACGCTGATGTGCTGGCTGGGGGAGTCATAAATACTGGAATAGGTTATGCTTTGTCTTACACAGCAGCAGAGGAAAAAATGAAATCCCCACCTCCCTTGCTTGAGTGAGAAAGGCCTTCCCTGCTTGGTCTGGCACGACCTCCCTCTGCCTTTAAGAGGACAGGGAGTAGGCTGTCTCTTACTGGCATTCTGCATCCAGAAGTGAAGGAAACTGTGACATTTTCAGGAACCTTTGCTATGCCTCAACGTGCTGCCTCTGCAACGTGTTTCTCCTTGCTGTTCCTTGAGCTGGGCTGGTGCCGACACCACGCCTAGCGCACAATGTGCCTACAGACACAGCTGACTCCATAATCTGCAATCCCACAGTAATTACATGTTTTTCAAGCTTCCAATGTGTATATGTAGTGTTAGGGTTGAGGGATTTTTTTTCTGATATTATTTTCCTTACAAACAAAAGCAGGTCTGCAGCGCAGAAACAGTGACTGGCTTGGAGTCCAGCTCTACCCTCTCTGAAATCACTGGCAAATTAGCACTAAGGTTTTGGGATAAACAAACAAGAGTTCCTTCTTTTCTCCCAGTCCTGAAATACCCTGGATTGGTTTTAATCCCTTGAAGCCAAAAATGCCACCAGCTAACTGATCTGTAGTAGTAATTCAGCATTACAGAATCCTGTGTAAGCAGATGTCCTTACTGTCCAGACTGGGTACATGTGCTGGAGTCTTTCTGCAACTGGACGGGCATATCAGCCGTTCAGTTGAGCAACCTCCTGATTATGCTTGACATCTATTTGGTAGATTAAAAATAGGGTCTCGTGTTCAAAATGGTCGCTGTGTTGCAGAAACCTGATTAAGCAGAGTTGTTGTTTCTAGAGGTGAAGGCTCAGCATTTCCATGACTGTGATGGTGTAAAGTAAAAGAGCTAGACTTGGTACAGCTAGGTAAGAACTGGGGGACATACACGAATTTTCAGCCCAGTATTTGCAGAAGGAGCCTACCTGTTGCAAATGGCCAGATTATAGGGCAATACCCCTTTCAAGACTGAATCCGGATGCAATGAATCTAACAGATAAGTTCACACTGAGTTCATGTATAGGAATCAGTTTCTTAACCTGTATGTTTATTTTCATTCATAATTGTTCTGATTCAAAATTTCTGCTGAAAACAAATTTTATTCTTCTTTACAACTGGTGTTTGCAGACATGAATGGTAAGATGGCCAGCAACTGTGGTTCGTTACATATATAGCCATGAGTATGGAACAAAATCTGTTAGTATCCATCAGCCACAATGACTCAAAAAAAAATAGTATCAAGAGAATGACATGCTACCCAAGCACTTGAAAAGGCCAGAGCCCAGAAAGCCTGAAATCAGTCCCATACAAGGTAAGGTACATGCCAAACATGAGGCAAGTGAAAGGAAGTGGGAGGAAACAAGAATTTTAAGCACTTTCTTATCGGTTTGCAAGTACTCCTTTCCCACATCTAGTCCAAACGGAAGGTAGTCATCACAGCTTGTTTTAAGCTTTCGTTTAAGTATCCCATTCATTCTTTTGTGCTGCACCCTGGCATGGTCCTCTTATGTGCCAGTATGTTCTGAACCAGAGCACAAAAAGATTAGGCCCCTAATCTTAGGGGCAAAAGCATCTAAGAATAATGTGCATATTTGACATGTATAGTCATTAAAAGAAAATACCCCTCAGGCAGCACTGGGATTGATATTTCAGCTGGGTTTTACACCTATACTGTAAGTTTTAATGCAGGCCCAGCGCTAGCATTTACTGAGTGCTAGATGTGATTGACCTTGAAAACAGAAATTCTGTGGTGAAACAAGAAATAAAATACAAAATGAATGAGGATTGGAAGAAAATAAGGCTTTTTTTTTTTTTACAGCTACCTATAATATATATCCTGTACTTTCAGGGTTTTGTTAAAATGCACGTATAGGTGAAAAAGTAGTGTCACCTACAATGAACATCCAGGGGATGTCCTTGGTCCTCTCTTATTTTCAAGCCTTACGAGATCACATTGTGATACACTACAATACAAAAATTATGTGCAGTATAAGATGAGCATTCATCTTCTGGTCATTATATATGTTTGTGCATGGAGTTCTGTTCTTTAAGATGCCTAGATCCCAGTTCTTCAAATAAATGAAACAGACAATCCCCTGCGCCTGGTAGAGCTGGCTCCCACAGGTGTCCCAGAGGTGTGCGCTCACTGTGGGACCAAAAGGAAATCTTAGCCATGCTTTGCCTGGAAGTTGCTCCCCAGATCTCCCTATTCCCACATAAAGTTATTTCATTTCAGCTGGATGCGTTCCCTGGACCTGCCAGCTGTTCTGAGGTACTTTGTGCCAGCTTTGGACCACTTGCTCACAGGCAGTTAATTCACCCACTTTTTATTTTTGTTCTCCATCATTTCTCACAGTTTCCCTTAATGTCTGGAAAAATAGATAAATTCTCCAGTTCACTGGGAGAGAGTCACACACTAGATCAGTTTACAGCAGCATGAAGAAATATGCCTCCAGAAGACACGTACAGGAGAGAACGGGACCAGTAAGAACCCTAATGGGCTGTACAAAACAGCACTAACTGCAGCTCATGTAGTATGAAGTCAAGGCTTGGCTAACAGGTGCCAAGCAGTAGAGTTAAATCTGCAGTAAAAGATAGGCTCAAAAGACATTTTGATTGCATTTACTCTTTTTGTTGTTAGGCTTTTTTTAAAAATTATACATGTTGTGTGGTGAAAAAAGACGGAGAAAATGAGAATTCCATCTGAAAGAGGAGGATGCAAAAAGACAACTCAGGTCATTTCAGATACACTATTCTTACTCTGATGGAGCAGAATCAGAAAGACAACCGCTCTTTGAGAGAGCCATCCAGCAGAAGGCTCCCAGATATGAATCGGAAAATTGTCTCATTTATGCGTTGAGTCACATCAAGCGCTGCGCATCTCCTGCAAGGTGCTGTGTGTCCACATTTCCCCAGGGGGCTCTGATCTGCTTCCAGCATCTGTCCCTAAATGCCTGCTGATGCAAGTCTGATCCGTTCTGTAGTTGAAGTTAAAACTGTTCCCCCTGCGGTTGCCTCATGCTTCTGGCCTCGAGAAAGTAATCTGTGTTGCTCTTTTTCCGTAAGACTTACTCTCAATCATCTGGTAAATGCTATAACTGACCTTCAGACCGCATACACGTACCGCATGTCTCACAGTTTCTCAGCTTAAGGAGGAGGAGTTACCCTTGTTGTTGAATGGAACAGGCAGTGTTCAAAAAAAAAAAAAAAATCTCAGAAATATTAACTGCTTACATAAAACTTTTTATAACTTACATAAATTTTTTTTCTGAAAACTCAAGTGTCACGGGAAGACAACCGCTGCCCTGATTACACAGTGTTTTGTTTGTGGAATGCCTAACACATGCCTGCAAGGAGAAAGTCATCTCTCTCTGTCTCTTTTTTTTTTTTTTTTTTAATATTCAATAAACTTTCCAAAGTACAGAAAATACACATTAATTTCCTGCAAGCAAAGGGGATATTTGTCTCAGCCAAGAAAAGAAACACTACTTGGTTGCTCTTCTGACAAAAAGAACATTAGGAACAGGCATATTAAGGGATCTAAGGCTTATTGTGGTTATGTGAAGCATTGGATATGAATCATATTAAAACTGTATGGGCCTTTAATGAAGAGCTCTATCATGTGCCAGTGACAGAAACCATGAAACATTTTTAAATGCACAAACCCTTTTCTTTTTAAAATGGTCTGCTGCTTACATATCAAAGAGAAAAGCAGTTTTTTCAGCCTTTTTTCTGTATTGTCATACCTTTTGGAAAGGATGAAGTAAACACACGTTCAGATCAAGCCATGCAGATTTTTTCTTTCCAGGCTTCAAATGACAACTCTTAAGATCTAAATTGAGGTACTAGGCAACCTACCTGGCCTTTTTGGAAATGCATTTGAAACAGCATGCATGTGCAAAGCCATTTCTGTGTGAAAGTAAATAAGATATTTTTTTATACTCCAAATACAATCTTGAAAATGCATCTGGTGTGAGGGTTTAAAGAATACTCCTGAGCTTTCAGAGCAGTCGCTCTTCCAGCACTGGAAAGCAACTTGAGGGGAAAACTGGATTAGTGTCTAGATGACAATAGATACATTACTGCAAAGAGCTCATTGGAAGCTGTGTCTTTAAGGAGCTGTAGGTTTTGTCTGTGGAGTTTTAGACTCACCCGAGCTTTATTCCAGTTATTGGCAAAACTTGCATGGACTTCACAGGAAGAAAATTGGACTTGTCCAGAGCAGTACAAAGAGCGTATTCTCAAGTACAATATGCTCCCTCCTGTTCCTGTAGTCAGATAACATATGCTTATTAAGCAGGACTTGAATAAAATCCAAAAAGTGAAATTTGGTGATAATAGTACGCATGCAAAGATGTTAATAATTAGTTGAGAATGTGTATCATAACACACAGCATGGTGTTTTCTCTGTAGTCTCATACAATACAGAATGATTTAGTTTGAAGTTAATTCAGTTCAACCCCTGGGACAAAAACAGAGTCTTTTTTTATATATTTTTTACTCTCTTCTTTCTTTTCTTTCATTTCTTTCTTTTTCATTTGCAAAAGCAATATGGTTTGGTTAAACTGAAAGACTCAGTCAACAGGTATTTCCTGAAAATATTTTCCATAAAGAGTTGAATGTGGGTCTCCAGAATGAAAACTGATACTTTCTTTTTTTAATTTTCCAGCCAAAGGTTTCTATGATCTCGATTCTTTAAAATAGGCTGCCTGGATCAGAGCCCAGAACCAGCTAGTTCCATGTGATGTTTGTGGGCGTACTTTCCTTCCAGACAGACTGATCATACACCCAAAGTCCTGTAAACTGAAACCTGCAGCATGAAGTGAATGTAGCATGCTTGCATACACACACACACGTGCTCACACACACATGTACACGTGTGTGTGTGCATGAATACACACACATGTACCTTTCAACCAAGCAACAAGAGAAACAAAATCCAGCTGGACAGCTATGTGCACTGTCAAATCACATGGTCCAAAAGTCTCCAGAGTAAAACCAGCAGCCATTACTGCAGGGTAAGTTCATATACAGTGATATTTAGCCCAACAGTAGCAAATACGCTTCCTCATTTCAGACTTTCAGGTAGCACCACCTTGAAAACACAGTTTGAGAGGGATGACAAAACAAAGCTTGAAAGTAATGCTAAGTATCATATTCTCTCTTCTGATCCTGTGTTTTGATGGGTTTGGGAGAGCCCAAACGAAAAATGCTCCCAGTTTGTTCCTGATTCGCTTTGCTGCTCTCATCTCCCTTGACCAAATGTAGCATGCTCTGCAGGCCCACTCCTTACACAGCCTTTCAGATTCAGCTATCTTGGTCTCTGAAGGAACTTGTGCCTTGTGTATGCATTTCCTAACATGTGTCACGTTTTGGTATTCAGCAGGGGACAGAAAGAAACGAGATTGTTCACTGCAGAGATTCCCAAGAGTACCTCACAGGAATCCATCTTGTGGCCTTGCTTTTCAGCAGTCTGTGAGATAGGGAGAGACAGTTTAGTGTCTGAGCTTCCTTGTCAGCAGGCACATTTGGCTTCATGACTTGCTGTGAATGCAGTCACCTACTGCTTCAGAAACTGAGACTTCAGAAAACTGTTAGGAAATGACAGTTTTGATGAGAAGTGGAATCTCAATAGAAGCAAAGCCAAAGTGTTGTTGGTCAGGAAAACTGTCTTCAAATAATGATTTCAAATTTTGCCCCTCATCAGTCTTTTCTGGTCAGAATAAGGACCTCCAACTGAACTGGGCTAATGAGAGAACCCAAGTAGCATCTTTGTATTTGTCTTTTGTGTTTTGTTTTTTGGATTTATGTTGTTTCCCCATCCCACCCCCTCTTATCCATCACTGGATACAAGACTGTTCATTGACTCCAAACAGAGCTTAAATCCTCTCAGCACCCAATGTTCATATACTTATGGTACTGTACAGCTCATGAAGCCACAGACTGCCACATACAGACATTCCCTTATAAAGGGATCTATCTATGAGGAGGAAGCAGAGCCTGGCTGCTTTCAGAAAACACCTCAAAATAACCTCTTCATGGAGCACTTCTTGCCTAAGAATGATACCCAATGTGATTTATGCTCAGCTTGATTAAGCAATCTGCCAAAAAAATTAAATGTTAGAGGAGAACATCTTTGTCACAAACCTGATAAAACATATTCTTGTGTCAAGTCTGCACAAGCACAGTGTGTCTGATGGATAGACAAGATATTATCTGCCCTCTGTGACAAAAGTGATCATAACAGTGTCACTGCTGGTGTGTGTTATAGAGGAAAGCACTAGCAGAGGTGTTTGAATGTGTCATTTAAAAAAATTCTATGTTACATAGCAGATTGAGTACTGAAACACATCAGTGAATGGGTTAAACCATGAAGGAAGCAATACTAACTCTTAGCAAGGCGCAGCAGAGAGCACTTTTTATTATTATTTTAGTTTGAAGTGTGTTATTAAGTGGTCAGTGAGGTTATTCAAAAGATATGACAAAATCCAGTACAAGCTGTTAATCAGCAGTAGGGGCTTTCTGTATCTTGTGCGTGTTTTCACCTTCAGACATAAAACCCTAGAGGTGTCTCTTATGCATTGTGTGAATTTTCCCAGAGTGTTTGCACTTGCTATTGTACTTACACAGAGCAGATTAAGTGAATGTCTTCATACACACAAAATGAAATACGTGTACCAGATCCTTTTCTTTTCTGAGACGTCAAGCTCTGTGATTTGTGTTGTAAATGAAATGAGAAGTCATATCATCGTTCAGTTATTAAAGGAATACTCCTGGCTCCCACTCTGGTGGACTGTTAATTCAGACAGGGAGAGATACCAGCATTCTTTGGTGAAAATAATTTCCAAAACAATCAATAGGACGTCAGCAGCCCTTTCATCTCCAGAATGAGAATGGTATTGTTTCATGATAGATATCTTCAAAAGTTAAAAGGTTCACTTTCTGCTTTACAGCACAAAGCTGTGTAAACCCTGCAGATCTGTCCCAGTGAGTGTCTCCAATGTGAGGAGAGTCACCAGTGGAGCAAGACCACTGCTGTCCTTCCACTTTTAGGCTGGAACAATGCATGTGATGTGGGGAATAAACAGGGGCAGTGGTTTGTGATTGCCATATGGGGAGTTTTGACAGGAAACATAAACTGCAAGAAGCTGGAATCTGTTGTAATTCACAACAGGTGCTGGTCCATTTAAGAGTGGTTTGATAGTTGGAGGATTATAAGTGTAATGCAGTCTCACTTTTGTGTCCCTTCTTCCTCATCTCGGATCTCTCATTTTTCAGACATGATAAGCACTTCTTGGCCACATCTGCCTCACCGAGTCATTAGCCTTTACTACACCCATTTCAAGAGCAGAAATGGTTTGAAATGGAATAAACACCCTTTGCATAGTCAGTAAAATCTTTGGCATTAAATATTTATCCCAGCTTTTCAGAAGGACTGAGCTGACGGAGATCCTGTATGATTCTGAAAGTTGGACTCAGGGTCCTGGCAACTTTAGCTCTGTCAGAAATTTCACCCAGAGCAGTTCTTCTGTATTTCATTTTAAGTTTTTCCTCCTATCTATTTTTCCTTTTCTGGATTATTATCCCAAAAGGCAACAAAATCTGTCTGGCAAGCTAAGGAGAATGAGTATAAACACTCACAAAGTATCATAGAAGCACAGAATCACAGGATGGTTTGGGTTGGAAAGGACCTTAAAGATCATCACATTCTAACACCCATGCCATGGGCACGTTTGCCACTCCCCAGGGCCCATCCAATCTGGCTTTGAACACCTCCAGGAATGGTACACCCACAGCTCTCTGGGCTGCCTGTGCCAGGGCCTCACTACCCTCTGAGTGAAGAATTCCTTTCTAACATCTCATCTAAATCTCTCCTCTTTTAGTTTAAGGCCATTCCTCCTTATCCTATTACTATCAAACTGTGAAAAAAGTTGGCCTCCATACTTCCAGTGTTGTGTGTCTTGCCCAGAAATAGCCCTGCACAGGAGCTTTTATCTTAAGCCTGAAGTACAGTTTCCATGTCATTCTTCAACTTGGCAAAGTGAGAACTGCCTCTGCCTGTAAGTTATTGCAGCAGAGGTCTGAATTTAGCATGATATCTGTGAAACAGGAAGCCTTGCCACTCACAGATGCAAGACACTATTGGGCTGTGAAGGCTACTGGTGAGACAAGGGCATGTACGAACTCAGCAGGAGGCAGCAGTTCTCACAGAGTACTCAAAGGTTGTGACATTCCCTTCCCTCATGGCATCGACATTATTGATGCAATGATTTTCAAAATGCACAAGGATACAGAAAGCGCTGACAGGAGAGAGCATATCATCCACTTCAAACACTATGAAAGTATCATCATCGCTCTCACCTCCAGGTTGCTCTTTCACAAGCTCTTCTGCTATGCTTACTGATCCTGACCCTAGTTTGTGCTGACAATGATGGTGAGTTCTGCGGCAAGATTTGTTCACTGGGAAAAGCACTGGCAATGCTTTTATGGTTTGCTCTCAGCAGAGGTGAAGTGAGATCTTACAAGCCTTTTTTATTATTGCTTGGCATTTATCATTCAGACTATTTTTTGAAGAAGAGGAAAGGGAAATGAGAAATTGAGCTACTTTGCCTCCTTTGTTTCTATACTTCAGTAATTTGTCACTTAATCTTATCTCATCCAGTTGGCTCACAGTGATTCCCAGCTCAAACCCATGTTTTCTACTGGCACACTACATTTTAAGAGCTGAAAAATGTTTTCCTGTACTTCAAAAACAATGACATTCCATCTAGTTTGCTACAAATGTGCTGACAGCAGCTGAAACTGTTCCTGGGCAAAATGTACAGAAAATCAAAACCTGAGTTGACAAGCAAAGTTCAGTGGCATTAAACAAATGAACGTCCGCTATTAGACTGCAAACATAGTCTCTAATTGTTGTTTTCATTCGCCCTGTTGAATCTACTATTCACATTAAAGAAACGGACATTTTAGAAGAGCAGTCCTGATGACCTTAGAAATTTAAATAAATTTAGCTACAGACTTCAAAAATGGGATATTAGTGAAAGAAGCCATAGCTGCAGATAAGGATTATATGTGAAGTGGTATAGTTTAGCAAGTTGAGAATATTTCAGTCCTTTAATTATTACACACGTCTCAAAAGATCGCACATATTGAAGAGCAGTAGAAAAACTGCCTAGCAGGCTTTCACAAAAACGCTTCATACACTCATGTTTTTAAAGACTGCCAGCACTTATCAGACTACAGCCTGAGGAACAAAAAGTCTGTAAATGCAATGTCAGTTTCTATTTGAAACATAGCATAGAACCTACATACTCGTAGATCTGTGAGTTCTCTGTAGTTGATATAGACATGAAAAAATATGGCACTGTATAGAACTGAGGCTTTCAACTGTCCTATCCACTGAAAATGTATGGGTTTAAATTTTAGTTAAGGCTTTGTAAACATAAAACTTGATACTGCAGTCATTGAAGACAATGGGTCACAATGGCATACGAGTACAGGATGGACCCCGGAAAGCAAGAGGTTGTTCAGATATCAATACGTATGTCCCTAAATGAAATTATTCCTTGGAGGTTTCAATGATGGTATGAAACCCTTCGTGGTTTTTGTTTGCTTAACAATAGAATTGCACTACTGAGAATTACATGTACTTTTATTATCCTGTTTGGCTATTTAGCTGGTCAGTGCACTGTGAAGTCAAAGAAGGCTCTCATCTGAATCAGTGTTTTTTTCAGGGATCCTGCCTGCCCAGGTGGATAGTTTTGCTCCTTTCTCGGTGGGATAGAGTTTCCTGAATTCTGCATTTTTAAATTATATCAACCAAATTGGCCACAAGTGAGTTTGCTGTATGTGGAGACATGCCACACTCAACAAAACAGTAGGGTTGTGAAAGAGAGGGATCCAGCTGGTGTGTTAGATCCACTAGGTAGCAGGAGTTACCAGCCTGGAAAGCCCTCACAAAGTTTCCTCAGGAAGTTCTGCAGTCAGGAGTGACAGAAGGTGGGGACATTTTTCAGTCTGAATATTCACTCATCAGCGCAAACAGTATATTTGCTGCAGTCCTATCCACTACTGAGTCTCTAACCTCAGCTTCACTTCATCCTCTCCAAAAACTTTCTCATGCTTCTTCTCTTCCAGCTCTTTCCTCTGTATCCCTTTGCTTCTACCTTTTCTTTGAACACATATAAACTTTCTGCTTGTCTTTAGCTACTTACTTCCAAGGCAAACTAAGATTTTTAAAATTGTAATTACGGTTGTGATGTGACACTTGGAGACAACTACTGTCACATTGTTTTGACCCATGCTGCGTTTATGTTGCCTATTTAGATCTTTAAATGTTTGGAACAGGGACATTCTGAAGACAGAATGCTGTACCTTGTTATCCTATTGATTTGATCCTCAGTCATTAGTGTAACTTACGTACACAGTATTATTGACACTAGAGCATTGCAAGGCTTAGGGATTCATCCTAAATCTATCTTAGAAATAGAAAAGTTCTGGTATCTTCAGTTCAAGAAAAAAATGTTATAATCTGCATAAGGTTGAGAAGAGAATCATGGTTCTTTAGTCTTATGATTAGAAAATCTACTTGATAAGTGAGAGGAGCTTATGCTACTTAACTTTTCAAAGAAAAGATTAAGAAGTGCCTCACTGATGACCTGTACATATCCAAATTAAAAACCTTTTTTTAAAGAAGAAAAGATTTAACAAGCTGTAAAGGCAGAAATTTGATGCTAGGCAAACTGAGAAATAAGAAATCATACAGAACTTTCAAACACTGGAACAGTTTATTGAGATTTTCTGTGGATTATCTAAGGCATGTTTTTTATAAAATAATCATGGAGTTTTAAAAAATAAATAAATAAGTAAATTCAAGGCAACCCTGTATTACAAAATAGTCTATGTAACGCTGGAGTAGAAGATTTTTACAGATTATGATGAAATATAATATTAGATATAAATTTGAGGGAAAAAAAAATTAAATCTGAGAATAATAATAAAAGTAGCCAATGATACTTTTGAATTAGGTAGTTAAGACTTCAATGGTAGCAATTAAAAAGTAGAAAATAAAAGATGAATGCCTTTTAAGACTTTGCGTCTTTGGTAGCCTTGTATATTCAAGTGTGTTGTCAGCCCCATCAAACACCTGAATAACAGGAGAAAACTGCTTCTGAGGGCAAGAGCAGGTGACCTCAGACAGGACTGACATCTGGATTTGGAATTTGAATTAGACTGCCAAATCTGATTGGGATTAAAAGGTCTTCAGAGAAATGGTGAGAGAAATCCCTGGACACAGAAGAGAGATAATGAAATGAAGACTACCTGCCTGTCTGGTCAGAGAGAGGAGACTGATTTCAAAACAAGTAAGCTCCTTGCATTTCTTCTTTTCTCCCTGTCCCTGAGTGGGGAAAGATGTGCCCTCCTTTCATAGCTAAAAGAACATGTAAAACTAAATTGTTATGGAAGTGCCTCTTCCAGGTTAGCTGCATGCTTTACTTTTGCAATACATCTCATTAGTGTAAGTTATACTTACTCTCCACTTACGGCTCATTTAAAGGCTGGAAAGATGTAAAGAAGGAACACTTCCAGATACACCTTTTGATTAAACCAGGTTTCCAAGATCTCCTCTGCCTTCTTACTCTTTGTACAAGTGCTGGGCTTGTTAGGGATCTTCTATTCAGTACAGTTCACAGTAAGGCCATACATGTTACTGATGCCTGTAAGTTTCTTATTCAAACTAAAAAGAGATTTCTGGAGTCTTATTAGAGCCATAGTTTCATTTCTTCCTGAGTGTGATCATCTCAAACATTGGTAGACTTTGCTACTCTAAATGAAAACTGCATTCAGAGGGTGGGAGTTGCTAATGTATGTCCTGAGATCTCCAGTCATCAACGCTGGTCCAGGAGATCTAATGCTAACATCCAGCTCCAGGGTGCAAATTTCAGACAAGTCTGAGGGATTCACAGCAGCTCAAAAAGCTCAAGGAGAAAGGCTCTTCTCATTAGCTGGTGCACCTTCATAACAGTTCTAGCAATCCAGCCCCAGGTACAGGGAAAGATCAACCCAGTTTCCTGAAACTAAACTTTAACACAGCACAGCCCAGATTCCATTTAGTTTTGTTTTTCCTGTTTCTTGAGAGATTCCTTAGTCCAGTTTATAGCCTCCATCTGTCTGTATCACCCAGCATTTAAGTTGTTTTCGTGCTTGAAACCTGGTTGCAACACCAAAGATGGTAGTTTTACTTGGCAGCCTCACTTGTGGGATAGACTTTCACAGTGTCTTTGCAAATGTACTTTTTATCAAGTAGTTTCATTCATTTAAAGAAAATGGCATAGGAAATTCTGGGCAATATAATTACACTGACGATACAGATATTGAGTTTACAATAACCACAAGAAATTGCTATTTATTTGGCTTCTAAAAGCTGCAGTACCATCCGAAATGGACCAGCCCTTGCAGGGACATTTAGAGAAAATTTTCATTAACAAAATCTTCATGAGAGGATATTAAAGTTTTACTCTCCTCATTGGTGAAAACTATTACAAAAAGACATCTGAACACTGAGAGTGGTGGTCTCCAGTGCAGGCAGGATGTTTATCAGAAATACAGAGTGGAGCAGGAAAAGGATGGCAGTCATCGAGAGCAGAGTTCCAGGACATACCCTCTATTTTCTACACTGTGGTCATACAGATGTTTCTGATTAGTTCAACTTGGTCCATCCAGGAGGTTTGTGTCTTTCAGAAAGTAAAGGCTGTAACTGAAGCTGATCTACAATGTGGTTGTGCTCCAGACTGAAGTATTGCATTCAAATGTTCAACTACTTTCAGTTCATCATAGTCTGACATTGAAAGAAGTCGGTTTAAACATCATAGTCCAAATAGGCTAACACTCTGTTTGCAGGCCAATTTTGCCTGCAAACAATCTCATTGGTGTTGAGATCAGGTTCGAAGCTCCAAAAAATATCTCAGGTATCCCCCATTCTTATCGTGTATCTCACTGTGCACTACCTTACGTCTAGGATCATTACCAAGCCAGAACTCTTTGAAGAATGGCAAATACATCTTATATGTGAAACTTTTTTTTCAGTTGCATGTTTTCCCAGAAAATTTGAACAAGTTTGGTAAATTCTCTGATCTGGGCCTGGGGGAAACAAAGCAAGACAAAAGTCAAAACAACATTTTACCATGTCTGGGAAGTTGTTAATGTATCTGTATTCCATAGCATAATGGCAAAGGCAGCAAGAACGGCACAGGATAAAAATACAGAACTGAACCATTTCTACAGCTTTGGCTTCATGTGTATATCTTCTCCCACCTTATATTTTCCTTCATCCAAAGAAGTTTGAGGTTCAAACATTACTCCTCCAATTTAACTTCACTTGTTTCGCAAAAGCTTTGTCTGTGAAAGAAATAATATTGCTACTACAGCACGTATATTTTAGTGACAGAGCTGCATATGCAGCAGTTTCCTACCAGATTCCACTTTCATGATTTTTCTAAGTCTCATGGAATCATAGAATGGCTTGGGTTGGAAGGGACCTCAAGGATCATCAAGCTCCAACCCCCCTACTGCAGGCAGGGCTGCCAGCCTCCACATCTAATACTAGACCAGGCTGCCCAGGGCCCCATCCAACCTGGCCTTGAACACCTCCAGGGACGGGGCATCCGCAGCCTCTCTGGGCAGCCTGTTCCAGCACCTCACCACTCTCTCAGTAAAGAACTTCCCCCTGATATCCAACCTAAATCTTCCCTCCTTCAATTTAAAACCATTTCCCCTTGTCCTGCCATTATCTACCCTTGTGAAGAGTTGACTCCCCTCCTGTCTGTAGGCGCCCTTTAGGTGCTGGAAAGCACCTAGGCACTCAAGGTTTCAGGAGTGTCTGGCAGTCAACAGAGAAAAGGTGTCTGGAAGGCATTTTGTTTTGCTGCAAACTTGTAACTAATATTGGCGATTGCCTACATTACAGCAAAAGCGTCCTCTTCTAGATCAGCTGTTTTGTATAAAACCTCACTAAATGATATTACTATGTCAAGACGGTTGGTTATATTTTGGAACTGTAGTAATCTCATAACACCACATAGAGAAGTCTAAGATACCTGTATAAATTTAGTAGCGAGTGAAATATTTAGCATAGAGGAGGTGTCAATTATTCAGAAAAAAAATGTTATTCAAGTACTTGCTATTCTATCTTCACCGTAGAAATACTGCACTGTAATAAGCATACCCCAGCATTCAGCATGCCAGCATACCTTCACTTGCAGTAACAGCTTCCAAACATGCACATTAAAATGGATTTACTTACATTTTTACCAAAGACAGTCTGAAAGTAAATAAGCAAGCTTTGTGAAGAGAAATCACTGCTTAAGTATTGGCCTAAGTATAATAAAGTAAGAAGTTATCTGTTGGAGGCATTAACATACGTATTTGTGTTTTTTTTCCTGTGTCACTGTCTGTTCATTCAACTTGAAATGACTGACCACTCTGTATCTGCAAGAGACATTTGAAAAACTGATGTGCACATTTGGGAAAGAAATTGTCTGATCTGCCCTGTTTGCTTGTGACTTGATGTAGCCCAGCAGGTGGCAATATAAGCACTTCTCGTAATTTGAAATCATTAACCTCTTGTCATCCAATAGCATTTAGTCATTTATAGCTCTAGCTTGCATGGAAAATAAGACTCAACACTGAAGGTGATTTTAATCTAAATAATGCAAATTCCATGTGTAGAGTCTGGCATTCTTTCCACCTCTGGATCCTTCTTGTGTCTTTGGGATTTACCAAACATTATTACATTCATCTCAGGTTGAACAGAGGGTCTTGCAGCTGCTGAGAGTGGATTACATCTAGAAACACAACTCAGATATTCTCTTTCTTTTTTAGTGACTTTCCGAAAGTTGACAGAGCACGCTCTGATGAGAGATTTCTACTGAAATGCTGTTCTAAGCAGGTTTTACTTATGAGTCACATGAAATAAATATTCTTATCTGGTTAAAGTTTCAAACGTTTTGCTCTATCTTTGATTAATCAACCTCCTTCAAAAGCTCAGTTGAACTTTCAGGTCAAGTCTCCTGAAAGTTAACTGATTGCCAATTTCTTTCGTACATAAATTCATACTGAGCAGAATGTTTTACTTCTAAACCCACTCAAATGAAGAGCTCACGGGAAAAAAAAAAAGTGTAGGTTGCAAAGAATATATTTAAGGAAGATGTTTCTATCTGTAAGCTACTTTTGTTAACTGACTTGCATATCTGTATATGCTTAGAGAAATACAGTGAGAAAATGAGCCCAGTGGACACTGAGTTTTCTTCCAGGCTTCTGGGTACTGAAGAAACTGGAGAGTTTCCCAGGGGGAAATTAAGAACGAAAAGTGCTGGAGAGCCTCTGGGAACTCTGCATGTACTCTGAGAGATCTGACAGACACTAATAACTGTAATACTTTGCACTCCCTTCTCACCTTCCCGTCAGAGCTCTCCAAGTACTTAAAAAACAGCTACTACTTGGGGTTTACAGCCTCTGCCAGGACAGTCCCTTTACTACCATTTCAGAGCTGGGGAACTGGCTGCTGGAGTGCTGCATTACAAACCAGACCTGTGCTCACTCACTCTGACCTCTGAGAAATGGACACTAACTAAGACATTTGGTAGGACCTTGAAGTTTGCAAGAGGCCCAGTCTTCTGAATGGTAGCAGCCAATCTACAATTTTAATCTACAAAATCTACAATTTTCAATCAAATTTAAAATTCATATTTAATGTTGCAAGACCAGTTCTAGAATAAGTCAGATGCAGGTAGACCAATCTGTCTAGGTAGATCCCACTAAAATCTTTGGGGTTTTCTGCAATGCTGCAGATAAATATATCTTTGCAAATGGGTTCTTGAACTGGTGTTACAGAAAACAGGAACTGAATGCTTCTGCTCACAGTTATGGAATTGCTTGAGAAGTGTGTTGGGCACAGTTCCCTTATTGCCCAGTTATACAGATGTAATACCCACTACTTATGTCATGCGTCTGTGGTGGAAGATGACTTCTACTGCAGACAAACCATGTACAAATGAGAGACTGGCTCACTCTGGCATCATTGCTGAGTACCAGGTGCCCTTATCTCTCATGAAGAAATCCTCCAAGAATTTCCAAACCCACTATGTGCCACAGAAGCCAGGAGATATCCTTACATGATGTGAAAACCATTCAGAAGACACTATAAATAAAAATCTCACATGCTGCACAGCAATTTTCTCAGCATTTGATCCTTAGCTGTCTGGTACAGTACTTGCCCCCAAGTTGTTTTAAATTCATTTGGTTTATTTGTTTCCCATTTCTTTCCTGTTTTGCTCCTCTCAAAAACAAAACAGAACAAGACAAGTCTGTCTCCGTCCCAGACATTGGCCTAGTCCAGAGATCACTATCTGCCTTCTGGCCAAGCTGTTCCAAGAGGCCAGGAGAGGGCTCATGATTTTAGACTGACAAGGTCTCCCAGCATCAGGAACCTGAGCAAGTTGCTCATGCTGGCTGTGACAAGAGTGGAGGCCCCGTTGCTGGCAGAAAAGAGCAACTTTTTGTGTCATCCTGCCAGACAGCCACTCATGGGATTAGACCACAGTCCAGCAGGCCAACACGTAGTCACGGTGCTCTTCATGAGCTGTGGCTCCCTGGCCCCAGGGTCCACCCTTCAGATGCAGCCCACGTGGAGAGAAAGCACCAGGACTCTGGCTGACCACTACCATCTGGATTTGATGAAAACAACCCAGGCTCAGGGCCACCCAGCAAGCATGGGCACAAATACCTCCTTTAGCCCAGCTCTCCATCATTGCATGGGCCCCCAGCTGCCAGGCAGGACCTTGCCTGGGTGACAATGCAGCTTTGCTGTTAGCTTGCTTCAACACAGGCAAGGAGGAGGTGGGAGATGTGTGGAAGCAGGAGCACATTTGGGAGGTGCCTGTCAAAATACGGGAACTGTTAGCAGCTTCCAGTGCTTTCCCATATCACTCCCCACTGTGAATACCACCCACAGCCAGCACCAAGGGTGCTTTGTGGCAACTTTCCCTGCCTAGAACAGCCCCCACCACACCACAGCCAGGCTACCTCAGCCTGCAGCAAGCTCAGCATGGCCTCCATTGTGTGCCAGGCCCCACAGCCACCCGTGGAGGCAGCCATCCCTGCCACAGCCCTGAGGCTGCTCCTGCAAGCAGCATATTGCCTAGGAGCCATCAGAAGAGATCGGGTGAGGACTGTGCTTCCCAAGTCTGAAATACAACAAATAAAGACAGAATCTACTGGTTACTCTTCCTAGGGAGAAGAAATCCAAGTCAGGCTCATCAGATATGTCATAAGGCTGACATTTAATTGTGCCCTGCAGTGTTGGATTTGTTTAAAAACTTGTCTATTGGAAAAAAAAAAAACCAACTACAACAGAAATACTAGTAATGCAGGCAGAGAGGTGAGCCTTTCCTCCTTTCTATTTCCTTTTATCTATCTATCTAGCCATGTCTGTGTTAGCTTGCTGTAAGTGTCAGCTCACATATTTTAAATGCTGCCAGATCTTTATGGGGAAAGTTTATGTGTAAGCATTGTGCATGCTCTACCACAGACTTGGAATTTCTACGGACCAGAAATCTGGTGGAAGATCACGTTTGCAAAATGAAAAAAAAAAGAGACTGAAGCCTGAATCTTGTTTTCACATCAGAGAATACACTGAAATTACATTTTATTTCAGTGTGTGTAACTGAGAGCAGACTTTGGCTGTAGCCTTGTATTCTGTCATAGGCAGAAGACCACAGCCACCTTCGGGATAATGGTCAATTATAAAACCATCAGGCTGCCTTTCCTGTGCAGGTGGTGCAATGTCGTATTGCATGCTTTTTCTCCCCAAACATCTGACTTACTAGATCTGCAAACATCCCGGTCTCTGTGAGCTGTTTGTAATGAAGAAGGAATTGATGGTCAAATTCAAATGAGCCACAGAGTTCAAGTCCAGACTGGAACGCCGCAGAAGCTGGGGCAGGAAAGGGAGAATTTGTTCTAAGGTTTCAGCTCATCTAATTAATATGGAGCAGAAATAGGCTGGGAGAAGCTGTTTGGCACCTGCAAATGTCTGCAGGTGCTCAGCACCGATTTAGATGTGGCTCAGTGTGAGTATCCACAAGTGTAAAAAGAAATTGGACTATTCCCCACACATGCATGCGGGATTACAGAGAACAGCAGGAATAGCTTTTACAGTATCCTCCTGACCCTGAATTCACCTCATCCTTTTTCAGTACATAAACTACTGTTAATATCAGATGTGACACACTGCAGTTTGATGTAAGCCAGTACAAAATCACGCATGGTTCTTTTAAAGAAATGAAGCAACTGGACAGAATCAATGTTGGACGTATTTCCACCATTTCCTGTGTGCACCTGATATTTGCTTCTACATGTTCTCAGTTACTGCTGGAAACACAGCACATCTTGTGCAGTAATGCCAAACAAAAGAAAATGTTTGCATTGTACCAAAGCTCAGTGGTGGCTCATTGTTTATCCTAGACACACAATTCACCTCTCAAAACCTGCAGTGAATCCTAACCTGAGCATTAAAAGGTGGTGAAATACATTTAAAGAGGCAGCTTCCCCAGTCTCTTCCCCATTTCCTCTTGGAAAAAAGGAACAGAGGACATGGTGCCCTTGGCGTGTACAAAGATGGGGAAGGGCTAGCACAGTGTCCCACGGATGGTGCTTGCAGAATACTGGTGCAAACTTCTAGAAAAGCTGAGCAGAACTGGAACCTGGCTTTGGAGAAGAGCCTGCTAGATAGTGGAGTAGTGGTCATTATTTCTTCCGCTACTCACTAGTGTCAGAAGGTGCCAGGAGGAACAGCTGAAGCTGCAGGAAGAAAGAGTGCACTAACCAACTGCATTCTGAGAGCTGCCACCAGTGTTAAGTGGGGGGGAATGGTTGGCACCTGTCTCCGAAAAAGAGCACCCTCCAGGGAGATGACATTTCTCTTACTCATTGACCTCCTGTATCAGCTTTCTCAGATGCTAAAGCCAGTATGTCACCCTCAGTCAGGTTTTCTCTCACCACAAGCATCAGCTGGGCTCTGCCTCCAGCAGCCAAACTCTCTCCTTGTGCTCTTGTCATGACCAACCATGGGAACAGGGCCTTCAAGTCAAGTTTCTGACATGGAGACAAAAGAAAGGGCTATAAAATTTAAAAATGATTCCAAAAGAGACTTAATAAATATTTTAAAATAAAACATATCCTCTTCTTCCACAAGACTGTTGACTATATGTGACCTAAGCACCAGAAAATTCCTGTTGAGAGCAAAATCTGTACTCTACTGTGGCAATGACCACCTCTGATTAACTCCATTCTAAGAGGTCCTGAACAAAGTATACATCCACAGATATAACGGGCAGTGTTGGAGCTTTACAAGTATTCACCAGTTAAATATTTTGCAAAGGATCAACTGATAAGAAAACTAAGAATTAAGAATACTGAATTAGCAGTTAGCTCTTGCCGAACACTTGGCTTTTATCTTTGTCCATACCACAGGTTCTCCAATCTATGTATCTGTGAATGCTCTAGTAATAGCAGTACTTAGCAAAGTGCAGGTACTCTGTAGCACTCACCTATTTAATATCTGCAGGATATACAGAAATCTTCAGATGAAATACCTTCAGATACACAGAAGTATTATTTATGGTCATCTCTGATGTCTTTTACAGTCATAGACTTTTCTCCCTAAAAGGTATGTTTTTATTGACCAATTATTATTGAAAGCCAGTCAATATCTAAAGATATTGATATGCAGTCTGAATAGATACACCCCTTTAAGCAAGCAGAATACACAACACTACTTTTGATGTGTTCTTCTGCATGTTTGTACACCTGTCTCTGTTAGATAAAGAATGGAAAGAACAGAAGATTGCTTCAGAAGTGAATGAAGGAGGTGAAATACACGTGGCAGGATTTTGTTTCAGCATCTGTAAGGTTGATTATCATATACTTAATTTACTACCTCTTCATGGAGAATGAAACGTGCTCATAAATATGGGTGCAACACAAATGTGTCATTTCTGTAAAAGCTGATATATTGAGGCAGGAAACACCACAAGAATGGGTTTTATCAAAAACAAGGACTGGGTGAACCTGGCAAACTGCAAAGTGTGGGTAGCCAAAAGATTATCATTCCCCAGTGGATTAACTTTTACAATATGAACTCCCCTTTATGTTTCTTCTGTTTGAATACTAAATACATGCTGTCGCTGGAAAGGGATACCAAAGTTTTAAAGCAAGGACAAAAGTTCCATAGCAAATAAATGTTTGTTTTCTGAGAATGAGTTTTTGTTGTTTGGAATACTCCTGGACCTCCACTTCATCATCAGTATGTCATTTAACACCACAGAAACATGGTCCCCCAGCTCCCACACGAGATGCTGCAACCGAGCCCTCCCAGCATGAACAAGGGGGTTGCAGATGTTCAGTGCACAGTGCTGCTGTTAGTCACAAAGAATAAAAAACTAAAACCCATCCACTTTCTGGAGCCTTTCAAATGACCTTTTCCGTTCTTTAGGCCCTGAATTTTAACTTCGTATCTATTGTGCTTTTGTGTAAGTCAATTTTTGTATCAAATAACTAAAGCCAAAATCCTGGATGTAGAAGCCAATAAAGATATTGCCATTGATTGTTTAGAGTCAAAAGCTAGTGGGGCATTTACCCAGGGCGTAGTTCTCCAGCTGAGTTGTTTGTTCCATGTTAGTTGATTATTCTGTGAGCATTCAAACAATACTCCCTGTTTCTAGTGAGGAAGTAACCATCATTTTCTTCTGTGGCAATGGAGTTGCAACACAATCTTGCCTCATCACAAAAAGGTTATGAAGAGTTAGCAGGAAATACTTAAGTGAAGCAACTCTTTAGATCTACAAAACAGCACTCATAATCTAGGTATTTCTGAAGGCTCAAATTCTCCCTTTTCCAGTGGGTCCTTATCATTACAACTACTATTTTGGAAACGGCTTTTGTTATCTTTACCTCTAAAAGACAGTTTTATTTAGTTCAAAGGATTGTTTTGATGCAAAAGTTTTTGTTTAGGTTAACAGTTTGTTCCTTTAAGCCACAAATCCAACACCTAATAGCATCAGTTCACCTCTTCTTTCCAAATCAAATCAGAATTTCATGCCTTTTCTTTGCTAGAAGAATATGACTTAGATTAATTATTATCTGGCACGTTACACAGGAGATTTTTCAGTACCTATGGTCAATCTTCCTTTCTTCTCTTTATTGCTTAACATAGTTTATGTATGTTTGTTTTCTCTTCTTCATGGCTGAGGAATGAAAAAACCCTAGTGATGCTGCACAGCTACAATCCCTAAAGTTCTTTGTAATAAAACACAGATGAGTCACTGCTGTGTGAAATAAATGTAGAATACTGGTCTCTGTTGAATCTTTGCGGGACAATTGGAAGCTTCAAGATGAATATTTTTCAAAAGCAAAAAAAGAAAAGTGCTGATAAAAATTGCCTCAGAGTTCTCTCAGTACGCGATGCCCTGTGTGACTCATGGCAGCCTGCAGAACACAGTTCTGATTTCATCTTTATGTGAGGCTTTCTTGTATTCCTAATTACAAGCACATAAAGAAACTTGAGAAATAATGAGAATTCTTTTCCTTTTATGCTCATAGTGTTTATGCTGCCCTAGACTGTTTATCCAAAGCGTACTTGCTTCCAAAGTATAATGACACTGGTACTCCCCTTCAGTGAAGCGGGCAAACCAAACAGCATCATTTTTGTTAG
Source organism: Numida meleagris (assembly GCF_002078875.1). NCBI lineage: Eukaryota > Metazoa > Chordata > Aves > Galliformes > Numididae > Numida > Numida meleagris. Next base: position 74,290,012 of record NC_034438.1, read on the forward strand.
AAACAGCATCCACAAAAATAAGAATACAAACATTCTAAGAGAAGTACCTGATTTCTATGTTCAGCTACCCTGACTCCCTCCTCTTAGCTGTCCCTCTCTGATCTGGACCAACACCCATTAAGACCTCCCTTCTGCAGCTTGCTCTCTGTGTTCAGAAACCAACCCATGAGCTAATGTTAGCATAGCAGACATGATGCCACCCTTTTCCTCTGTATGTAGTGTTGTGCACCTATGGTAGTCTGTCAAAACTGAAGCATTCTCTTCATATTAAAAGAATACAGAGCTTTGTAACTATGACTAATCTATGCTTTTTGCAGTTTTTCAGCCATAATTATTTGGAAAATAATTATTAAATAGCCTGGGTTGTTGTTTTTTGTTTTTTTTTTTTTTTTACATTTTGAACCGATTTCCAAGCTTTCTAGATTAGAATTTACATTACTGCCATCTGACTCATTTAAACTGCAAGACACATACGCTTATCTTTACTCCAGCCAGTGTTTTCCACTGGCATTACAACAGCATTTTTGTGTAAGCAGAATCAGATTTGCTGTATAAAACAATACAAAAAGACAGTAAGACCCGTCCTGCAGCTCCTTTCTTTTGAAGTCCAGATGCAGCACACTTCTAAAGCTTGTGTAGCTTACTTAGAAGCCTGACCTCCAGCAGTTCAAAATTATCAGTCGAGACTCCATATCAACATGCCCTGAGGGGACCAAAAATAGATGAAATAAATTAAAAAGGAATATATTTTTAACTTTCTTGAAAAATAAAATAATGCAAGTAAAACCCCTTCCTACCCAAAGTTTAGTATTTCAGTGTCTCGTTTGTGATTGAAATCAAACAAACAAACACATTCCTGTTAGAAACAATAGATTTCTATTTTGGATCTCAATCAGAGAAATAGTGTAATAGGAAATATACAACAGGCTAGTTAACAGCATCCTTTTTTCTTGACAACTGAATTATCAGGAAACTCACCAAGACAGGGCATCACCAGGGTCAATCTCTTCCTCTGCCCAAGGGGATGGAAACAGACAACTGCCTTTGATGCATCCCACCTTGCCAAGCAGTAGCTGGGAAGGCTGGAACAAAGTTAACTGCCTTAAAGTTTTCCATTTGGTATAAAGCACTGAACAGTTTCTAGAAGATACAGGTGCTTTCTCTCAAGAGACTGTCAAGGCATCCACCAATGCAAACAGCTTTTGCAGCCTTCTTTGTACAGTAAGCATTCATACAGTGACAACAATCTCTTTTAGGAGGAGTTGAGCTTCATTTTTTGGTTAATCCCTTCTGGGATGGAAGACCCATCTGAAAATTCATTCTCTACCTGAATAGTGTCAAGCTGAACTTGTCACCTAACTCAGTATGGCTTATTCCACACTGGAGGGACAAGCACAGTGCTATTCACTCAGAAAGTGCCACCTTGTTTAAACTATGACATTGCAACCGCTGACCATATCTCCAGAATTTTTCCTACCAGCAGTAGTCCACGCAGTATGTTGGAAAGGCACAATGAGCCTTGGAAAGAGAGAGAACAAAGGATAGAGAAGTACTCTGTTTTTTGTTTTTCCTTCTGATTTTGCATGCCTGCAAATGTAGCAGAAAATCTAGGGGTTTTCCTTTTATAAACATATGAGCAAAGACGGAGCCAGGGAAGGGCAGGCCAAGTTCTCCCTGTCTGCTTCTAGGGGACAAGGAAGCTCAGGCTGTCAGCCTCAGTGCCCCTGAAGGCAGTTACTGCTGCTGCTATGTCTGCCCTGTCCACCTCCCCTGATATCCTTTCCTCTGTGGCAGCTACACAGAGGGATTTCTGCTCCATGCTGGGTCAGAGGCACTGAAATACAGGAAATAATAGCAATACAGTAATGTAGTGTCTACCTTAGTAAGGAAGTAAAAGCTACTTTAACTTATCTTGGTGTAAGCAGGCACTGCAGAAATTCCACATGCAACGGACATAATGACTCACATTAAAAGTATCTCAGCCGCTGTGTGACTTTATACCATGTGTATACCCAAAGACCTAGCCCTACAAACAAAGAAGCATACAAACAAAGAAATAAATAAATGCATAAAAGTAAAAAGAAAACCAACTCCTGTTTCAAAGGTACCATTCCCAAAATACTAAACAGTTAGTTACATCCTGTGGAAGCAAAGCCTCTGCTGCTGACGCTTTATCCTGCCTGCAGCTTCTCTGTATCTGTGGAGCTGCTACAGTTGTTCCATTTTATGAGGCATTGCCTGTGATATTATTATCAGACTCTCCAGACATGATAGCATGAGATAGCTGTCACTGTGCTGCTGTGGTATATGGTCTGTCACTGAATTTTTCGATAACATAACTGAAACTATCACAAGAAATAACTTAGATTTGAATGGTATGTGAGTGCACACAGCTTGTGTGCTGGGACAGTAGTGAAAAGTACTGTTTCATAGCAAGAAACGAGGGATTTAGCCTGTGTTTCCTTTACTGTTGCCAATGGCAGCTTCTTTTATCCAAAGAGAGTAAAATATGCTGTTAAGTGTTTGCAAAGCCCTGGAATGTGTGGTTTACAGCAGCATTAAGAACTGACCTATAATTACAAATAGACATGGCACTGGTAATCTATTTGGTAAGCTCCTGAAATGCTGACTATTTCATTCCTTCTTATAGACTGAATTTAGGTTGTACACAAGCAGGCAAAGCAGCGGGTCATAGTTTCCCCTGCCCCCTCCTTTTTTTTTTGGCAAGCAAAAATGCTTTTTCAGAAACTGGCCATTTGTGAACAGCATCCTTTGACTTCACAGTCTGCTAGATGTACTTACTTGTGTGAGCCTGAACTCTAGCCATCACCTATGACCAGAGTACCAGCCCTCAATACAGTGTTGTCACTACAGAGCAAAACTGGGAATTCTGTGTTCTGTGTTTTGTTGCTACTGATACAAAATTAGAATATTTGCAAGTCAGACCAAGTATTTTTTTAAAGTAATCGAAGTTTTCAGTAGTAGAGTGAGCATTAAGAAGTGAAGCCTTATTGGGATTCTTTTAAATCAAGAGTCACACAAAACCTATGAGAAATTATTCCAAAAATATCCACTTGCTCTTGTAACATTTCATTAGATCATTGTTATGCAAATAGTATCAATTTCTGTATTTAACTGAGCTGTATAAAGAAATGGAGTGAGAGGATGTGGCCAACTGTTCTTTCTTGAATATATTTAGAAAATGCTGTTTCCATTGCGCACATTTACCCACTTACTTCAGCACTGACATATTCAGAATCTGAACCCCTGAGATTAAACATTATGGCAATGGCAGAAAATTAAGCTGACAAGGCAATGCTATGTGAAGAAATCATCATTTAAGAGTTTCAGTTTCAAGAGTTATATCAGAATTCTTATTGCCAGTCCTAAATATTGGAAAGAGATGATTTCAGACTTCCACAGGAACAGGAGATGATAAAAGTCGTTTGAACATTGGAAGGGATTTACAGGTAATTATTAAGTTTGGAGGTGGCTTCTGGTGGTCAACATGAACTGTTTTTAGGCTTGCTGGCTATTAAAATATAGACATCTGTATTTTAAGATTGATAAAAATAGATATCTGGATTTAAAGAAGAAGTGGATGGAGATTAAAGTTTCAGTGAAGCAACAATGGGCTACCCAACACAACAACAGGAAGACAGTTTATCCCAACCTCTGGTCAGAGGAATGGCACCAAAAAGTCTAATCCAGACATACATAAATTGTTGAGTACCTCTCTCAAAAACGACTGTACATCTTCAAAAAATAACACCCCTCTTCATGAAAGTTAATGTGCTTTTATGTACATACTTACATATATTTAACCTTTTCAGTGCTTCTTAGTTTTCTACCTCAACTGTGAAGCAGAAAGTTGCTTTTGATTCTGGTAGCCACATCATCAGACAGCATACAGTAGAGCTGCAGAAAAAGTAAAGGAAAAATGCATTATATTTTTCCTGGTGCTTCACTATAGCTGCTTAAATGCTCTAACCCTCTCACTGAGTTAATACAAAAGATAGAGTCACAGAACACCTGAAAACAAAGACAATATGGCAAAACTAAATAGACTGATCACATATCTCCAATGTCAGACTGTCACATGTGTACAGCTGTCTTTGCAGCTCACAGGTAAGCTTTTGCCTGCATTATCTTCTTACAAGTCATTTGATGCTAGGCGCTGCTTGGATGGTGAACACATTCACATAGGGTTTTTCATGGGAAATTCACACCAGAAAAAGAGAGATTGTTTGTTACAAGTAAATATTGAAGACTGTTCAGTAGGAGCAGAAGAAAGGTGGTATTCATCAACTTGGGTAGCAAAGAGGTAACACAACAATATTTAAAGAAAAAAGATTGGATAAAATTGGCAGTTTTAACTGGGAACTAAGGGGAGAAAAGTAAGTTACAAAGAAAATGTGTTGTCGTATACTTCTGGAAACAAAGGTCTTTAAGCTCTGAGCTCCAGAAGAGCCTTACACATTCCAGTTCCAGGCATGTAAATAGAATGGGTGGAAAGAACAGAGAATATATGGACCCGTTAAAATCCCATTCCTCTATCTAGACTTATTTCACATCCCAAAGGTAAGTACACAGATAGAAAGTGAATGTTTTTTATCTCTTTACTGTGGAGCCTTGGTCTGAGTGCAAGACTTAGCTTGTGTTTCAGCATGCATTTATTTTTAAAAGAAAATGTTGATGTAAATAAAGGAAAAAATATTTATTTTTCTGCAATAAATTATGCCTGAACATACAGAGAGCAAACTCAAGTACTTGTAGTCAGTGGTAAGCTGAAATATTTGAAGACTCTAATGGTTGTTTTTATGCATTGCACAAATTGTATCTACAATTGTATCTACAGTGCATTTTTTGATTCAGTCTCTTTTCTTTCATTGTACTGTCTGTTCAGCCTGCTAGCTTTGGCTGATGATCTCTTCAGCCTTCTGTAACACCTGGTGAAAACAGAGACATTCTGCTCTACTCTTTAGTAACTTAGATGTGGCTTCATGCTTTATGGATCTCATTTTGAAACATATCTCACTGAGAATATAGTAAATGATAGAATGAGTGCCTTTTTTGGATTGTCTTACTGGATATTTTAATTGTATACTGTTCCATACCTTCAGAAAAGATGATCGTGAAGGACAGGCAAACTTTCCATCACTTTATTTTGTTTACTGAAGGCATACCATTTTGTCATGGTTGTTACACTGGCCATATGTAAACTCTGCTGTGCTTTCAGCACCTCATTGCACTCAGGGGAATCCAAGTTTAGGTAGGGGTACTGGTGGGAAGAGGCTGTTGTGTTCCTTTTGCTATCTCTCACGGCTCCCAACAACAATTTGTGCAATGCATAAAAACAACCATTAGAGTCTTCAAATATTTCAGCTTACCACTGACTACAAGTACTTGAGTTTGCTCTCTGCATGTTCAGGCATAATTTATTGCAGAAAAATAAATATTTTTTCCTTTATTTACATCAACATTTTCTTTTAAAAATAAATGCATGCTGAAACACAAGCTAAGTCTTGCCCTGCTTTTCAGGCTGTGCTAGTCTCTTTGAATGAAAATCTCATGTGATGAACTTTCTGTGAATTAGACTTCAAGGATTATAACAGAAAAACACTGATCTATAGAAGTGTTCTTTCATGCATGAGGAGAAAGTTTAATCCGGCTTGATCCTATTATAGACTCTGCTAGCACAGCTTATACTATTACCATGGCAGTACTCCCTAATACTTGCATAACTAAAAGTCTATCATTATTTCTCTAGCACTAATCTCTTTGAGCAGCACCCACCTCTTCCTTTATCTCTCCTAGGCTTCACAAAATTATGTGCTTTATACAGTTTGCTTTGGCTACACAAGGAACATACATATATATATTCAAGGTGTGTGAGTTCATAAGCTGCAATACATACGTTGAGAATGGGTAATAACGTAAAAGCATGTGAACAAAAACAGTAGTGATGATGAACTTATTCCTTGCATTTAAGAGTAATAGTTTCATGGAATAAACGTCTATTTCCATCAAGTCTGTAATTTTTTTTGTATCATCACATAATGACCTATCCAAATCTAAAAAAGAAATGAGGCCTAAGTTCTATCCTAGAATAAAGCTTTGCTTTATGAAGCTGTTTGTTTAGCAGAAACGAGAGATTTGATACAGGTCTAATCTGCAATCTGCAGTTCAACAAACCTGTCCCTACAAACCTGGTTGTTTCTTTTTATTTTAAACTATGAGAACAGTTTAATTACAGTAGTACAGAATTACATAAAATGCAGTGTTTCCTATACTAGCAGTTGTTACACTGAGTCATTCTAAATGTTCTGAGCTTTAAAGGTCTGTCTCATTGGATGTGTAGAAGGAAAACACAGCTGAAGTACCAAAACAACTGACTTCTACAACACAGAATTGTGACATTTTTCAAGTAAAATACCGACCAGTGAAGCCAGTGGAGGTTTCGTCTTTTTCTTTTTGGTAGAGACAAAATGCCAGTCTACGCAAGAGTTTGCAACATTTTCACAGCACATTTTGAACTCTGTACATCCTTTTTCAAAGAGACGTGGCACACTGAAAAGGTTTGATGTGGCTTAGCTGATCCTCGTCTCTTCATCAGTATACCAATGGGTGTAGTGACAGCACGTTTTGCTCTGAACAGCTGTGCCAAAATAACAAAGCAAACAACAACTAAGTCAAAATCAATGGTTTCTCTTGAGAGGTTCAATTAGTCCTTACATTACTGACAGTGGAGCTGCACAGTATGTTTAATTCACTACAAATAGAAAAGAACAAAAGTTTTTCATTGATGTCAAAGTCTCCCATCATCTTCAATTATGAAAATATTCAAGAACAGTGAAATAAAATTCTCCACCCGCAGATGAAGAGAACACAAAGAAACAACATTATTTTTGCATATGTGTTCTTTCGTTAGAATCTTAAAAATACAAGGTTTTCTGTAGCCAATTGTAACCATGACCTTAAATCTCCATTCACTTAATCTTATGGGACAGTTTTTCTCTGTATCATGAAGTTCAAAATGCATGTAATGGTTTCAGTATTCCTGTCTACTTATTTTGGAAATTTAGTTTGGCTCTAACTTAGAGAGAAATGATGAAAAAGAATAGTGCTGTCCAAGGAATGTATATATTTATCATAAAAGAACTTTATGTTATTTGCTACCGATTAAATAGCTAAAATAGCACATTAATAATTAAATTCATTCCACTGCAGTTTGTTCACCAATGCTCGATGTATCCCTTGTATATTTAGTTTTAAAGCCAGTTTGCAATGTGGATTAAGATTCTGTTCATCATGTTCCAAATCAGGATGCTGACCATTATAGAAAATACAGGAGAGACATAAAGTGAAAGCAAAGAAATGCAAATCTCAAAAATGCAGATATTAAAATGCTAAGAAATAAAATAGGAGAGAGAAGATGAGTGATGAATAGATCATAGCTACTCAGGAGAAATTGGATAGAACAGATAAGTTTTCAGTTCACCTGGCCAAAAATTACCTGTGCAATTATATACAGGATTTTAATTCAGACAAATTATTTTTATTTTATTTTGTCTTATTTTATTTGGGTTACTTTTGCTTGTTTGCTTGTTTATTTTATTTCTGAAGATACTCTGGTTGAGGTTCTTTGCTTATTGTTTATTCTTGGTTAGAGTTAAATATAGAACAATGACATGAACTGAAAAAAAAGAAGAAACAGCAAATGGAAGGGATACATCAAGTTAGGGATATTCAATCTAAAATAGCAGCTAGCCAAGAGAACACTTGGCAAGGCAGATAACAATGCTGGAGATACGCATCTGGGTGCTGGGTCAGAATTACTTCATGTTCAATTGCATGAAATATTTTACTATTTCCTTTAGGTCACTGAGGCTTGGAAAAGCCATCCTAGCAGTCCAGGTACATATGCTATTTCAACACAGTGTCAGATTAGATGGCTGACAAAGAGCTGACATGGGCATCAACACTGGATTTTCTTGTAGAAAGAGTAATGGAAAGAATACGTGGAAGAATTTATCCACCTTAACTCTGTCACCTGAACACCTGCTTGGGTGCTATTACTTGTTTCAATATATTTTATAATTAGACCACATCATCTGAAAATCCTTTAGGATCTTTCTCTTGCAGTTAATACTGCTCTGATTTATTTTTTCTGAATCTGCTGACAGTATTCCTGGCTTTTTACATCTTAGTCAGCCTGTCCCTCACATCATGATCAGCTCCATCAGGAAAAAAGAAGGATGGCTGTCATACATTACTCCGTTCTGAGGGGAACAGAGAGCCCATCAGATGTGCACACCAGACCCACAGGGAAGTCTGCTGCCTTCCTGGGGCATGGATAAGACAATTCACTAGAAAACTCACTAGCCTGGTACAGCTCTCTCATCATTATCGTAGAATCATACAATGGTTTGGGTTGGAAGCGACCTTAAAGGTCATCTAGTTCCCACCTCCCTGCTATAGGCAGGGACACCTCCCTCTAGGCCAGGTTGCTCACAGCCTCATCCAGCCTGGCCTTGAATGCTTCCAGGGAGGGGGCATCCACAGCTTCTCTGGGCAACCTGTTCCAGTGTCTCACCACCCTCACAGTAGAGAATTTCTTCCTAACATCTAGTCTAAATCTACCCTTTCCCAGTTTAAAACCATTTCTCATGACCTCATCTTGTCACTACCTGTCCTTATAAACTTCAGGAACTTGATTAAAGGATCAGAGGCATGGGTAGTGTTTTCCTCTGTCCTCCCAGGAGCAGGGAAAAAATTGAAAGGAACAGACTTGACCCAGCTGATCAATGTGTTGTTCATAGGTTGGTGCCACTGGCAGAATTTTGAGTTTCATGATCATGGGATGGTCTACCAAACATCAGATATGATGGGATGAGCTTTTCTCAGAGTGGGGGAAAGGATTTCTGTGAAAGAGACAGGAGAGATGATCAATACTCATTTAAATTAAATTCAAAGGGAGAAGGGATAAAACCAGTGGTAAGCTAAGGGTTGGTACACCAAAATTTGAGGAAGTGTGTGCTAGCAAGATACTACGGTCTGCTTCAGGAGGCTCTGAGTACACTGAAGCACAAGCAAAACTTGGTGGGAAGAGCCCTGTGCCTGCTATCATGATGAACAATTCTGTGTATTTCCATAGGGACAGGCAGGGCAGGAGAGAAGGGAGAGGTATGGCCACTAAAAGGGAGATCAAGTTACACTGGAGGAATACAGTGATATTGTTTACCATTGCAGGGAGAAAATTTGTGCACCCAAAGCTCAATTAGAGTTGAAGATGGCCAGTACTGTAAGGGCCAAAAAAAAAAAAAAAAAAAAGAGCTTTTTAAAATATATTAATAACAAAATGAAGATCAGATATAATACTGGTCCATGACTTGATCGCAACGGTCACCTCACAAACAGGGACACAGAAAAAGCAGAAAAGTTTAATGCCTTGTTGACCTCTGTCTTCAACACTGGTGATGGGCCTTGAAGGAGAGGGGCAGCACCAAGCTCTGCTCTCTGGTGGCAGTGACAGTGTCCAGGGAAATGGCACGGAGCTGTGTCAGAGAGGGCCAGGTGGGGGTGAGAGAAAAGCTGTGCTACAGAGGGCAGTGGGCATGGCCCCAAGCTGCTGGAGCTCAGGGAGCACTGGGACACTGCTTGGACACAGGGTGCGGGTTTGGGAGCTGCTGTGTGGGGCTGGGAGTGGGACTCCGTGGTCCTCCTGGCGTCCCTTCCAGCTTGGGAGATTCTGTGATTCTATGATTCTGCGATCTCATATTCAAATTCTTGCCTCGTCACACTAGACCAACACTACATATATCCTCTTCTGGATGTATGTAGCAGTGTTTGTTATTTTTATACACTCCTTGTGCCTTTCTTTCCCACTTTCAGGTTTCTACTCACTTTCATGTTCTAAAATATGTTTGGAAAAATTTTATGTAGTCAGGATGTTTAATCTTGAGAGCTTCTGAGTCCCCAGAATCCCCTGCCTTCCTTAACTAAGGTGTCTTCAAATGGAGATGCAGGGTCCCGGCAGCAATCAACGTCATTTGTCTATTTTATCCTTACAATATACAAATACTTTCCTAGCTAGTTCACAGTTGCCTCCATGATCTCTCCAGTGTTTGAACTATTGCTTAAACTTGCTTTTGCTGATATCATCCTTGAAGAAGAACCCTCAGACTCTTACATTCACTTATGAATTTGGCCTTTCCATACTTCACCATTACTAGATAACCAAAAAACAACAGCAAGCTGAAGTGCCTTGATTATTGTGGCTGGCCAGGAGACAGCCTGTTTTGGCAGATGGAGATTTGGCTCCATCAATGAACTTGTGAGCCTTCACGCTTCATTACTGCATTCTACCATATCTAGCCCAGAAAAATTTCCCACACAGTGAGCGATGTGACAGCCTGTCCCTGCACAAATTCCGATAGTATAGATACAGTACATCTGATCCAATTGTTTTCTCGTTTAAACTCCAAATTCTTGCTGTGGATTCTCTGAGGCATTCAGTTTCAACTTGGCAGTCACACAAAGGGGTGTGTGGGGAGGAGGGCTGAATAGTTTGATCCCGGTGTTGGTCTACTGCCAGCTGCCAAACAATTTAAAGCAATCAAAAAGCATTTCTAAACTACACCAGCTGCTAGCAGCTCTGGAGGAGCTGTCTGCCAGTTTAGAGCATCCCAGTGCAGTCATGGCTTGATTATGCAGCTTCCAGTTCCTGTACTGGGAGGTTAAGATGCACTCAGGACAACAGCTAGATATTAATACAAGTCTTCCTTGGAAATTAGGAAATTGCCTTCTGCCAGCTAACAAGTTTCATGCCCCTTTGTACTGTTCTAGTATGGCAAAGAGAGTAGAAGGAGAGGAGGTGTAATTCCACATCTTGCTTCTCCAGGCTCTCAAAAGGCTAAATATTCTGGAGTTGTCCTCATTATTCAAGGCACACCAAAATAACAACAAATATCCCAAACAATGGAGCTGTCACTAAGCACAGAGGCTGGTATCTCCATGGTGGCTCATGGGTGTGGAACATGCTGTGAAGAAAGATTAAAATAAATCAGTTCTCTTCTGGAGAAAAATTTGGAACCCATTTCTTTGCCAGTTCAAATAACAATAATAGCTCAAGGGAAAAGACACAAAAGAAAGCGGAGGAGAAAAGGAAACTCATTTGCAGAAGAGAGAAAAATATATTGTAGTATACAATACTGAAAGGATAAATAGAAATAAAATCTGAACACTACACAAGATGTATTATCATTGGCTACTATTATGAACCTTACTGACATATTGGAAGGAAGAAAATGAAAGATCAGAGCTGAAATCTCCATGGGTGGAAATCAGCAACATTCTTCCCTGACTACAAAAGCTATGCCAATTTAGAACAGCCATTATTTGGACTGTACTGGTTTTGTTCTTCTTTTTCTTTAATTTCTGGTTTTATTTTTATGATCATGGGATAGAGGATGGATTGACAATGTTGGCTGTGGATCTCATGGGACAAGCCTGCTGTTTTGAGTTTTCATAGTCTTTTGAATGCCTAATGCAATGCTAATTTGAATAACTAACAACGTTTTCTTTGGCAAAAACCCTATTTGGTATATGAACAACTAAATGATGACTTCAAATGATAATTACCAAATTGTGTTATTGCTGAATCATAATTGAATGTTTGAGCATTGGAAGGGAGAGAAATTAAATTCTGTATCACTGACCATGTCAGGAGAATCGTTAATCTGCATTCAGAGGGAGTTGTTTTAGACTTCAGTTCAACTTTGGTTTGAAAATGTGTTTTCTTCCTCACAGAAAACAACACATTATGTTTCTTAATTAGCTTTTTGGTCTGTGTTGCCACCAACGCTTATCTGCTTGTCAAGGACACTTACAAAGAGTATCACAATCCAACACGTCTTTACAACTGTGATTCTTTTAAAAATGAATTATTGCAAACAAATAGGAGCAAGTATTACTTAGTAACACTGGCAGAGTGGTAGACAATGAATATAAACAATTACTTCTTTATCTCACACTCTTTTAAATAGCTATGTGGAAGACTTCAGAGATGGCAAATAGATAAATTAAAACAGGTAGAAAACAACAGTGAAATAAAACATACCATGGCCAAATGAAAATGCCGTCTGAAATGACCTTCTTTCTTACACTCTGCACAGGGATAAGAAAGACAGACTTTCCCTACAGAGTCTACAGGCAGCTAGGATAAGATTCACAAAATAATTCACTTAATCCACCAGGAATTTATTACATTGCTTAAAAATCTTTGATTTAAAATGCTAATAACGGTGACTGGAAGCACAATTCTCACATGCTTTTCGCATTATTATTTCAGATCTTAGATCACCTAGAAGCTTAAGCAGAAAGTTGGTTTTAGCACATTCTAGAGAATGTAGCTTTGTAAATAAGTCATTTGAATTGGAATTTCTGAATTGAATTTAGTCTAGAGAAGTGAAGTTGCTGGGGAAACCTTACAGCACTCTTTCAGTACTTAAAGGAGGCGTACAACGAAGATGGGGATGGGCTTGTTATCACAGAGTGTAGTGAGAGAACTAGGGAGAATGGCTTTAAACTGAAAGATGGTAGCTTTAGATTAGAGATAAGGAAGAAATTATTTACATGCAAAGCAGTGAGGCAGTGGCACAGGCTGCTGCAAAGATGCAGGGGTGCCTCATTCCTGGAGGTATTTAGGGCCAGGTCAGATGGGTCCCTGGGAAGTCTAATCTGGCAGGTGGCTTTTGAGGTCCCTTCCAAGCCAAGCCATTTTATGATTCTGTGATTCCGTTAATGAGAACTGTAATGTTCAGCAGCATCTTGGTTGCAAGGTTATGCCCAGAGAGTGGTGGTCAATGGCTCAGTATTTGAATAGAGACTCAGTGATGAGTGGTGTCCCTCCGGGGTCAGTACTGGAACAGTTGCTTGGTACTCTCATCATCAGTGACACTGGCAGTGGGATCAAGTGCACTCTCAGCAAGTTTGGAGATGACACCAAGCTGTGTGGTGTGGTCAGCGTGCTTGAGGGATGAGATGTCATCCAGAGAGACCTAGACAGGCTGAGCAGTGGGCCCAGGAGAACATCACGAGGTTCAACAAAGCCAAGTGTGAGATCTTGCACCTGGGTTGTGGCAACTCCTGCTACAAGCTGGAGGATGTGAGAAAAGAGCAGAGCCCTGCCAAAAAGGACTTGGGGGAACTGGTAGATGGCAGCTGGACACAAGCCAACAATGTTTCCTCACAGCCCAGAAGGCAAACTGCATCCTGGGCTGCATCAAAAGCAGCGCAGCCAGCAGGGTGAGGGAGGTGATCCTGCCCCTCTGCTCTGCACTGGTGAGGCCTCACCTGGAGTACTGTGTCCAGATGTGGAGTCCTCAGTATAGGATAGACACAGACCTGTTGGAGCGCATCCAGAGGAGAGCCACAAAAGTGATCCAAGGGATGGAACACGTCCTCTATGAGGACAGGCTGAGAGAGTTGGGGTTGTTCAGCATGAAAAAGAGAAGGCTCTGGGGAGACCTGATAGCCTTTCACTATCTAAAGAGGGGCTATAAGAAAGACGGGGCAGACTCTTTAGCAGGACCTGCTGTGACACAACAAGAGGAAACAGTTTTAAACTAAAGAAAGGCAGATTTAGATTGGGTATAAGGAAGAAATCTTTTACACCAAGAGAGGTGAGGCACTGGCACAGGTTGCCCAGAGAGGTGATGGATGCCCTGTCCCTGGAGACATTCAAGGTCAGGCTGGACTGGGCTCTGAGCACCCAGCTGAGCTGCAGATGTACCTGTTCATTGCAGGAGAGTTGGACTAGGTGACCTTTAAGGATTCCTTCCAGCTCAATGATTCTATGATTCTGTGTGTCAGCCACTCAAGAGGTTGAAAACCTCAATGGATGATTATGAAAATGAGGCTGCCTTTTCTTTGGTGCTACAAAGGAAGTGGCTGCTTTCTGAGGCAAAGTAGCAGATCTAATGAAAGTGACCATAACTGTCATGGTTCAGTTATTGGTATTCCACATCATAACATCATGTAATGCATGTACCTGGTTCTCAGAAGAGAAGAACTACTACATTCCCCAGAGAACTTTGCTGCCTTGTTACCATTTTCTGGTCAGAGGGAAAAATAAAACTGTTCACATATCATGAGACGTTCTCTCTTCTCATCCCATCTCTCGTCCTGGCAGCATCTCGCTCCCCAGCCATCTCACCATTGGCACTAGAGTAAGGCCTACTTTAATTTTGGACATTGTCTCTCATTTTATTGGATTTATTAGCTTAAATTGTAATTATTTTGTATTATATTGTGTTATTTTGCATTTTGATAGCTTATTTAGTAAATTAGTTTGTTTCTCCTCGGATCGTTGCCGCTGTTTTGCTCTCAGGCCCATCCCCCTACCCTTTTTCCCTTTTCCCTTTCATGGGGCGTGGGTCCGTGGGTCCCCCGCCCCATTCATCACGGAACCGGGCTGAACCTGCCAGTAAACCACTGACAATAACCTTCTGTCAACGAAATGTCTCATAAATGAAATATCTTTACTCTATTTTAGTGCAACATCCAAGTTCCTTTGCTATCATCTCCCTCAATATATTGAAACCTGGGTATTATCTTTACCCAAAGTAGCATTTTTGATAATTTCAGGTGTATTTTGAAACAATGTCTAAGAAGGTATCACAACATTTGATCTGGGTAACTGGGTGGAGTAATTGCAGTTAGCAACCTTGCTTCTACAAGAAGAAAAGCAGATCACTGCATACTCTTCATTTGAGGTAACCTATCGTCTTCATGGCTAGTTTTAGCTACAGTTGTTACAAGTTCCTTCCATATACACAGACAGATGTACAGGGATGCATTTGCTTGTCTGTCTGAGGTTCAGTCAGACAAGAGAAAAAGAAAAGAGCCACCTCTTCAACTGTTTAGAAACTCCTTGTCTATGTGACCCTCAGTCAACTTTTACCCAGAATTTTTGCATTAGTCTTCACTGCAGGAGGGATGTACCAGCCTCCAGCGTAGGCATTTAGACAATGACTGAAGTGGAAGCTTTTGTACCCTAAGATTTTAGTAAGAAATACTTCCCCTTTCTCATGTAGAACATCATCATGAAATAGTCTGGAAGACTTACTTTGCCTTGTTTCTGGGCCATTAGCTGGTTTCCAGGGATTTCTCTAGAAACGTTTTTCATGTCATTTGATTGTTTGAATGTCTTACTTTGACCTAACTCAGGAGATAGAGCCTTCTGCCAAGAGACTGACAATATCTATGAATTTAAAATTTCTGAGAATCATGTTAATAAAGAGGACATTTTCAAAACAGTAAATCACTAGTAGCATCTTGGTTATGGCTGTAAAACATCTTAGTCAGTAAGACTGCTGTGAGTAGAATTCACTTATAGCTCTTGCAAAACATGTATGGCAGTACAGATTTTGTTTAAGGCTCACTTGAAAGATAGTATTTGGTCTTAATCCAATTTAATGTGTTGCTCGGTCAGGATTTCCTCCAATGACTCATACATACCCCCACTGAATTTAAAAGGATATGTGTAAATCAGCATTAACCTCCAAAACTTTAGGCTTTTTATCTTACCTCTAAATTGGCAACACACTGCATCTATATGTCATAATCATACAGAGAAATATCTCCTCCTACTTTTCTTTCTCCCTTATTTTTCTTCTTAAATGAGGTCACATCAGAGGCTGTAGGTCACACTCACAGGATGGGTGGAAAGCAGAGTTTAACTCTGGACAGCCAGCTATATGTGTATCCTTGGCATGACTCTGCAGCCAAGCAGTCCCACAAGTAAGCTCTGACACCATAAGCTAATGCAGAAACCAATGAAGGGTTTAAAATGTACTGGAGGGTTTAAAATGTACTGGAAATACATGTACGGTAAAAAAACAAACAAACATCTGTGAGACTGGAGAAATCCTTTTTTTTTTTTACAGCAGGCAAAGATAAAACTAAAGTCAGTGTCAGAATGTGAAAACTCAAATAGACAAATGAGAAGCCAGACAAAGCATACATAATTTAACATGGAAGCTAATTATCTATTATAATAATGTTGTAAGGAATATCGTGATGGAAGTTTGATCTCTGTCTGAAAAATGTTCTCCAGTTCATCCAGGCATTAACGGGCTTTTATGCCAGAACCTAGAGCAGCAGATTATGATAATTTTCTCCGACGTTCTCAGCCATAATGCCATTTCCAGCCATGTGTATTATGTGGAGCTCTTCTGCACAGTTCTTCTGAATTTGTGGGGTGTCCCGCTGTGAAATGATCTACCTGATTCACCCAACAGAACAGATCAAATCAGTAAGCATTTGATAAACCGCAGGCTTGTGCCTCCCCTCCCCTCATGCTAGCTGCTGAGTGGCCTCTTGAGAATGCGGGAACACCTGTATGCACAGTCCCAGAAACAAAGCTGAAACCACTTTCAAATACATTATTTAAGTTTTCTTAATCTTTTCCCATCTTATGGATGAGGACCTCATCTGCATTCTTTTCAAGACAGCCTCTTGCTCTCTGAAAATCATTGACAGCAGAGAGCTCTGTTGTGGGCTAACAGATCAGGTTCAGACAACACAAACACTGAAAACAGTACAAGAACAAAAAATAAAAGAGAGAAAATGGCAGTTCCAGGCACAGCATCTTGTGATTTCTTCAGACGTAGAGATTTCACAAATCTAAGGTATTATAGGTAGTTCTGTTTGTTGTAATCTAGGCTAAACAGTAGATCAGTGCTTCTCATGGCTTATGGAGCATTGTCATTACTCTCTGAAACAGAATTATGCCCACACTTGTATTTGCTCTGTGTTTACACAGTTTTCAGAATGAAAATATTTTCTGAAGTAGAGTAAGAGAAAATGAAGGGGGAAAACCTGAGAATGATTTTAGAATGCCAGAGGCAGGGTTGACTTTGTTGGAGCCCCATTCGTCTCCATTAAGAATGTCAAGGCAGGAACAACATCTGGCTTGGGCTCGCTTTTTAGAGATGAGTACATAAACTCCTCTGTCAGGCTCTAAAAGTTGTACTCATTCTTGCTAAACCTCCATGCTGAATTGGATTTTTTCTTTTTTAAGGGAACATGTAAGTGCCACAGCAACTGCTCTGAATGACTGTGACTCATCATGGCTCATCATTTGACCAACATAAGGCTATTTGCTGTTTCAGGAGGTACACTTTGTAATTACTAGTTTTCACTTAATATGATACTACTGGTGATGTTTCTCGGTGGGGTCACCATCTGGAAGTCCGTAGGCTGCCTTTACATATGAACTACTTTAAACACCCTTGCACTTTACCAACTGTTTAAGTTATCCGTACAGCAGAACACTGATTTCCAGCTCAGGACTGCTGCACATTTCCTGGAACACATACAGAGGCACCAGAGGTGGTCCTGCAAAGGAGCAGCCAACCTCTTGCAGGACACATCTCTATGGGCTTCACGCCTTGGCTGAAAAATTGTGGTCTTCATGAGCTATTAGCAGCACACTTCTACATCTGTCTCAGTGTCACCTCCTGTAGGAGTTTCAAAACTGATGGTTTTCTCTTGTATTCACAGAATCACAGGATCATCACTGAATCACAGCATGATTGGGTTGGAAGGGACCTCACAGCACACCAAGCCCCATCCCTGCCATGGGCTCATTGCCCCCGCTCAGGATCGGGAGGCCCAGGGACCGTCCGTGTCCCGGGGCACCTCCAGGGATGAGGCATCCACAGCTCTGGGCAGCTGCCTCACTGCCTTCTGAGTGGAGAATTTCTTCCTTATCTGTAATCTAAACATACTCTCTTTCAGTTCAAAACATTTCCCCTTGTCCTGTCATTGTGTGCCCATGTAAAAAGCTCTAACACCAGCCTCATTTCACCATATAGGAATTCTGATGTTCAGCAAACAATGACGTGGTCCTGTAGAAACTTGCTGGAAAAACAAAATGCAACACATTTCCAATCCATCTTATTCCTTTGGGAAATGGACCTGGGGATGTTGGTTGATGCATGGCGGAACATGAGCCAGCAGTGTGCCCAGGCGGCCAAGAAGGCCAATGGCATCCTGGCTTGTATCAGAAATAGTGTTTCCTGCAGGAGTGGAGAAGTGACCATCCCTCTGTACTCAGCTCTTGTGAGGCCACACCTCAAGTGTTGTGTTCAGTTCTGGCTCCTCACTACAAGAAATATATTGAGGCCCTCGTGCATGTCCAGAGAAGGGCAGTGGAACTGTGAGGGGCCTGGAGCACAGTGCTCTGGGGAGCAACTGGTGACCTTATCACTCTCTACAACTCCCTGAAAGCAGGTTGTAATGAGGTGGGGGTTGTCATCTACTCCCAGGTAACAGCAATAGGATGAGAGGCAATGTCCTCAAATTGCACCAGGGGAGGCTCAGGTTGGATGCTCAGAAAAATTTCTTCTCTGAAGAGTGTTCAGGCGCTGGATTGGGCTGCCCAGAAAGGTGGTGGAGTCACTGTCCCTGGAGGTGTTCAAGAAAAGGGTGGATGTGGCACTCAGAGATATGGCTTACGGGTGAGTACTGGCGGTAGTCAGACTAGATGATCTTAGAAATCTTTTCCAACCCTAATAACCAATGATTCTGTCTGTTTGCACAGACTGCAAGAACAAAGAGAACGTTTTATTTTAAACTGGAAAAAAAAAAAAAAAAAAAAAAAAAAAAAAAGGATGGTACTACGTAAATGCCAGTAAAAAAACATCTTGATTTTTTACAGGAACTGAAGTTGTACATTATAATTTACTCTTATACAGCCATGCAGTCTAATGAGCACTTCTTATTTAAACAGTATTTTCAGCAATGAGCTCATAAGTAGATACATAAAGACCTTCTTTACTGCCAGAATGACAAAGCACTGGAACAAGCTGCCCAGAGAGGTTGTGGGGTCTGCCCTATTCAAGACCTGCCTGGATGCCTACCTGGGCAACCTGCTGCATGGAACCTGCTTTAGCTGGGGGTTGGACTCAATGATGCCTACAGGTCCCCTCCAACCCCCACAATTCTGTGATAAGCAGGAGTATCGGCTTTAATTGAGGTGCTATCATTTCTAACACACACAAAGATACTTGGCAAGGCTTTAGCAAAAAGCTGCATTTGCATATGGATGGTATTTACGGCCTCCAAATTAAAATAAGGCCCTTTTGGTTTTCCATCCACCCCCTCCTCGCAAAGCCACACCGCTGCAGGATGTGATATTCTGCAGCTGACCTGCATTCCTTCCAAACCATTTAATCGCACAGAACTGACCATCATTCCTGTACCAAACCACCTCCTCAAATGCATTACAACTGCCCGAAACGGTGACTTAACCTCCGTATACGTGCAAGTGTGGAACGTGCCACGTCCATGTGTGCCCCTCCACAAAAGCAGATGACAGAGCCGTGAGGGACGTCTCCAAAACAAACCGTTCCCCCTCGCCCTCAGCCAGCACGGCCGTTTGTGGGGTGGCCAGATTGCCCCGCGGCCCCTGCCTGGAGAACGCGGGTTAATTCTTAGCAGATCTCCTTCGGGCTTCTTTCCTACACGCTGCGAAAACGCAACGCGAGAGGGGGATGTGAGGGGAGTGGGGTTCTGGGGAACGGCTGTGAGCGGCCTCGGTGATCCCCGCAGCGCCGCGGGCAGACGGCACCTGCGGCATCGGGCGGAGCGGCAGCGGGGAGCGGGGGTAGGGGGAGGCAGGGAGGAAGGAGGAAAAAGGGGCTGTGGATGGGATTGGGGAGGGGGGGGGGGGGGTAAAAGATGGAAGAAAGGAAAGGGAAAAAGTGGGGAAAATGAAAGGGAAAAAAAATGGAGGAAAAGGAGGGAAAAAAGAGAAAAAGAGAAAATGGGAAAAAATAGAAAAGATTGAAAAAATGGAAGAAACAGAAAATGGAATGGAAAAAAGAGAAAACGACAACAAAAGGGAGGAAAAAGAGGGAAAGGGAAGAAAAACGGAAGAGAAAGAGAAAAAAATGAAAATAATGTAAAAAGGAAAGAAAGAAATGGGCAAAAAGGGAAGGGGAAAAGGGAAGGAAAAGGGGGAGAAAGAGGGAAATGGGAGGGGAAAAGGGCGGAGAAAGGAGGGAAAAGGGGGGAAGGGGCGGAAAAAAAAGGAAAAAGAGTGTGTGTGGGGGGGGGTGTTAAGGAGAGACCCCCGGGCGCTACTCCCCGCCGCCGCGCCCGCGCCTCCCCGCACGAGGCCGCTCCCCGCATCGGGGCCGCCCCCCGTGCCCCGAGCCCGCGGAGCACGGCGCGGCCGCATTGTGACGCAGCAGCGGGACCGCCGCCGCCGTCCGCAACGGCGCTGCGAGAACGGGGACCGCCGGCTCGGCCCGCGGCGGGGCCACCCCCGGAGGAAGGGCAGCGGCCGAGGGCGGGGCCCGAGCTCGCACCGGCGCGGGGAGGCGGCACCTGGGTCCTTCCCCGGCTCCATCACCCGGCGGCGGCCGCTGAACAGCGGAGCGGAGCGCGGCGCGGGGTGAGGCGAGGTGAGCGGCTTTGTGGGCCCGTGGGCGGGAGGGGCGCGGAGCGGGGCCCGCGGAGAGGCGGGGAAGGCGGCGGGGAGCCCCGCGCCGTGCAGCCCGGGCCGGGGCTCGTCCGCTGGGCGCCTCCCGGTGCAGCCTCCGCAGCCCGGGCGCTGCGAGCCCGGCGTGTCCTTCTGGGAGCAGCCCCGGCGCCGGAATCGGGGGGAAAGCCGAGCGAAAGTTACGCGTTTGTAGCTGCGAGGGAGCGTCTCGGGAGTTCTCCGGTAGAAAAACAGCACCTTGGGTTAACCGCGGTCCGAGAGCGCGGAGCCGGGATCAGACCTCTTTCTTGTAGCAGTCTGCTCGAGCTGTTCTGTGAGCAGACGGGAAGGACAGCACACAAATCAGCTCCCCGAGGGACGTGGGCTTCGCTGCCGGTGTTACTGCCTCATGGCATTTCAACTCTTGGCTCGAAGCCAGGGTGCTTAAAGACGCATTGATCAGTCACGACCGCTTCTCGACGAAAAATGTAACAAAGCAAGCAAACAAAAAACTTAACCCGTGCCTGCTTGTGTCTGTGGCTCTGTAGAAACCATGGAGGCAAGTCGCCCTGCTACATCTTGTACTGCCCATGCCCCCAGCGAACTGTAAGTAATCAGGCCCATTGCCTTGCCCGTCAGCGTGGGCATCTTCAGCCCAAGGCCAGCTGCAGACGGCTCCCAGGCTGCTCGGTATGCATAGGAAGCCACTGCGCTTCTTGT
This sequence comes from Numida meleagris, assembly GCF_002078875.1. Classification (NCBI taxonomy): domain Eukaryota; kingdom Metazoa; phylum Chordata; class Aves; order Galliformes; family Numididae; genus Numida; species Numida meleagris. Next base: position 74,311,226 of record NC_034438.1, read on the forward strand.
GCTGCTGAGGCTGTGGGTATGCCTGGAGCCATACTGGAGCCACACCTGAGGCTTTTACATCTGCACAAGAACCCTGCTCTGGAGAAGGGTCCCTCAATGGGAACTGATGAGAAAGGCTCCATGTGAGTACAGTTGGAATTTGGCCTGTCCCGTTGTCAAGAAGCAACTTGTCTCACCGGTCCCGTGAGAGCTCACAAATTGTACGGCAATTTTTCCTTTATTCCTCCCTTCAGTTAGCACATAGCATCCATACACAGTGTGAAGAATGATCATTTTCAGCATCCTTCACAAGGTGCATAGTGTCTTGTCTGCACATTCTGTCAGAAACTGCACATCATTTCACCCCGTCACTAACAGTGTCGTAAACCAGCAGATCTATCCTTCTCCAGACCTTTGTGGTTTTTGATCTGTGGTGTTGGCTCCGTGCGGTGCAAAAAAGAAATGTGACTTGTGGCTTGCAGAACGGGTTGGTGAAATGGGGACGTTTCTTTCAGAGAAGGGGGCAGTGAAGATCTACCTCCATATCTGGGGAGGCTCCGAGGGACTGGCCTGCCCGTCTTTCAGGTGAGGAGGTCATGGAGAAGACAGTGCATTACATTAGACAGAAAAAGCTCTTCCCCTCAGCGGTATTATTTTTTTCTTTAAGGACAGAAAATGGTGTGGTAAGCAAGTAAGTATGACCTGATTTCTTTGAGACTCAGTTCTGAGTTGACATAGAGCCACATGTGGAAGGGTGACCAGCTGGACTGAGTGACTGAGTGACACTGCTGCAGGTGCAGAGCAGCTCCCCCCAGTACTTTGGATGAGTGATTTTGCAAGTTTTTGTGTATTTTTTTTCATGATTGAACCAGAATCCCTAGTACCTAAGTTCACACATTTAGCAAACATCCTGCAAGGCAGCAGTGCTCTTTCACAATTACTGTCTTTCTTAAAGTATTACAAGGCCAGACCGATTGGTCTCTCAGAGAATGTGTCAGGGCAGGGCCAGGTGGGGATGAGGGAAAGGCTGTGTCGCAGAGGGCAGTGGGCATGGCACAGCCCCCGAGGGCAGTGGGCACAGCCCCGAGCTGCTGGAGCTCAGGGAGCTCTGGGACACCGCTCTCAGCCATAGGGTGCAGGTTCAGGTGCTGCTGTGTGGGGCTGGGGGACCTTGTGGGTCCCTTCCAACTCAGGATACTCTGTGGTTCTGTAAACTTGTCATCACTTTTGGCGAGGTATTAACAGAGCAGCTAAGTCTGTCCTGTTGCCCCTCTGCCTCCCCATTGTCCAGCCTTACCAGAAGCTGCCACCTGTCCCCATGTGGAGCTCTTGGTGGTTGCAGCGTGTTGGGGTTGCCTCTTCTTCCCATGCATCCCTGAGGCAGCGTGCCCCTCTCACTGGCACAGCTCCCCTTCTCACTCAGCACATCCCCGCTCTGACTGCATCCACAGCAGCACCTTCCTGTGTGGATATTGGTTTACTAGAAGCAAGAAGGGGGAAGCATGGCAGCCCTTCTGCAGCTGCCTTAGTGCCTGCTCTCTGAAATGGAGGCGTGCAAGTCACGCTGTCCTGATGCTGTGCTGGGGTGCCAACACAGGAGCAGCCCCACGTGGGACAGGCAGCTGTCACAGAACAGCATGGATGACGTGCTGGCAGTGGGGCAGGGGTGCTGGCTGCCATGGTTGTGGCACCGTGCAGTGCAGTGTGATGCTGTATGGGCACGTGCACAAGGACCAGCAGCCCCAGCAGTTGCTGAGCAATGAATGCAGCACGCTGCCTCCCCTCACTCTGAGTGTTCTGGCCGACGAGGGGTGGCGTGCAGCAGAGCTGTGTTTCCACGCTGTCTGCCTCTATTGCCGCCAGGAGCTCCAGCAGCCATCTGTGGCTCACTGCAGGAGGGAGGAGGGGGCGGAAGGGGAACACCTCCCATTTTGATTCCAGCTTTATTTACAGTTTGATTTTAAATGTATTTAAGATAAATAAATCTGGATGTAGTTATTGAGAGTAAACCTGTGTCTGTGTCAGACTGCGCTTAAAAGTGAAATGGCAGAGGGGACATCTTCTCATCTTCTCTTATAAAGCCATCTTGATTGCTATCAAGTAAAGGAAAGAAAACTTCCAGTTTTTCAGATTAAAGTGTTTGCAAGGAGCCAGTTTACCAATGCTTTCCTGTAAATTACTTAGAAAATACAGTGAATTTTTACTGTTAATGTATATTTTTGCTGCCAAGATGAAAAAAAAAATGTTAAAAACATGTTGGGAAGTAATGGATTTTGGAAGGGCCACGGCCAAACTGAAGGGAGCAATCCTCAGATAGTTTGCAGGAGGATCTGAGGGAAGGTTGTGTCTGGGCTTGCTCTTTTCCTGGCAGATGTATCTGCTCCTCAGAGGAGGCAGAGGAGATAGGCTTACGTGGAGCAGGTGCACAGCACACACAAGGGAATTCATCTTTAAATGCAAATATGGTTGTGCAGTGGAATTATGTGCACAATGGAGCCATTGAAAACAAGAGAATAGAACGTATGCATCAGATGCCTTATTGATTTAAGATCCCAAGAGACTTTTTAACTGATGGGAAAAAGAAATTAATTAATTATTGTAGCAGAAATATCACTTGCTGCTTCCCTGCCTGAGATGGAATTGTAATTTCCATTTCTAAAATCAAGTTCCAGAGGTGTGGAGATCTTGCAGCTCTTAAAGAGAAGGAAAGTGCCATTCCGCTGTCGCCATTTGGTGGCTGGGGCAATCCTTCATTGGGTGTGTTTCTTGTGAGTTAACAGGCAGTTAGAAAAATTTGTTCTGTATATGAATGTGGCTGACCTGCACTTTATAAATAATTATTGAGTCAAACGTGGAAATACACTTTTCTGGTGAAACGCAGTATTAGCTTTGTAATGTTTGCTCTAAGCATTTCCTTTTCAGTTTGCAGTTGAAATGCTGGCATTGTTTTCCCTTGTTTGTACTGGAGAAAAAGGCATTGTCTCAGTTACCTTTTAAACTCGATGCATGACCTCTCCTTCCTCTCCTCCTCATTTATTGTTACTGCATCAATCTGTAACTTGTCCTTTAAAATGCAGCTGTAATCAGGAACTTAACACTTCCCTCCAGCTCTCCCATTTTAGCAATCTGTGCTTACATCAGAGAGCAAAACTCAGCCTGTGCTGCATAGCTTCCTTGCGTGTGCATGACAGCTCTGCTCACAACTGGAATCTGAAGTCATACTGCTCTAGTTGTTCATCTGTGAGTGGTTCTGCAGGATCTGACCGTAAGGACTGCCATTTTTCTTAAGAAATGGGAAATCCAGGCTAACAAATATAACCACTGGCATATTTATATGTGCATATTCATATCTCACGTTCAGTAATGTACAACTGGAAATATTCTGCCTTTTGCATGCTGCGCTCTCAGTTCTGGTTGTAGTCACAGTTGTACACTTTAAAAAGCCTAAGAAGAGCTTTGGATTTGGCTCAAGGTTTGTAATGTTACGGTTGTCAGTATGGTGAGAGATTTATCTGAATATTTGTAATTGCTGTGTCCAACATTTAAAAAATAACAATTTTTAAAAGGCAAAACAAAACTAGGAATTACAGTGCACTCAGTAGCAGGAGAGTGCCAGCAGGGTGAAGAGGATCATGCCATCCTCTTTGACCCACGCCTCTATTCTGCTTAGTGTAAGTATATTCATATGACTTTTTTCTCTTCCTATACTTTCAGATAGTCTTAAGGTAAATGCACTAATTATATTAAATATTGGGATATTGTCATTCTGGAAACTCATGCACTGAGGACTAGATGAAGCACAATATTTGTGCTTGTTGCTAGGACATGGTCACAGACTTGTTTTGGATCACAGAATGGAGCTGCTAGGAAATGGAATTATACCTAAAAAGAAATGAATTACTTGCTTTTTAGATCTTAAATTACAGGCAAAGGAGTTTTACAGTGGCTGGGTGTAAGCGAATGTGAATAAATACCTCAATCGTCAACAGTGTCAAAGGTTTTTACTTCCTGTTTGTAGAACCTTGATGGGTGTCCTTGGGGCAGAGGCAAAGAGAAGCATTGTGTCGGTGGAACAGCAGTGGATCAGACACAGGAGGATTCACTTGCTCGCTGCCCTTTTGAATATGGCACATACTGCAACATCTTTATCTCCCATTTCCTTACAGCAATTTGATAGAATAATGTTTAGAAGATTGAGTTTGATTTTTATTAGTCCGTATATTTATTGCTTGTACTAGTTATTTGTGTGTGGCATCTTAGGGTACCCTTAGGAGAAGGAGAACCACCTCTTACAGTCTAATTACAACAAAACAGTAGTTGCTATTTGGATGGAACAGACCAGACATTGGGAAACATGCTGGCAAAGCCATTAGTCACAAGGGGAGTTATTGTTCTGCACTGTGAGCTTGCTGCTGGTGCATGCAGCAGGAACTGAGCTGCCCAGCAGTTTGAAAAGCTTTGATAAGGTGAATCTGTCAGGTAGGTTACTTCGTGCCATATTTGCCAACTTTAGGTGTTGGATTCCAAGACTGAAAGGAGACAGAAGAGAAACTCTCTGCCATCTCCTAACAGTTGCTTTTGAGGGTTGCAGCTTTGATTCCGGCCAGAACTGCAATTGTCTGAGGGAGAAACAGCTTGTTTGCCTTTCTTTCTCTCCTCGTAAGGCAGCTAAGCACACTGAAGAATCGCCTTCCTTCTGAACCTGTGTGCTGGCTGTGATTTAGCAAAATGTGCACGCTATCCTCTGGAGCGTATTGTTCAGCATACAGGTTAGTGTAAATCCTTCTGGTCACGTGCTGGACAAGCTGTCATAAGCCATCTTTGAGAGGCCCCTGTGACGCAGTGCTTGTACAGCAGACTTTGCTCCCTGTACAGCAAACCACCATTTGACGGGATGAGCTGCTGAATGTAAGGCACTTGACCAACTACAGGGTTAGTGCACTACAGTTGTTTCTGCCCCTGTTAACAACAATTGTGGATGAAGACGTTGCTGATGTCTTGATGGTCTTCTGAAATAACTAGCCTTGAAACAGTGGATAACTAAAGTGCCTGCTTAGATTAGGATTTAGCCATCCGGCATTAGTGCTTCATGAAGATGAATGAGTGCCATTTACACATAACAGTTGCCTCCAGCTGCCTGTAGACTGTAACACTATCTCTTCATTACACAGCGAAACCCAGTGAGTCCTCGTACCTGGACATTCCAATTGGTCTGGCCTAACTCTGACAATCCCCACAGGAAAGGCCAACCAGCAACTTCACGTTGTATTCTCCAGGAGTTCAAGAAAAGCAGCTTGTGTAGAGAAAGAAGTGAGCTCTCTTGATCTAGTTTAGTAAAATAGACACTCCCTCAAGCATGTGTTCCTCATCAGGTTCTGTATGCTTTACACAGTGCTCCCAGACTTTTCTTTTTGCAAATACAGTTTTTATATGAACGTGGCTGTAGTAGCATTCTTTTTCTGGATGTGTCTACACTGAAATTGAGTAGCATGACTGCAGCTCGTGGACACATCTGCACTACTTAGGAGCAGATGACAGCAAAGCTGACACTGACTACAAGAGTTCTCAAAAAAAAGCTAAAAAGGAAAAAAAGGATAAAATGGTCTCAAGTTGCACTAGGGGAGAATTAGATTGGACATTTGGAGCATTTCTTCAAGGAGAAGGTTATCGAGCCTTGGAACAGGCTGCCCAGGGCAGTGGTAGAGTTCCCATCTCTGGAGGTATTCCAGAGATTATGGACGTGACAATAAAGGATGTAGCTTCATGATGGCATTCAGAAGGTCAGGGTGATAGTTGGAGTTAATGATCTTGAAGGACTTTTCCAGTGTAAATGAGTCAATGATTCTGCCTTTAATCTGTAAGCGATGTGAAAACTTTCCAACCTACGCTTAAGGGAGCACTATCCAAGCATTCTGGATAGATTGTCAAGCCATGCTGAATGAAGGCTGCTTTCATCTGTCTTCCCTGCTATTTTTAACTGTGCTGTCTAGATTAGCACTAGCAAGGATACTCCTACACATGCTGAAATCCGCTCATGACTTCATCCCACTGCTTCTCTACTATCTTGTCTGTGAATGCGCTGCATCTGGGTGTGTGTCCCTTTGTACTGATACAGTCTAGTTTTCTTTTCCACCGCATTTAGTTGTTTATTTTGGAATTTAATTTCCCTTTGTAAGGAATTATAGAGAGAGCATCAGAAGGTGGGAGAGAGTTCTGGCAATTTTCCACTGCAAAATTCCTGTTAGAAGCTATTTCAAGTCAGAAAGAAAAATTTTGGAAAAATACCAGTGATGACACTAATACGACTACTACACGTTTGTTATTTCATATAGAAAACTGTCTGACTTCATTGCATTTTTAAGAGAAGTAGTTTCTTATTTTCATTTATTTGTTTATTTAATGCATGTAATAAGGGTTATTTTTAGGCTTCGTCAGATTTAATATTAAGTTACCTCACAGACTTCTCAATGAAGTGTGCTTCCAATTAAGGTGCTATAGGAGCAAAGCTTGACAGCAGCAAGTATCCTTCCACGTTAGATTTCAGTGTTTTCATTCACAAATATATTTTCCCTTCGGACCAAGCAACCAACTGAAAAAAGTCAGAAGACAGTGAAACTAATCTGCATCTGAGGATATAGAGTGAGAAGATCTGCTGAGTATCAGTCTCTTTTACTGTGCAATTTTTGTGTTATTTAACAAAGACAAGGAAGAAAAGATGACTTGGAATTTGAAGCTAGGACCTAAAAAGATGATTTCATGCATTTTTTTTCATGCCATGAAGATATTTCACATGAAAGCAAATACTGTCCAACAAAGAGCAATACAAAATAGACTCTAACAAGGCACATGTTCCCGTGACACGAGGCATGCTGGAGAAGAGTAAGGTGAAGCTGAGCTTTTCAGCCTGGTGGAATGTTACAGCTTGCTTATCTGCCAAAAAAGTATTTTCTGTATAGTTAAATGATTGAACTGAAATAAATAAAATGTTCCTCATCTTTTTTTAAGCAGAAGAAAGGAAGAATGTCTTACAGCTGTCCTTGATGTCCTGCTGAGGGAGAAGCGTAGCACTGGTACACTAGATGGAGCAAAATAACATGAGCGTTGACCTGCCAAGTCTAGTTCTAGCACAAGGGTATCTTAAATGAGTTCTCCAACATTTTCACTTACCAGACTATAAGACGAAGAGAAAATATATTAGGAAACTGGAGTAGCAGAATTGTTAATAGTAGCATCTTTTTCTAATATGAGCTAGCGTTTTGCATTATAAAGAAGATTTTTCTGATCTTTCCTGAACAGCACCAGCACATAGTTTGAAGGTGCTATAGTTTAAGTGCATCAGTCTTGGTGTACTTTGTCTTCTTCACTCACCTTGCTTATCCTGCAAAATGCTGCAGAAGTCTTGCTGCAGGACTGGGCTCTGCACACAAAGCTGACTGTGTGTTCCTAAGGTAAAAACAACTGTTGTTGGACATTACCTAAATAGCTGAAAGATGTTGTGATGGTTACAAAGTCAGGTGCTCTCAAATTAGAAAAGGGAGGAGTAGAGTTTATTCTGCCACTTTGTGCTTTCCTTGCTCTTCCCTTTTTTGGCAGGCTACGTGGTGGCCAGGGATGCTTAACAGATCTCTTGACTCATTTGTTAATGGAGCTGGAAAGCACATAGATAATGGGGTAAGAAACACAGCAGAAAAAGAGATGTCATTGTAATTAATACAGGCAAGGCAACATTGACCATCTTGTGTCTCTGCCTCTGTGATGGGGTCTTATATGTTGCTAAGCAAGAAACTGAATTCATTATGAGGCATTTGGCCACAAAGGCTGCATGCTTTAACGTTTGTTTCCTAAATTAAATCTCTTTGCTTTTGCTATATAGAAGAAATGTACTGCAGTGAGAACTGTTTCCCATTTCTGGAAGCAGTCAATATGGTCTGGAGATAGGGAACAGATATGCAGGTACTCCCGTATGCTATTTCTGGTCCTAGCCCGTTTACCATGCTATTCTGTGCCTTGCCATGCATCCCTTTGTCTCTTTTCCAGTTTCTAGATGTGATTAATAATGCTTTCTCATTCTTAATGGAGATTCTGAATGAATTATTGACTGTAAGATGCAGTGACACATATTTCTTTATTTCAAAATTGAAATCTAATTTTGAAAGAATTTTAAGAATCTGTTAAAGACAATGCTACAAAATTAGAGCTTAAAATAACAGCAGTGCTTCTGTAGTTAGAAGTTACTTCTGTTACAGCTCTGTTGTCTGTGTCACTGAGTTATATCTGCTGCCTGTATTGTTTAAAACAAATAGCATCAGCATCAACATAGCAGTGCTTTATACAGGACAGCATAGCCAAAGGCCATTGTGGTCTATTTCTGATCATTTAATTAAAAACAAATAACAGTTTAAGAACTTTCTGATCTCAGGGGCATAGATATCTCTCAAGAATAATTTGATTGTTCTTCTCTGAATTTTGAAATTTCCCTGAAACTAATGGAGATCAAAATTAGTATTTGACAACATTTAAGTTTGCAGTAGCTCACACCATTTAACTAATAATTTTAGCAAACAAAATTATAAGCTCTGTCTAGGAAGTAAAATGTCAAAATCATCACGGTTTTGTCCTCTGTCAGTTTTTTTAAATTAAAGATATGTGCAAATATGTCAATAGACAAGTGCTGGTGCTAGTTTTGAAATAAATTGATATCTCTGTTTGCAGTAAAATGTTTAAGTCTTATTTAATATTTGTTTACTTTGAAAGCACATACCCATGGCATTACATGCATGCAAGCAAATTTGCGTAATGAACTCAGCAATCTCAAATGAGAGAGGGTTGTTCTAAGTAATGAGGAGAGTGAATTTTGGGAAAAAGCTTTTATCTCCAGGGTCTGCTTTTTGGGGCTGCCCCTCACCACAGTCTCCTTACCCATTATGCTTTGCACCATATGCCCTGCCCAAGGCTGACCAACTTGCCAGCTGGGAGAGTGAGTACTGCTGGTGGCTCACCAGGACACCAGATCCCAGCATACACTCCAGGATCACAGGATACACTCCATGCATTGTGACCCTGGAATGGAATGTTACTTACATTGGAGTTTTCCCTTAAATTTATAATTAAATCTAATGTGAAGCAAAAAAAAAAAAAAATCATCATGGGACTAAATGCAGGATATATATTTTGGCAGGCAAATGTAAATGCGGCAAGTTCTAAGTTGTTGATTTTTAATACAGCATTTGAATGTTGTAAACTTAAGAGAGTACCATTTGGAATTAGTATTTTCCCAAGATATTTTTCGAAAGCAGTTGAACAGGCCACAGTGGGACTACAAGGTGTTGAAAGTCTAATAGATGATTATTGAATTGGGCTGAGGAATTTCAATGATAAAATGAAAGATACAGGAAAATGAAAAATACCTTTTTCTGAGCTTTAAAATAGATAACAAACAAAAAACCCAAACACGATCTAACAGATGCTGTCAGCATTCAAAATACGTTGAGCAAAGATATCTCGCATTACTTGGTTTATTGAGACAACACTTGTAGATGAAATGTGTTCTTAAATGAAAAAAGAAGAAATTAGGAAGACTTATAGGGATGGTGTACTGATTAAATTAATTTCAGATTTTTTTTCTGTGATCCACGAATCACAGAAGATATGAGCTGTGGAAGAGGAGTCGAAAAAGAGTGTTGCATGGCACTAAAGAGACAAACAAAAGCCAGGGTTTGAGTTTCGTGTCATGAAACTGCAGATTGTATGATTTAAGCTAACTGGTTTTACTAACAGCAGAAACATCTTCTGAGGACTGCTGCTCCCGTACTACGGCCCCCAGTGCTGCTGCCACTGATTCAGTGGAAAAAAGAGAGACCTGAGTTTCTCATTTTTAAATGAGAGTGCAGTGAGTCACATCTGCTCTATTAAAACTGTTGACACAGAATTCCCCACCTCCCCCCAAGCCAACACATGGTTTGGAAAGACTGAGCTCCGCTATGCTTGATTTCATCCTAACACGAGAGTTGGAGCCTACGTTAGCAGTGGTGCTTGAAATAAGCCTTTTGCTGCTCCATCTTACTTTAGGGCCAAGTTTCTGGTTCCCTGTGGATGCCATTACTAGGATTTTTACACAAGAACTAGGCTACCAAAAAGAAGGCATCTTTTTATTATTTGTGTAGCTCAGGAACTTGCAACAGCTCTACAGATGTTGAGTACTTACTACTTTTGCCAAAATACTTTAGAAGTTGTGAACGCTTTTATGGCAGAGTACTTTTAGAATTGTACCTGGAGTAAACTGTTGTTAAAGCAGTATGTTATGCGTATATGTATGGATCCCTTTCTTCTCAAGTTGGTTGGGAATGATACGTCACCATTAATTTTCCCAGTGTTGTGTATAATTTTCCTGAAAATCAATGTTTTTTAAAGTTTTGCTCAAGTAAATACAAGCACACTATACATGTTCCAATGTGGCACTTCTTTACGTATGTAAAATTTTACGTTATTGTGGAACCATTTTAGGTGATAGGTGAGCTGTGCACCCTCAGCAGCCATTGAAGATGTAACAGTTGAACTTTAATTTTTCCGTGTGTTTTACATATAGAAGAGATCATTGTCTTGACTAATGGTTTACGATCCATTGTGAGACTTGATACAGAATGCGTAAATGCAAAGCAAGACTGTTAGTATTCAGATATTCATTCCTCCATTTGTGACAATGTGACTAAATAGCTGCGTAAAGCTCTGCTGTTTCTTTTCTTATGTTAGGAGAGTACTGATGGCATCAAGTAAGTTAGGAGTCCAGTCAGCTGTTATCCCAATTGCCATTTAGTAGTTTGCCTCCTGTATTAAGGAAAATAAATAAGCATTGTCTTTAATGTGGAGTGTGCTGTATTTCAGTTGCTGGTTTTCTTTGAAATAATGATGTGAACTGCAAATAATCTTGACCTGAAGTAGAGCAGCAGTTTATGTCTCTCTTCCAGTGTTCCAAGCAACCATGACTTGATTCATATAAGTCTTTGGTTCAGTCTCAAATCTAAGTTTAATGGAGGATTTACAGAAATGTTGAACAGCACTAGTACTTGTACATGATTGATGCAGTGTTCTATATATATTTTACAGTTCTGCACTATAAATTATTTGGTGTTTTAGTATTAAAAACAGATGACAACCTATAGCTTTAACATTAAGTATGCATAGAAGATGGATATATACACATACATAATCTCTGGATTTGATTGTTGAACCTCTATGCTATATTAAAATGTATTATTCATTTCTGCCAACAGCCATGAGTCAATGGAAAATAATGAGTGCAATCACTTGAAAAATGCGCATTCACGATTTGCTTGTATTCATCTCAAAGTTCAGACTGCAGATGTGTAACCATTCATTTTACTGTTCTCCGTGATGCATGTAAGCCTCTCGAGTATTCACATTTATGAACTTCCTGCATTACCACTGATATTTAAAATAGAACGGATAGGTAACATGAAATAAAATTTATTTGTGCCATAAAATTTACTGATTTAATAAATAGTTATGGAAAAACAAACAAACAAAAAAAACACCAGATCATCACTCAACCTGATTTTCTTAGTTCAGCAACTGTATTTCCACTTGTAAAGTCATAAATTCCATTTTCAGTGGAGTTTTCTTGTAATCACAAGTAAGTGGTTTTTTTCTCAAAGGAGTCACACTTAGGAGGAGAAAAAGGCTTTTTTTCTTTCCTAATTTTTTCGGGAAGTACAGGAAAAAGATGGATTATCTTTTAAGCTTATTTTGTTACGATTTTTTTTTCTGACAAACTTCACGTTTCTGAAGTGACTGAGGAATGTTAATTCCCCAAATTTCTGCTCAATCATAATTTTCTAGGGAGAGTTTCACCATATACAATCTTCTGATCCATATGCGTTAGTTTAACCCATGTTTAGTGTTAGTATTAAATTACTGACATTCAAAGCAAATGTATTTGAAGACTTCTTTGAAGATTCCTTGTTTAAGAAAATGTTTTCAAAGCATGGAGGAATACAATAAACAAGTTACCAGTTGTCCAATTACAATGTGAGACTGTACATCCAGAGCTCCAAAATCTATCAGAGGCAGATTTCCCACCATTACGCACATTCTATTTTATTGCTGATTAAGCCAGATTGTGCTTCTGGTATAATTTATTCTTATGCATATCTCAGTATGAAATGCCATTATTTTTTCTCCCTGGTTTGGCTGGGTTTTTTTTGTTTGTTTGTTTTTTGTTTTAGTTTTAGTCCATTTGTTTTATACATTGTTATTTTTTCACCACTTCAATAAGCAAAGGAAAAAAAATCACTAACAGAACATATTATTGAAATCCTAAAGTTTCAGAGGTTTTTTCTGCTTACAAGGGCTGTGCAGTGTGATTAATCATGAATTCAACCTTATGAGGACCTGCAAAAGAAAGTAGTTCACTATCAACCCGTTGCTGTAATTTTGGCTCTTGAAATAAGAGGTTGGGATCCAAGAGAAAACAAACAACAATGACTATTTTTCTTCTTTTTTAATTGTAAAAACAAGTTTGGATTAATTGCTGTGATGGGGAAGAAAGTGAAGTGATGTTTGAGCTACAAGAATAGTGTAATACAATGTTCCCTATGTGTATTTTAGATTTCCAACTGCAGCATGAAAAATGCAAGTTTCACCAGGACCAACAGCCACAAAAATTCTTTTCCCCTAAATGGAGAAACCAAACAGTATGCATGAAAAATCAGAATACTTACCAAATCTTTTAAAAATATTTGTAGATCACATTTTTTCTCCTGACAGCAGCATAACACATTGGCTTTGAAGGAAATTGCTTCCACAACATTGAGAACGTGAACAAATTGCCAGTATTGTATTCGCATCACCATAATTCTGCAGAGAGATGTTATTCTCTTTCTTGCTTTGAAAACTAAATTTCATGTATATTAAGGAAGTGATAGTCATCTTCTTCATTTCATCCTACACTCACACCCTGTGGAATACTGTAAGGTGCCCTTTCCTGGCTGAAGGAGATGGTGATGTGCAGCCAGTGCAGCCGGTGCCTGAACTGTTACATCCTTCACTGGTAAAACCATGAGTATAACCAGGACCTCCTCTTCCTTATACTCAGAGAGAGCTTTTCAAAGTTCTGAACTGAGAAGTGAATGTATGTCATGACTTCTAGGGCCCCAGTTCCTCTCCTCTTAGTTCTGTTTCTGAGCCTGCTTGATTTGGCAGTGCTGTTTTGCAGGCTGGCAGGCGAATCTCAATAACTTTAGCAGCAAATTCTTTCAATTTGTTCAGTTTAAGCCTAAATTCTAGGCTCTGTAGTACATTAGACAGTGCGTGATATTCTGTAAAATTACTTGTCATGTGCACTCTTGTTCTCTATATACACTCAAAAACACAAATGTGTATTTCCTTTCCTAATGGGCCTGCCATCTGATTCTGAAAAACCACATATACTTCTCCAGATCCAGTTTCCTCAATATGGAAATTACTGCTTAAAAGGTCCTGCTACATTTTTAGAGTATTTGTACAAGCTTTAACTAACTTGTGGATAAGTGGAAAGTTAAGTCAATTGCAAGGAAAAAAAAAAAAGAGGTTTAATTAGTGTTTTTAGTGATGGGCTCTGACACCATTTGAGTCTATCCATTAAAGGATTATTGATTTAACAGTTACAGCTCTACAGGACTAACCTCTTCCTGAAGCTATAGCATAAGTCATAAGCTTAGTATTTTCTTTCTCTGAAAATTCAGCAATTCCTGTGGCTTCGGCATGTGTTTCTGCAAATCTGCAGTGAAAGTTACTGCTGCAAAACTCAGTCTCATCTGCACTTATGATTGTATTTGGTCTTTGGGATTTTGAAAAGCTGAAAGATTTACAGGCCTGTCTCTCTGACCTTGGTATTGGGGAAGTTTATAGAGAATGTCATCTTTACTGTGATCACGGAGCACATAGAAGACAATTGAGTGAACAGATGAAGGCAGCATGGGTTCAGGAAAGTCAGGTCCTGAACTGACCTGATCTCCTTCTATGAAAGTGAACCCACTAGTAGTTGAGGGAAAGACTGTGAATGTTTTTTATTTGGACTTCAGCAAAGCAGCAAATACAGTATTCTGGAGAAACTAGATGCTCATGGCTCTGATAGGTTTGCAATTCATTGGGTGAATAACTGTCTGGATGTCTGGGCTCAAAGAGCCACTGTGAATGGAGTTCTGTCCAGTGGGCAGCTGGTCACCAGTGGTGTTCCCTGTGGGTCAGTCTTGGGGTCAGTTATGCTTAACACTGTGATCAGTGACCTGGGTGAGGGCGTTGTGTGCACCCTCAATAAGTTCACGGATGATACCAAGTTAGACAGGACTGTCAGTCAGCTTGAGGGTATCATAGAATGGCTTTGGTTGGAAGGGACCTTAAAACCCATCTGATAGGTAGCAGCTCCGTAGGTCCCACCAATGAATGACATCCCTCAGCACCACTTCAGGTTGGTGGTTGGGCTTGGTGAAGGGCTTGAAGGGCTTTTACCAGCTAGATGATTCCATGATTCACTGTCAGTTAAATGGCTACTTCAGCTCTAGATCAGAAATCCTGCTAAGTGCCACATGGGATTTTATTTTCTACATTTCAGAGCTATTAAACCAATAATTTTGAGATTTACGTAAACTTTCAATCAAATGTAAATTAAATCAGATGTGAATACTTCTATAGTGGTTGACAGAAGACTGTTTCCTTAATCGTAGTTAATATTAAAGGCTTAAACTTTAATTCTCAGAATGTCATCATGGTTGCTTTTTCATTAGGTCATAATATTACATTTTACAGTTGTAGGTTTGAGATAAAGAAGTAAACACATTACCCTTTCCTAAGTATCAGATGCTGTAGTAGCCCAAGAGGAACAAGCTTCATGGGCAGAAAGGAGAGGCTTTATGTATTTAAAATAAGTGCATAATGTATGTTTCAATTAATGCTTGAAATCTAGTAAGCATCTGAATTTTTTCCCCTAACATTAAGAAATACAAAGAGAATCAAAACAAGTTTATTTTCTGCCAAACAAACAGAACAGTGTAATTTTGCATTATGTTAAGTACATAGCAGTGAAAAGCCCATCACTCAGTTAAAATCTACAGTTCAGGAACACACATTATTTGTCAGCAGCAGGAAATACCCAGAATGCTGAAATCAGTTCTGCCATCTTCATATTTCACTGTAATGGTGAACTTCTACCAGAAATTAATTTGTCTTTGCACTATGTTTACTGTTTTACTACATAGCCTAAGGAAAGCTTTCTAACACATTTAGGAACACTGCCATAATCAGGGAATACAGTAACTGCATTATTGAATGAAATCAAGAAGCTTGGGCTTTCTGGCCCCAGCACAGCAAGGGCTCCTAGCACAGCTTGTCCTGGCTAAGACCATTGACTCTGCAGCCGTCACAACTGTCTTACTGCTGTGCTCCCTGCTGTCTATCTGCATGTTGTCTTTTATTAAAGACTGTTCTTTTGGAAAGGTATCACATCTGTCTCTTCGGTCTGTTTGTGTCCTTGTCAATTGGCAGAGCTGCTCAGTATAAGCATAATCCAGTTAAACAATAAACATGATGAAAACACACTGCAGTAGACTTCAGAGATCGTATCTGAAGTTTTGTAGCAGTTCCTCAGAGCAACTGAAAATCTTTATTCTTCAAATATAAATGGCACCTCTGCAGGTAGTAAATGGAGAAACTGAAGAAATCATCAAAGACATAAAAAGCTTGCACCTTCATCTCTATGTCAGATGTGTGAGCAATACTTTACTTAAATACTACATGTTGACGCACTTTAAAAAATGCCAGCTTCTTATTCATATTTACATTCCCTTCATTGACTCTAAGGGGAAAATTACTTGAATATGATCAGTAAATATTCAAACAGACAAGAATGTAAAGGGAGATACTGCAGCACAAATGAAGAATCATTCTCTTCTGAAGAGTATCACTTCAGTTTTATGCATTCAAATAAAACTACAGCCTGACATGGTTGGAGTATGTTAACACTATTAAGTCATACAAGGATTTGTGATACTACAGTGCAGTCTGAAGCATTAACCAATTTTTCTTACCTTTTACGGCTCCTAAATTTTTTTTCTAATTATGTGTAATAGCATTTTTTCTCTCACTTGTCCTGCTCAGTGTCTGGTTTGTCTCCCACCGACTGAACCTCTCTTGTATGAGTTTGTTCTATTTACTTTTCTTCCTTTAGTGTAAGCCAAGAAAAATACATCATGCAAAGGAAATTATCTGTCCAGTCAACTTTAAAATTTAAAATATAAAGGGGAAAGCTCAACAGGAGCAGATTTTAAAGTGCAAAGATGAATTTTAAATATAACTTGTTGTAAGAAAAAAATGAGAAGTTAACAGTGAGGCTGAAAAATGGCGTGATTTATTTCAATGAAAGAATAAATTCTGAGACTGGGACTGCCTTATCCCTTATCACATTTGTTCAGAAGTTTTCCCGAGTTTAAAAGTTCACAGCAGCAATTCATAAACAGTATGGTACTTCTAAAGCAAGTCAAAGTAAAAGCACTGCTTTTAATCAGCACACAATTATCATCATTGCTCGAGCTACACTGATAGGACGGGAAGAAGGAATGCAGCAAAGCACAATGATTTTCAAAAAAAAAAAAAAACAACCCTAAAATATACAGTTTTAAAGATTAAGATTGAGAAGTCCTTGCATTCCAGACATGAAGGAACCATCCACCTGCAGCCCTACAGAAGTACAAATACTGAGCCCAGTTCTGTTCCTAATGAAGTCAATGCATATTCAGTGCATATTTTTAGATGAGAACAAATGTATTTTTTTCTGATCAAACGTAAAGAGACTTGTAGTCTTTTACCTAGTTCTCAAGATCATACAGTCATCCAGCCTTGCATGCAATGCAGTCTTAGGGGAGTTTATTTTAAAGATGTCATGCTAAGGTCGGTAATATTGCATGGTTCACTTGCTTTATCTTCTACTGTCATGAATTGCACAGGAAATCCTTCACAACTTGAGGCACATTAACATCAATTTTTTTTTAACAGCAGCAGTGACTGGCACTGTACCAGTCACATATGCATCAGGATGCACAGTGATGGTAAAGCATTCTTACTGACACACAGTTCCTCATGCTTTTTGTTCGTTTCTTTATTTTTAAAGCACTGAGTAGTACTCCATGTAACTTATTCCAGAAGCAAAGAGTTACTCTAAGAATGACATCTGAGCTCCACCTTTTCATTAATAGCTGTGTGACTAGGACTTTACCCAACTTGGGGCAAGGAATATCTACTTGATTGTTGGTAATTGCTTCCCTCTTACTTTTCTATATACTTCTGCATTTAGTGCTTTAATAAACAACCATCACATTTAATACTAAAAGACAGCAAGTCCACTTCCTCATTCCCAAAAGGAAACAGCAGTTTAGCAACAATGTGATCAGTATTCAGGTTACTAAGGGATCTGACTAACTGAAGAGTTGCTGGTAAGGAACACAACTTGTGTTGTGTTGATGAGAATCACTCCACATTTCTCATAATAAAACAATCCTTTCCTCCCCATAGTTTTATATTTCCTTCAAGATTCAAGCAGAAAGAAAACTGGACTCTGCGCGTTAAACCAGAATGCATGCACTAGAGCTTTCTGGAACGAGGCCTAGAAAAATAAGCGTGTTTGTTTCAGTCAACCTTGAAGGGGAAACCTTTGGAGTTGGAAATCAGTACTTGTTGTTTTAAAACTGAAGCAACGTATGTGATTCAAGCTAGAAGAAAAGCTAATGCACTGTCTACTTAGTACTAATGGAAAGATCAAAATAATAAGAGGTTGACTAATCTGTCAAAAATGAGATATTTGATTGGTTATATTTGGTTAATTTTCCCTTTGAACTACTACAAGCCTATCAACTCTTAATATGAAATACCCTACAGTTGTGCAATATTAGCATTCTTACTTCATCTTAAGAAGCTCGTATGGCAATAGTTTTAGATATTTCCCACCAACTAACTTTTTCTGTGGTCTTTAAGATTCACAAACATGCAGAACAAAACCAGATCAAACAACTCACCTCTGTAAATGACATCTTCACATGCATGTAGAAACAGAGGGAAAGACTAGACAGCAAACTCACTACAACACATAGCAGTGTTGCGTGTTATCCTGTACTGCATCCATAACTGTAATTTATTTCCATAATGCCACTGTTTGCAGTGATCTAGTAAATACATACATAGTAGGATAGTAGCTGTACTGAAGACTGCACCCTTAGAGTAGAACATAGAGGTGCTGCTTTTGACGCAATCCAAAGACAAATGGTAAGAAATGCAGGTGGTGTCATTTACTTCAGCTTCCAACAATCTTTTGCATTAGAAATCAAACTGGGCCTGGTTCTGCCACTTCTCCACCTACCAACTCATGCTAGTAAGAAAAGCAGTGCTTCACAGATGTGCCAAGCACAGGGCTGAGGTTTCGACTGCAGCACCACACTTTCCTCTCTCCCTGTTACATGTTGTTATAAGCTTCACACATGAGAACATAAATTACATATAACCAATATTTTCTGTATGTTCCTTATTTAGTAATATTCCATATTTAAAAAAAAGAGCATTTACTCCTGAGAGAAGGTAATGTGCTGGTTGTTCATCTTGTACTTTTTCATTGTGAAAGAGCATTAATCTGGTCAAGTGTAGAAATTATCCTGTAGTCCTAATTAGCTTACTTACACTGGTATTTTAATTCCATTTACCTAAGCTGCAGAATACTACTTCCTGCCAGTCACTGACCCTATTTGGGCATGGTGGCTGTTCCCTTCACTTGTTTAAAACAAGTTTTTAAATGGCAATGAGCTTCTGCTGCTCCCTTTAAACTTTCCTATGAATATATATTTAACCTCATGTTATCTTCAGTTATGATTTGCATTTTAGATCGACTCTCCACAATACATTTTATTTCCCATTAAATATGCTGTGGAGGTGGGGAGCTGTAATGCTGAAGCATTTCTACTCAATGTAGAGAGTACAAGACTATGGGAGAAATACTAATTTGATTTTAAAATATCTTGTAAATTTAAAATCTAGTGATCTAAGTTTACAAGATACAAGTTTTTGGGTTTTTTTTTCTTTATTTTAGAGCTAGTTACTTGAAGCATGTTCTTATTTTTCAAGTGTAAAAGGGCCACCTTTTCAGTACTAAGAAGATCAGTATCTTATCCATATAATATACTTGATTTTCTTAGATGAACTACCCAATTATAGAGAAAAAGGTCACTTGAGGCAAACAATGCACTTACGAGAGGAAATTTCAACAATAAAGGCTGAAGTTTTAGAATATTTTGCAGTCAAAAAAATCAACTTTAGAAAAATGAAAATCCACTTTCTCAGGAAAAAGTGAAAAAGTAAGCAAAGAGATTTTTAACAGCTTTAGGTACCCAAAGATGTAAGTCATGGGTAGGTTACGTTATTGCTAAAAATATACAAGCTGTTCAGTTTGGAAGCATAGAATGGTTTAGGTTTGAAGGTACTCCTGGGAGATATCTAGCACGGTGCCTCTGCTCATGCAAAGTCAGCTACAGGAGGTTGCTATGGACCACGTCCTGTTGGGTCTCCACTGACAGTGAGTTCAAAATGCCTCTGGGCAGCTGGTTCCAGTTTTTGACTGCCACAGTAAGGAATTGGCGTCTTCTGTTTAGTTTGATTTTCATGTGTTTCAGCTTGTGCCCATTGCCTCTTGTCTGGTCAGTGAGGACCATTGAGAAGATCCTTGGCTCCTTGTTCTTCAGCACTTCCCGCTATTTATTTGTACCCATGGCAAAGACTCTCCCGCGACTTCTCCAAACTGAACAGTCCCAGCTCTGTCAGGCGAAAGAGATTTCAGTCCCAGAACCATCTTAGTGTCTCTGGGCCAGACTTACTCTAAGAAGTCCATATCATTCTTGCACTGGGGAGCTCAGAACTGTGCCCAGCACCTAAGCTGTGGCCTTGCTGGGGCTGAGCAGAAAGGACTTGCTGCTGATGGTCTTCCTAATGCACTTCAGAAAGCTTCTGGCATTCTTTACTATAAGGGCACATTGCTGGCTCATGACCAGAAGGACTTGCAGATCCTTCCCTGCAGAGTTTGTTTCCTGCTGCTCAGCTTCCAGTGCATACTGGTACATGGGGTTATATCTCCCCAGATTCAGGACTTTGTATTTCCCCTTGCTGAACTTCAGGACACTCCTTACCTGCCCAGTCTTCAAATTTGCCCAAGTGCCTTAGAGTGGCAGCACATTCATCTGGTGTGCCCTCCATTCTGTTCAGTTTTTTTATCAACTGCAAATTTAGAGTGCACTGTTCAGATCTGCTTAATTGGCTCTGGGGATACACAACTACTGACTTGCCCTCGTCTAGACTTTGTACTATTGAACACAACACTCTAGGCCAAGCTGTTCAGCCAGCTTTGAATCCACCTTCATGTCCTCACCCTTGATCAGCTTTCTATGAGGATGTGAGGCCCCATGTGGAGTACTGCTTCCAATACTGGGGCCCACAACATGGGAAAGATGTGGAGCTTTTGGTGAGGGTCCAGAGGAGGGCCACAAGGATGATCAGAAAGCTGGAGCACCACTCCTACAGAAATAGGCTGAAGGAACTGGGCTTGTTCAGCCTGGAGAAGAGAAGGCTGTAGGGAGACCTCACTGCAGCCTTCCAATATATAAAGGGAGTTTATAAACATGAGGGAAATCAACTTCTTACATGGGTAGATTGTGATAGAACAAGGGGGAATGGTTTTAAACTAAAGGAGGGGAGATTTAGATGTCAGGGGGAAGTTCTTTACTGAGAGAGTGGTGAGGTGCTGGAACAGGCTGCCCAGAGAGGCTGTGGATGCCCCATCCCTGGGGGTGTTTAAGTACGGGTTGGATGGGGCCCTGTGCAGTCTGATCCAGTAGTTGATCTAAGTGACTGGCAGCCCTGCCTCTGGCAGGAGGGTTGGAACTTGATGAACCTTGATGTCCCTTCCAACCCAAGCCATTCTGTGATTCCATGATTCTCTGTTGTGTGAGGTAGCGTCAAGCCTCAATAAACAACATCCACTGCTCTCCCATCAGCTACCAAGCTAGTCACCACATTGTAGCTGACAACCCTGTTAGGTTGGATAGGCATGGTTTCCCCTTCATAAATCCATCCTCGCTACTCTAGATCCCCTGCTTGGCCTTCATCTCTTTGCAAGTGCTTAACAGGATGATTTTCTCCACCAAATTTCCAGAGATTGAGGTGAGCCTGACCCATGCAGTTTATGAGATTTTCCTTCTTGCTCTTCTTGAAAACAAGAGTGACATTTGCTCTCCTCTAGTTTCAGGAACCTCTCACAGTTGCTATAAACTTCTAAAGATAATGGAGAGTAGCCTCACACTGAGATAATTCACTGAGATGCAGCACTAATATGCACAAAACAGCAGACACCATAGGCTTATGTGGTTCCAGTGTGTTTGAGTGCTTCCTGACCTAGTCCTGCTCCAAAAAGGGCAAGTCTCCTTTGCTGCAGAATTTTACTCTGGTTTCAATAGTCTGGGATTCCTGCAGCCAGCCAGCTACAGTGGGAAAGACTGAGGCAAATAAGTCACTGAGTTCCT
Organism: Numida meleagris; assembly: GCF_002078875.1. NCBI lineage: Eukaryota > Metazoa > Chordata > Aves > Galliformes > Numididae > Numida > Numida meleagris. The sequence goes on from NC_034438.1 coordinate 74,332,804, forward strand.
TGGCATTTTTCATGTCATTTGTCACCACTTCTCCACAACATTCAGCAGCTGCCTCATGTTTTCCCTATCTTTCTTTTTGCTGTTAATGTATTTTGAAAGCCTTTCTTGTTGTCTGTCACATCCCTGTGAGTTTTAACTCCAGGTCAACCATGGCTTTCCTTAGCTTGCAATATCAGACAGCAGTTCTGATGGGTCACTTTATTGCTGCTTCAACCTCATATCAGAATTCACTCTGGAGCTCCATGCACTATTTACGCCTCCTGCCACCTTTGCCTGAACGCCTGCTTTTTGGGGTGGACTTTGCTTGAGCTTTGAGGTGATTCTTGTATATTGACCAGTTCTCTTGGACCCCACATCTCTTCAGGGTCATAATTCATGTGATTCTTCCAAGTAGATCTCTAAAGAGATGTGCAGACTAGTACAGCTGGCTGTGCAGTTAACAGTTACTTCTTCATTACTTCTTTCTTTATTTTCTGTTATTTTGCTAGCATATAAATTAGTGTGAAATGAAATAAAAGGAAGTAGCTTGCTCCAAAAGCAATGCCTCCTATTTATTTTCTTGAAAAATGCAACAGATACAAAAAGCAAGATAATACTGTTTGATAGAGCAAATTCTCAGCTACAAAACCCTATTTTTTCAACATAGTCACTACCAGTAGCTATGCCTTTTTGCCAGTGATGTACAAGAGCCTGCATGCCACGCTCATACAAATCTGCACTAGCGGAGGTGACCAGTGTCACTGTCACCACTGCTGAAATGCACTACTCACCGCCTTACTGTGCTCACAGCCACTGTATGTGATGGGACATTGGTGGGAAGAATAAATCTTTACTGTCATACCATCAACATCCACCTCTGACATTGTGGACCAACATAATAATATAGGAGGCATTACTTTCGGAGCAGCCCTCATATTTCAAACACTGGCTAGCCTAATACTGGTAATGTCAGGAATCCATAACTGACAACTAAAACCAAACAGAGATAAACACTGATTTTGCACTCCATATACATTTTTTTTACAGATTGTCATGGTTTCAGTACTTCTCACTTTACTATCCCTCTTATGAAGGGAAGTATTCAACAGAGAGAAGAACAAAAAAGAAACAGTAGTGATTAAATACTTTTTAGGGTGTATAGAAACAGGAATACCCATCTAAATAATTGTGGGCATAATTATTATATAAACAAGCTGCATGTACTTATCATTGCATTGTGCTGCTCATGACCGAGATATCCTGTTTGTTCTGTTCTGTTAAAAGAAAAAAAGAAAAAAGAAAAGCTATTCATGAAAGCAATTCTTTACAGTGTTTCAGAAGTTTCAAAAGGAAGCTGGAGCTGGTAAACACATGTTCTTATGGGAAATTGCCATAATCTTGACTATATCCCAGCAGGCTCTGAAAATATTTCTCACAAAGTCTCTTCTATAAAATCTAGAACATATGTACAACAGATTATGTTTCATGTCCTTTTAAGGAACTTGCTAGATTAACACAGAAGTCCTTGCATTTCCTCTGAAATATGTCTTTTCCTTCAGGTATTCTGCAATTTTTGTTTTCTGTCCTGTTTGTATAACTTCTGCACTTTCATAAGCCCGTGAAAGAGGCTGTGAAAGTTCACATCCAGACGCTATACTGCTACTGCAGTATTCCCAGCACGGATTGGTAAATGTATTTCATTCTGTTCGTGTCGTTAAACTACTGCCATTCTTCCAGGACAATTACAAGAGAAGTCAATATGGTTGTTATTTCTTATTTGGTTGTAAGAGGTTTTGAAATTGATCTTACTTTTTTTTATTACTATTGATTGGTACATCAAAAAGAACACAAACTGGTCAACACAGCTCCAAAGCTAATTGTCACTCAGTTCAATTAGGGGCATATAAAATTGAGCCATTAAAAATATAAAAAAATAATGCATTTCTGGACTGGGAACACTAATGTTGATGAAAATTATTAAAAACTTCACCATTTGAGCAATGCAGATCACTCTTCATAATCTAAAAGGGACTGTGTGATTCTCTCAGTTGTTCTTTCTTTGCAACTGCTTTTCTGAGTTCTCATCCTCTCACATCTAACAAGACCATTCAGTTAAAGAGAGAAAATGAGGTCACGTGAGACATGGAAACATTCTGACTGCAACTGGAGGAAAATGATATACAGAAAATGTCTTAAAAAAAATTCTAAATACAGCCCTTTTGTATATCAAAACGCACACCCAGCAATTAGTCTTCCTGCAGAGCTCTGTGATCAGTATTGTCCACTGCAATTGCCTGTTTTTACTAAAACTAGAACAGTAACAGTCAGAACTCTGCTAGGACCGAGTGTGTTGAGTCTGAGAGCATACGTCATCTCCTCTCTAACGGCTCTTTTATCAGGATTGTACAAGAGACAGATAAACAGGCATACCTCATCATCTTCCAGACACAGGGGCAATGCTGACCAATTAAAACTTGCGCTCATTTAAATCATAGAATCATAAAGTCATAGAATCACAGAATGGCTTAGGTTGGAGGAGACTGCAAAGGTCGTTGAGCTCCAACCCCCATGCCATGGGCAGGGTTGCCACCCATCAGATCGGGCTGCCCAGGGCCCCATCTTGTGTTTAAAAAATAATACAGACAGCGAACTCGGAGAGAACTTCTGTCGGGTGTAATTTACCACATTTGTACATGGATACAGGGTGCCTCCATTCTGATTTACCAGTGTTTTACTCTATGTTAGTGGGAACAGCTGCAGAAAATGCAGAAAAAAATATCAGACCTTTAATGAACGTACAGAAATTTATAACCAGTGTCCTCCATGTCTGAACGCCACAGATGGTAAGACTAGTTTTTAAACCAGTGTGCTTTCCTTTACCACAGGCAAAATAGTGCAACAGTATTTTTAACTTTTTGGATGTCACTTGGCCACAATGACTTGCTACTACAGTTGGAAACTAGACCACAGACATCCTACTGCTAAATTTAAAATCTATCTCTTGGGTTCAACTCCACACTATAAATTACTTAAACAAATAGAAAAACTTTTTTTCATTTGTGCTTCTGTTACTTTCCATCCAGGATTCTACTCTCCAGTCAGCTATTCAGATTCCCCTGCTTCATTACATGTGACTCTCTTAAAGCCCAGGATTTTAAGTGCTCTGCCTAAAGGACTCTGACTACTTCACTGGGTGTCACTGTTAATTAAGGACACATGGAAAGGAAGTGAAGGAGCCAAAAACAGCTTTGTTGTCTGGAAAAATCAAAAGCATACATGGACAAGGGTGACAACAGTCAGAAAAATCAGAGCTAGATAAGGAAATGTTTGCTGAGAGAAACAGTCAAGCGCCTTTTGTTCAAGCTTACGAAGAAGCTGCATGACTCAAAAGGATGAAAAATTGGGACAATGATGTCAAAGTTTCCAATTAACAAGAATGGTTCTTTCAAAACTGATAAAAACATGTTTTACTTTAGTTTTATATACTCTACTAAAACTTCGTTGGACAAGGAGTGGAGCATTCATCAAACTACACAGTGAAGGTAGACAGTGAGAAGTAGGGAGTTTAATAAAGATGAGAAGAGGGCTTAGTAATAAAAACAGAATGGAACAACAATCAGTATTGACTGATTTGCAGCTAGTCTCTTATTCATTGTTAGCTTCGTTTTTGCTGCACACCAACTACATTTCTGTTCTGTGCAGCAATAAGGGAAGCTAGAAAGGCAACTCTGACCTGCTCTTAACTAGTTTCCAACTCTGACTCCTAGTTACTAGCCTTCAGAAGTGAAATTATGCAAACGTATCATTCAGGAGGACCTCTGATAGGGACTGTAATTTAAGATAAACAAACTATGTGCTTATCATGCAAAGAAATGGTGATCTCACATCACCGAAAGATCATCTTCATTTCCATTTCCCCCTTTCCTCCCCCTCCACTGAGGTAACCTGCACTGCACTCTTCTGTAGTAAAGGCTATTGGACCTACCAGGAGGAGCTGTTATATTTAGTAAAATCTGTTAATTATTAAAAGTATCTATGTCCAAATAGCACAAATTTTGTGGGTTTTTTTTTGTTGTTGTTGTTGGTGCTGTTGTTTTCACTAAAAATTATAACAGGTGACATTTCTGCTTCTTGATCTAGGAGGGTGTCAAAGAATAAATTGAGAAACTAGGAATGCTCTGTTTACTGAGGGGGAAAAAAACAATAAATAAGAGCATTTAGCAGACAGCAGCTTGGCTTCACAAGAAAATATTTAGTTATCTGCAACTCACAAGTAAGCAGAAACACTGATTGGTTAGGTTTGCTTTAAAATCTGGGCAAGCAATTTAGCATTAATGTTACAATGTTTACTTACAAGTAAACAATACTGTCATAGAAGAGTCTGTGCTTGTGTATAGTAGCACTATAATTTCTAGTTTTATTAACATAATTTTCTGCATCTATAAAGCACATTGTCAGCCTTGGCATGCAACCAACCTACAAGTGTAGTCACTTTACTGGAAATAAATGCAATTGGCTAGGCAGTGTTGTAAGACTGATATTTCAGTTTTCCAACCCAGAGGCAAGTGAATATATATCCTGCTACCTCATTTTCCCACGTACACATATGCTGAAATAAGCTACAGTACTCCAGGTAGGATCTGTCCCAGCTGCAAGAAAAGGCAGCTGTAATACTGTTTAGAAGAAATCAGTGCCAGCTGCAACTCTTTTAAAAGATTATTCACCTCACAACTGCTCCAGTTTCTTTTATTCCCTTGTTATAAGGTAAAGGAGCATTTTATCTAGTAAATAGGAAGAAAACAAGGATTTTCTGGCTCATGTATTCTACTACACAGATGAATGTGTTGCCAACCCCATAATTTTCATTGTGGTATACTGTAGAACTTGGGGTTAGGATGTTCATATGCTGATTCGTTGATCTTTATCATAGCTTTGTAGTCTGAAGGAGAACTCTGCATCACAATGTCAATTCAGCATGTAGCTACTGCTTACGAATATGGTCTTAGGTGCCTTTTTGTCTAAAAAATCTGTCTTCCAAGAAGTATAATCTTGCTATGCCAAAGTTAGTTGCAACTCTTGTAAATGCTGGGCAATGAGAGAGCACGCTACCCGCATGTGTCAGACTCTTCTAATCAGTGATTCAAATTCATGCACAAAATCAATATCCTTTATGTCAACATGGGTTCTATTTTGTGTGAAAAGTTGCAATATCAGTGTAAAACCTATGTGAACGACAGAACAAATACTGGACTAAGCAGGCAGTTAATCAAGCATACACATTTTGCAAGTTTACTGCCTTAAAACAATACTGACTTTGTAGAAGATAATAGTGACAGAGGCAAGTGAATTCTAAATCACAGTCAGAATCATCTACTTGGAAAAGCCCTTCAAGATCACCAAGTGCAACCATCAACCTGACATACCAAGTCCCATCACTGAATGAAGTCCCTCAGTACTACGTGCGCGCATCTCCTAAATACTTACAAGGATGGAGACCACCACTTCCCTGAGCAATCCACAACAAGCCTCGATAACCCTCTTCATGAAGAAATCTTGGAATCATAGAACCATAGAATGGTTCCATGCCTGGCCTTGAATACCTTCAGAGATGGGGCATCCACAACCTCCTTGGGCAACCTGTTCCAGTGCATCACCACCCTCTGTGTGAAAGACTTCCTCCTAATATCTAACCTACATCTCCCCTGTCTCAGTTTAAAACCATTCCCCCTTGCCCTATCACTGTCCACCCTTGTGAACAATCGTTCCCCCTCCTGTTTATACGCTCCCTTCAAGTATTGGAAGGCCACAATGAGGTCTCCCTGGAGCCTTCTCTTCTCCAAACTAAACAAGCCCAAATACTTCCTAATAGCCAGCCTAAACCTCTAAGGTGTAACTTGTGTCAGTCTTGGAGGGTAGGGGGGTCCAGGAAGGCTGGTCGCTCCTCAAGAAGGAAGTCTTAAAGGCACAGGAACAGGCTGTCCCCCTGAGCCACAAGGTGAGCCAGTGGGGAAGAAGATGGCATGGATGAACAGGGAGCTTTTCATGAGGCTACAGGAGAAAAAGGGAATCTACCTCCTGTGGAAGAAGGAACGGGCAACTTGGTGAGAGTACAAAGGAGTTGTTAGGAAGTGCAGGGTGAAAATTAGAAAGGCAAAAGCCCAGCTTGAACTCAACTTGGCCACTGGGGTAAAAGGGAACAAGAAACTCTTTTACAAATATATTAACAGTAAGAGGAGGACAAAGGAGAATCTCCGTTCTTTACTGGATGTGGCTGGGAACTTGACCACTTAGGATAAGGAAAAGGCTGAGATTCTCAATGCCTTCTTTACATCTGTCTTTAAAAGTCAAACCAGTTATGCTCAAGGCACTCTAGTCTCTGACCTGGAAGTCTTGGACGAGGAGTGGAATAAACCCCCCACTATTCAGGAGGAAATGGTCAGAGACCTACTACTCCACCTGGACTGCCACAAGTCCATGGGGCTGGATGGTATCCATCCGAGAGTGCTGAGGGAACTGGCGGCAGTGATAGCCAAGCCGCTTTCCATCATCTATCAGCATTCCTGGTCAACAGGAGAGGTCCCAGAAGACTGGAAACTTGACAGTGTGACTCCCATCTACAGGAAGCATCATAAGGAGGATCCAGGGAACTACAGGCCCCTGACCTCGGTGCCAGGGAAGGTTATGAAGCAGATTGTCTTGAGGGAGACACACGGCATGTGCGGGACAACTGGGGGATCAGGCCCAGCCAGCATGGGTTTGTGAAGGGCAGGTCCTACTTGACCACCGTGATCTCCTTTTATGATCTAGTGACCCACCTGGTGGATGAGGGAAAGGCTGTTGATGTGGTCTACCTAGACTTCAGCAAAGCCTTTGACACTGTCTCCCACAGCATTCTCCTGGAGAAGCTGGCAGCCCGTGGCTTGGACAGGTACACCCTTTGCTGGGTAAGGAGCTGACTGAAGGGCCAGGCCCAGAGAGTGGTGGTGAATGGAGTTAAATGCAGCTGGTGACCGGTCACAAGTGGTGTTTGCCAGGGGTCGGTGCTGGGACCTGTCCTCTTCAGTATCTTTATTGATGACCTGGATGAGGGCATTGATAGCACCCTCAGTAAGTTTGCAGACGACACCAAGCTGGCAGGAAGTGTCGATCTGCCTGGAGGTAGCAAGGCCCTACAGAGAGATCTGGACAGGCTGGATCTCTGGGCTGAAGCCAGTGGGATGAGGTTCAACAAGACCAAGTGCCGCGTCCTGCACTTTGGCCACAACAACCTCAGGCAGCACTGTAAGCTTGGGGCAGAGTGGCTGGAAGACTGTGTAGAGGAAACGGACCTGGGGGTATTGGTTGATGCTTGGCTGAACATGGGCCAGCAGTGTGCCCAGGTAGACAAGAAGAGCAATAGCATCCTGACTTGTATCAGAAGTAGTGCTGCCAGCAGGAGTAGGGAAGTAATTGTTCCTCTGTGCTCAGCATTGGTGAGGCTGCACCTCAAATACTGTGTCCAGTTTTGGGCCCCTCACTGCAAGAAAGACATTGAGGCCCTGGAGCATGTCCAGAGAAGAGCAACAAAGCTGGTGAGGGGTCTGGAGCACAGGCCTTATGAGGAGCAGCTGAGGGAGCTGGGATTGTTCAGTCTGGAGAAGAGGAGGCTCAGGGGAGACCTTATCACTCACTATAATGACCTGAAAGGAGGCTGTAGTGAGCTAGGGGTTAGCCCCTTCTCTCTTGTAACTACTGATAGGACGAGAGGTAATGGCCTCAAATTGTATCACGGGAGATTCAGGCTGGACATTAGGAAATACTACTTTTCTGAAAGAGTGGTCAGGCACTGGAATGGGCTGCCCAGGGAGGTGGTGGAGTCACCGACCCTGGAGGTGTTCAAGAAACATTTAGATGTCATACTGAGGGACATGGTTTAGCAAGAGCTATTGGTGGATGGTTGGACTGGATGATCTTGTAGGTCTTTTCCAACCTTGGTGATTTTATGATTCTATGATTCTATGATTGTGACTGTTTCTTCATGTCTTATCACTTGTCACCTGAGAAAAGGGACTGACAGCCTCCTTGGTGCAACCTCCTTGCAGGTAGTTATGGAGAGTGATGAGGTCTCCCCTCAACCTCCTCCTCTCCAGACTAGACAGCCACATGTCCCTCCACTAATCCTCATAACTCTTGCAGTCTAGTCCCTTCACCAGCTGCGTCAACTTCTCTGCACCTACTATAGTAACTCGAGATTTTCCTTGTATCGAGGGACTCCAAAACTGAACAGAGTACTCAAGGTATGGTTTCATCAGTACTGTGTGTAAGGGGACAATAATTTCCCTGGTCCTGCAGATCACACTATTTCTGATGCATGCCAGGATGTCATTGGCCTTCTTGGCCACCTGAGTACACTGTTGGTTCTTGTTTGCCTGGGCAGCTTTCCAGGCACTCTTCCCCATGAAGGTTGTTATGGGGTCGTTATGACCCAGAGTGCATCTCCCAACATTTAACTTTCTGAATGTCATGCAGTTGGACTTTGCCCATCAATCCAACCTATCCAGATCCCTCTGCAAAACTTTCCTAATCTCAAGGCCAGGCTGGATGGGGCCCTGCATAGCCTGATCTGGTGGGGCCAACCAGACCATGGTGGGGGGCTGGAAATGAATGGGTTTTAAGGTCCCTTCTAGCCCAAGCCATTCTATGATTCTGTGATACTCTCAAGCTGATTGACAGTTCTGACTACTTTGATATAATCTGTGAACTTATTGAGGGAGCACACAATGGCCTCACCCAGGTCATTGATCACAATGTTAAGCATTACTGATCCCCAGGGAACACCACTTATGACCACCTGCCCACTAAACAGGACTCCATTCAAGATGGGTCTTTGAGCCCAGTCGTCCAGACAGTTCTTCACCCAGAAAAGCGCAAGCCATGAGCACTTTGCTTAGTCATTTAAGTATCCACAAATGACCAGTGATCTTTTTTATATATATATATTTTTTCTAAACAAGAGACATTATTTTTGTGCTCTCTCTTGGATTCAGTCTTTCACATGCATCTGAGACTGTTCTTGGCTGAGGCACTGGATCCAATTTCTTTCTGAAGCTACTGAATTCACAGCAACCTTCTAACTGCAGAATTTTGTGGTGAGGAAACAGCAGAAGCTCATCCTGGAGCTCATTTACTTTCCCTCTCCCCTACGAGTCTTTGCATTCACTCAATTAAATGACAAACAGTCAAATGCTCATCTCTGCAGCGTCCTTGTTGATGATGTGCAAGAGCATAGATAAGATGGCAGCCATCGGCATTGCAATGCAAAGTCAGTAGCAGAAATGCCTTTAAAGCACTGAGTAATCTTCAACCTTACGTGTCATGCCCCTTGACACTACTTTTGGTGTGACTTTTCTTAGGCTGTGTGGCGAGACAAATCCAAGGCTTGATCTAGCTCAAAAAAGAGACTTTTGAACAACGTAAACTTTTCCCCTGCAGGTAATGCGTGCCGTCGGCCTAGAGTGAGTTTTAGTGCTTGCAGAAATTATCAGATTTGTTCCCATTATCTAATACTTAATTGCTTTTTTGTTTGTTTGTTTAAATTTTAATGGGAATTGCTTTCTTTGTCATTTTTCCCCCATTTACTTAGTCATATTGAATGTTTTTCAGTAACAGGAAGAGGGTTCAAACAAACAGGCTTAGCCTAGAACAATAGCAGGGGAAATCTTCTAATTTGGAAAATCAGTGACAATTGCTGCTGTTGCTTGAAAAGGAGAAGGATTTCTGTTTTGCTGTATTTTGCAGCATAATCACTGCCTAGTATCTGTTGCAATGCAACTTATGCAAGATATTATTATACCAATATTACAGTTGCCACATTTCTGTGTGGTTTTTAGCCATATGACCTCTCCTGATGGCAGTATTTCATGAAACCATAAAAACACCTTTCTTTTGTATTTGTGGATGATGTTTTGTCTTTTTTCATCTGTGGCTGACAGTTGCAACTTCAGTTGCAATTAATTTTGAATTTGACCAGATTGCCTGTTATCTGCTTGTGAATACCATTTGGTTCGTTTATACCTCTGCTGAATGCTGAATTCATCTACTGCAGGGGTCTCAAAATATCCACAACCTGAGTACTATGCTTACCATATGGTTTGGATTATACATAATGTAGTTCTACTCTGTTTCAGAAAGTGCACCTTTTGAGTAAGCCACCAAGTGTAGTCATTGGAAATCTTATTTGATGAGTGTTCTCTTAGTTGATGTCTGGTTTCACTGCATGGAGAAAATCCTCAGTAACTGAGCACTACCTTTGGAAAGAGAATCTTTCAGTTGCGAAAATATATTTGTTTTGGTTACTGACTTTCTCTTCAGCTCTTCTGTGCTTCATAGTCTTTATGTTTTGAGGAAGGCAGAAGATAACATTTTGTGGAAATAACAAAGCAAGAGTGCAGATAGGCACGGTGAGTTTTGTATGTCTCCAGGTGAAATGCAATCTTGATATTAGCACAGATGGATGCAGTTGTTTGGATATTTTGCTTCTATGACTTCTTGAAATTATGATTTTAAAAGTTTAAAAGATTGAGATCTCTTCATTCAGGAATCTTGAGGCATATGGCAGTCAGGAATATAGTTCTGTTATCAATGTTAAGTTTGTTTTTGTGTTTTCGAGAATGGAGAGGTGGTGCCAGCGTTTGTTTGTTGTTTTTCCTGAATAAGTCAGTTCTACTTGCAAAAAATGTTTATGTTAAACATGCTGGATTTTTTTTTTTAAATGTATTTAATTGCAGGGAAAACTTCAAACCTCTTCTGTGCTTCACACATGCCATTGAGCATATAATTATAGCAAGAAGCCATACTAATTGGTTTGTCCCATTTCTTCTTCTTATTCTGCTCTGCTACAATGTAGAGGAGCTTCTAGGAGCTCCATGGAAGCTGTTTCAGCTCTTTAATTGTTCAGTCTAAAATGGTTGACAGTGGGGATTTTGTATTGTTCAGCCAAGTGTATGTTGTGCCTATGCAACAGTGATTACTATCTGTTTATATGTGTACACAAACAGTGCAGAAATTGTTTTTTTCTGTGGTCTTGTGCTTGCAAAAGGAACGTGGTTGTCATGATGACACCAGAAACAAGCTATAGGGTTGCCCATACACAACATTAAAGCACAAATCTTAAAAAATATATTGAAAGTCTATGTTTATGTCAAGAAAGCAAAATCAGTTACGAGGAGAAGAATTCATACACTTGTGTGTGTCACCTCTATTCACCGCTAAGTCCTTCCATTGCAATAGTTTTGTCTGATTTTAGTGATTCACTGTAAGATTAAACTTGTTACTTAGGAAATCAGAAAAATGAACAGCTTCTGATTAGTTTTATGGAATAGCCACATCTGTTTCCTTCTATAAATAAGGAGCAAGGACTTTATACTGTTCTTACCTTTTTGTAGCTGTCTCCCTTCTACTGCTTTACTCAGTAGCAACAGTGAGAGTCAAAAATAAATAGCTGAAGTTGTTCTTCCCTGCTGCCTTCCTCCCTGTTTTTTCCTCTCCTGGACTTCCTTCCTTATATTGAAAGGAGCAGAAATACCCTAATATAATAGAGAAGGCATTTATGGATTTTGGGGTTTTTTTGTTTGTTTGTTTCCCTTTCAAGAAGAAACTGTATCGAATAATCTTTTACCTTCAGTAACTTGGTAAGAAATAAAATTTGATTTTCCAGCTTTTGCAGCTTGAACCAGCAAACGTGCCTCTTGTTTCTTCTTTCAATAATTTTTCAACAACAGCTGTCTTAGAATCAGCTTTGAGCATGTATGGGGTGTTGTGGAGGCAACCCGTGATTGCAATTTTGTCTGCCAACAAGTGTGACACCTGCAGGAAAGGATTTTCTTCAAAGCTCTTATCCTACAACAGTCTTAACCACATGTAAATCGCTCTTGCAATTATTTTGTTTGGATTATACAAATGACATGTCGTTCTTCATAAATGTATTTCTTGGCAGTTATCATATGGGTAAACTGGACTTTCCTTCAGGCATTTCCTGGTGTTATGTACAAGTACCACCAAGGTTTGGTTTTGCTCTCATTATAATACCTAATACTCACATAGCAACTCACATCTTGTAAAAACAATTATCAATTTTTTAACAGCTTTTACAGTAGCATCCTCTTTCACTTTTACTTCTCTTGTATGTATCTTTAGTGATAATACATGCATTCATTCTAGGTAGGATTTGGAATGTTGTGTTTTGCTGTCTTTGATCTGATTGTTTAAGCTCCAATTTATTCTGAAGTACATACTGAATTTCACAGCCAAAATTCTTGCTTTGCAAGAGATTTTTCTCTTCTTTTTCCCATTGCTGTGAGGATTTCTTGAAGATCTCTGAAAATCAGTGGACATAGATGAACTCCTGTTTTTGCCTTGGTTATTGCTTGAGAAGAAGTGCAGGTACAGACTGAGGGCAGATAAATGACCCATCTGTAAAGTACCATCTGCATTGTATTGTTGCGTGTATGGAGGAGTGGAGATGAGGTGCAATAGGATTTTGGTTTCTGTGCATCACGTGCTTCTCATTTCTTTTATGCCTTCCTGAGCAAAGGAAAACAGGAGTAACAGAAGCTGTGTTCTGAGCAGTAAAGGAATAGCATCCTTAACAGAAGATATTCCATGATATGCAGAGTACAGGAGAAAAACTATTTTGCTTTGAGGATTAATCTTCAAAAGGCTTTCCTGTGTACTTCACATGCTTTCAGTGATCAAGTAACTATATTATAGAATGGAATCATAGAATCATAGAATGGCCTGGTTTGAAAAGGACCTCAAAGATCATCTAGTTTCAACCCCTCTGCCATGGGCAAGGTCGCCAGCCTCTAGACCAGGCTGGCCAGAGCCACATCCAGCCTGGCCTTGAGTGCCTCCAGGGATGGGGCATCCAAAACCTCTCTGGGCAACCTGTTCCAGTGAAACTATTAACTATTTCTGTGTAGTTTTGACTTTATTAGATAACCTATTTTTCTTTTCTTATTTAGGTCTCTACTACTATGCTGAGTCACCAAAAATGTCCATAGAAGAATAATGGAAGCCCCTGAATACCTTGATTTGGATGAGATAGACTTTAGTGATGATATATCGGTAAGTACTATTCTAATTTTATTTATATGAATTGAGACAATCTTAGATATCTCAGTCCTGATATAACAAACAACAACAAAAGAAAGGTGCAAGCCACATTTCTTTTTACCTCACCCATGGAAATGTTTAAAATGTTGAATCTAGAATAAAATAAGGTATTTTGTAAGGGAAGACTCTCATCAGCTTAAGCCTTCTACCTTCAGTAAAAAGGGTTGGTGAATCAAATTAATATATTGGTTTTATTTCTGGGTTGCTTATGCATTACGATTGTCTTGCATGACTTAACATGTTCTCTCAGGCTTGCCTTAGGCACCAAAGTGACAGATCACCTTTCTCCTTTCTTTTATTTTTTTTAATCAAATGTGTTTGCATTGTAAAGAACCCTCTTGCCTCCTCCTCTGTGGACTGCTCCTTCTCCATGTAAGCTGTTACTCTGCCCTTTCTGACAGAAGCTAGCAAGGCGTTACGTATATTGTGGGGCAGCTTCTTGTGATGTGGTAGAGTGGATAAGAGGCTGACAGACTTCCGAGGACTCTAAGTGCTGCTCCTTCATGTCACACCTAAAATAGCTGTGACTGTAAATGAGAGCAAAAAGGCTGTTCTTATAAATTGTATTGTTAGTAGTTGTTACAGTAAGTACTGTACAGTAAGTACAGTAAGTACTGACTGAGTTGGATACCTAATAAACAAGGGACTTGAATACACAGTTTAAATACACCATAAGAATTTATTAATTCAATTTTCAAGTCCTGTCTCTGTCAACATTCTTCATATTTGTAGTGGGAGTGGTGCCAGTGTTTTTTATTTGTTTGCTTGGTTGTTTGATTTTTTTTTGTAGATGTTGGTTTTTCTTTATTTTGGTTTGGGTTTCTTGTTTTGGTTTGTCTCACTTTGTAGTTTGTTTGTTTGTTTGCTTGTTTAACAAAGGGCCTATCTTTTCCTTGAGCCTTTGGGACTCTTGATTCATTTTAAAACATTCCAAGTGCTGTATTCACAGGCAGGTTCCTATTGGACAGGGTTTTGTTTGTAACATCGGATTTTTATTAAAGAGGAATACGGCAAATGCCCAAAATATTACAGGACAATAAGCCAGTCTTGGAATAATATCTTATTCGGGGCAACTTACTTTTTATTACTGTTCTATAGTAGAGCATGTCCTGGTGTCTGTTTCTACACTCAGTTTTGCAGGACTATAAAACATAAGGGATATAACCTCTCTGTGTCTCTCCCCTTGTGGCTGTTGCTGCATGCTGGTGGGTTAGGTTACTTGTTTTTCCACCGAGTGGCTCAGGCTGCCTGCTGTAATGTGCTACTCTCTCATTGGATGCTGAGCCTTGAATTAAAAACCAGCACCAGTTCTGGAGGTGGTGCCTTTAGTTCTACTTTCACAAGTAAGGGAATGAAGGATTTGTTGCCAGGAACCAGATAATAAGAGAATTCCTGCTTATTCTGGTGCTCTCCTCACCTCTTGCTGTGTGCCAACGTGACAAAATGTGACTTTCTCATTTTACCACCAGTCTGCTGTGGAAGGAGCAGCTGCACAGCACTGGTGGTAGCAATTTAAATTGCTCCCTTTTGCCCTCTGGTTTTAATCCAGTGCAGAAAAGTGCTGGCCAGAAATAATGGCAGCAAGAAGGCTATTAGTGCAGTGTGCTTGTAAAAGTACCTGAGCTGGAAAGCACTGTGCTAGCACAGCTCCTTGTAGAAAAATGATCAAAATATAATAGATATCGAAGATAGTCTAGGATTTGTTTTAAAAGACTTGTGGATATGTAAGTGCTCTTGGCTCATTTTTTGTTGAACATTGTTTGTACATAAGTAAATGGAACTGCATGTATCTCCGAAATAAGATATTTAAAGATATTAATGAAAACTAGGATGGTACCATATCAGATCTGTATGATACAGCATATCTCAGTGTAGTTTAGACAGCAGAATAGATTTATGGGACTCTTGCTTACATTAAACAAAAGTATTTCCATACTAACATGAAGCAACCAAACTGAATATTTTTTGGTTATTACTTCTTATAACATGCTTGTAACGATTCACACAAAAAAAGACAGAATAACAAACATTAAGACTTTTAAGTTCCATTAAACAACAGATACACTTTGTAAGTAAAATTTTGTTTTAAACTTTCCCTTTTCCCTCTTCTTCTCTTTATTTTACCCATAAATGTATCACTGCTTCTAAGACGTGTACTACTGTTATGGTTACTTGAAGTTTTCCTTATCCTTTAATTAAAATGTAGGATTTATATCACACTGGAAAATTATGCAAATTAAAACTACTATAACTGTTTTACAGAGTATTGGTTTACAGAAATAATACCAAATGACCATAAAAATTGTGTATAACTCTAGCTCCTGATGATAGATATTTGTAAGCTGCTTGAAGCTGAGTTTGTAGGTTATTGTCCTGCAGGGAAAGCAGCCTGGCCCTGTGGTGCCAGTGCAGGACTGGGCCTAGTCTGAAACTAAGAGAAAGCAGCAAACGCAGTGAGTGAGTTTAAAACGTGATTAAGAAGCTGTCAACTTGCCAGGTGTGTTGAAACACCTCAAAAAGCTTCTTTCTGTCCGTCCTTGCTTGGCAGAGCAGCTGTTAAGTACAGGATATGGCTGATCTCCGGACTCCCTGTTTGAACAGGGCACTCCTGAACCTGCTGTACCCCCTTTGGAGTACAGCATGAGGAGTCCTGCTCAGCCATGCTGGTACGGGTACTAACTGCAGTGGGTGGATTTGTTTCCCACCTAGGTGATTAACTTCTGTATAATTGTCTTTTTTTCTACTCTCTCCCTTATCAGAAAAAAAAAAAAAAGCGGATAGAAACAGTATGTTTTAAAATTAGAAGAAGAATAACGTGAAATATCTATTTAAAATTGTATGAGAGCCTCTCTGAAAGTAATTTCGCCTATGTTATGATGTTGGCCCATGGCATCAGAGGTGAACAGTGGTGGTGTGGCAGTTGGAGTTGAACCTTCCCACCAAGATTCTGTTGCATTTTGTTGCTGTGTGACAGAGGGACAGTCTGACAAAATGACATCTGACATGGAAGTACAGATGAAGCAAAGGTGTGGAACTGAATTCACAGTTCGTACTGTGAATTCAATTCCAGTTCCAGACAACAGAAATGTGAAAGACAAGCCATGTTCTGGACAGCCATGCACAGCTGGTGCAGATTTGTATGAGCGCAGCATGCAGGCTCTTGTTCATTGCTGGTGAAAATGCATAGCTGATGGTGGTGACTGTGTTGAAAAATAGTGTTTTGTAGCTGAGAATTTCATCTATTAATTGGAGTTATGGTACTCGTCATACCTGTTGTAGTTTCCATGAAAATAAATGGGAGGAATTACTTTTGTAGCAACCTACGGGTAAACAATACATAGCATGAATAACCAAATTGGTACTCTGAAGATGCTGATCATATCCATTAAGTAAGAAGATTTTCTGAGGAGGATTATTTCCCACAAACACAGTCATAGGCTAATCTTCATTTTCCTTTTTTTTTCCTTTTTTCTTCTAGATATTATTAAAAAAAGTCTTCCTTAGGCCAAGTACTGTTGCTTTACTTGTTCTCAAGAGTCTAGGAAAAAGGGGTGGTATTGCAAATGTAATATAAATGTATTAATGTAAGGGGTCTTGAATAACAATTAAATGGTCTTTCTTCCAATATAGCACATAAACTGAAATGAGACTGTTGGTTGGCTTACAGTAATAACAATGCGTGGAAACAAATTTATTATA
This sequence comes from Numida meleagris, assembly GCF_002078875.1. Taxonomy (NCBI): domain Eukaryota; kingdom Metazoa; phylum Chordata; class Aves; order Galliformes; family Numididae; genus Numida; species Numida meleagris. The sequence continues at coordinate 74,349,634 of NC_034438.1, forward strand.
ATGAAGGGAAGTGTCTGCTTTTTTCTGTCTAAATGAAAACAATGAGCTGCGAATTTCAGATCAGGACACAGTCACTGACGTCTTGGTCCAGTGTCCATGAATTTGATGAGTTTGGTACCCATTTCAGCTGGAGCAGGATATGGTCTTGCGTGTTTTGAAGATATCGTGGTTCTGATGACATGGTCTGAGAGTCATACTCTGTGTCCAACTTTGCCATTTTACCCAATTTCAGGAGACATTAAAGGTATTCTTTGCAATGCAAACTCAAAATGTCATTTTCACTTTTTATTTATTTATTTTTAACCTTTCATACATTGCTACACCTCGCAATACACTATTTCTTCTTTCTGATGCTTCTCAGGTATAAGTGAGTCTGCAAGAGGCAGAGAAGTTACACCGTCTCAACAGAGACTGAAATTTTATTTCTCTTATATTGTGTTTAAAACTCCTTGAATTAAAATTTGCAAACCACCTGAAATTCAGTATGTTGACTTTTGCATTTATTCAAATGCTGTAGCCCAGTTTTACATGACTTACAAGTGCTTGTAAGATAAGCTGTTAAGGGAGGTTCTGTTCTCCCCTGAATTGGTCATGTCTGTTGAAGAAAATTGGCAATATCTTGTGTTGTGCCTGCCTCTTGTCTTTTGTTTGCTTTTAATACTGTTCTTCAATTTTACAAAGTTCTTAAGGGTGTGCTGAAATTAACTATTACACGCTGGCCATTATCATGCCATAAAAGCCAGGGGAAAAAAGGCACCAACTGTCAATCAGCAATCAAAAAGGCCATGACATACATTGTCCTAGGAAGATACCCATTACTGAATTTCACTGTCAGCAGCAACACACACTTGTTAAATAGCAAAAAGCACTCATACACTGGCTAATGAAGCACTCTGATCTGCTTACATTTCATTGGTACTCATGCACATGGTCATCGCCCTTGGCTCTTGATTTAATTGATTGCTCTACTGGGAAACTGGGAGAAGTGGGTTACATTTTCTGTGTGAAACAACTTAAGATTGTAGAAAGAAAGTGGGAAATAATGAACTTTAAGTTGAATAGCAGTAAATCTAAATGATGCTCTAAAGAAAAGCTGCAGTCTTATCGTCTTTTGCTATCTCTTTTGCTGATACCCCTAGTAGCCTTGAAGCTCTCTGTTGAAGAAAAGCTAACAAACATTACTGATGATTGAGAGATGGAGCTAGAGCATTAGAAAAAAAAAGTAGCTGTAGAGGGAAGAGCTGGCAATGCATTATACTTAGGGTTGGGAAAGGTCCATTTTAAAAGAGTAGTTTCAGCGAGTTCTCCACTTCTTGACCAGAAAAGACATATGGCAGAAATGTAAGTGTGCAGATGTCTTTCTGAGGTTAGAGATGAGTGGGAGGAAACCTGTTAAGGATATCAAACCAACATGATTAATACATAAAAATGTATAAATAAATTTATAACACTAAACAGTTTTTTATTATCAGGGAGGGTTGTGGGGATTGGATACATTTTGGTGCAGTGTTGAAGCTGAAAGAAAAGTTGTTCTTCCAGGAAGAACAGAAAAAAAGGACAGAAAAAGTCTTTCTTTTTTGAGGATGCCTGACAAAGCACATAGCAGTGGAATACAAAAGGCCTCATTCTAATTGAATTACAAACTATGTAATAGTTTAAACTGCACCAGCTGGTCTTATGAAGCTACCATATTCCTTGGAGACATGTTCTTGGATTCTGGTAGGAATCTTAGTAGGCCAGTTCAACGTTGCCTTCAGAGTCTTTGTGCTGAAATAGCAAGATGTATAGCTTAACAACTCCGTCTTTATTAAACAATAACTCCAGTGAAGTAAAGCACATGGTGTTTGTGCTTGTGTGTGTTTAACTTATATTAATTTGTATTGTAGCAGCGTCTTTCTCCCTGTGTCAGTTTGTGCTGTTTGCTGCTTTAAGTTGTCAGATCGGGTGCAGTCACAGCCCTATAGTCACCCCCTTGGTTAATGTGGATGGGAGTCACAGGGCAGCTCTGTGCTAAATGTTTTAATTAGTAAGTCGTGTTCTTCCCAGGTGTACTTGTTGTAGCTGAGGTTTATCAATTCATTGCTGAATCATGCCATTATGGGAAAAACTGAGGCATGGGGGGTTTGTGAGGCTCAATAACATAACTGCAATTAATTGAGCAATAGACTTGCTTGAACTTGCACCAGAGAAGTAAATAACTTCTGCAGCTGATCACAAGGCTGACTTTAGATTATTTTGAAGTAGATTTCCAGCTGTGCATTAAGAGCAAACCAAACTCTGAATGACAAACTACCAGCTAAAGCTAGAACAATGTTTGTCCGCTTAAGTTTTGCATGGAAAGCTAATGAGGGTGTAGTTGTTTTGTACACATTAACTAAAAATATCTGTTTCTTTGAAAACATATGGTGTTTATAGGTTCCTTAAAAAATTTCAGTTCTGCTAATTGTGTTTTTTTTTAGTTTCAAAAAAAGTTTTTAATAAGGTTTTGTTTTGTTTTAATGGACAAAGTCATTGATCTTTCACAGGCATGGTGATGTTTGTTTCTTTGAGTGAAGATTCCTGTAACATTTAAGCATTTGGTTAAGGAAGGCTTTGTATGAAGTAACTTAATTCCTGTGTGTCAGGATTTGTAGTTTTATAACTCTGGATCATGTATATTACTGAGAGTATTCTTCAAGTTTATAAAACAAAGAAAAAGATTTCTGTTTAGAAAGATACATACGTCATCCTTGGTTCTCTCTCTTTTAATGCTGCAGTGAGAGAACATACTGATCACAGTCAGGTGTATCCTGTCACGTCAAAGTAACAATGCGGGTTACCTTAATAGAGCCTGAGTTCCAGACGTGATCCTTGTGGTCCAATATGTGGATCCGTATGTACCCCTCTCTGAAAACAGATCTTTAAGGTGCAAATATTCAAATATTCTTCATTAATTTTACATACTGGCTTTTCAAAATTTGAATTCTAATTGCCAATTGTGAAGTATTGTGCAATTCAAAAGCCATAACACAAGTCTTGGTGGGCAGAATGAGACCCTGTGAAGTCTAGGTTTACTGTGAGATGTAAATTTATTCCCATGCTTGATGTATCTATACATCCCATGGAAGAAACGTATAAAATATATTTGTGACGTGAACAATGGGGATGTACAGGAAGGGGATTGCTGTGGTGGAGAGATGCTTTCCTGTATCTTTGAAAATCTGTGGGACACAAAAGCAGACACCATCCGCTTTCTCATGTGACATGAGGGCACCATCAGACTGCCTGAAGTACCCTCAGCCTGGTAGATCTAGACACTGCCAGTGGTATCACAGCCTGTTGGAAAGCCTTCCTTTTCATCTTTTTAAATTAATTACTTGATGTATTTTTTTTTCCTTTTTTTACAGTACTCTATAACTTCTCTCAAGACTATCCCAGAATTATGTAGAAGGTGTGATTCACAAAATGAAGACAGATCAGGTATGATCCCCACTTCTGTCCACCCATCACTTTCTAGGCTGCTTTTTATCACGTACAACTTGGCAACAATTTCTTCTTGGCAGTACTCTATTGTTTTGTTTTCTCTCATTTTTGTACAGCTTTCTGGAAACATGACTTTTTTTTTTTTATTTCAACAGATGTTAGTTCATTAGAAGGAAAAAAAGTTCCAAAAAAAGATTTGGCTGCATACAGATAAGTGTAGGGCTTCATCTCAGCAGCTCCAAACCACAGTATATGCAACAATTTACTTGAAAACCTGAGAAACCATTGGTGACAAGATGTAATAATGTAGGCGCCAATGAAAAAATGTTGGATACATTTACTACCCATATGGCCATGACCAGTTTGAGGGATGATGTTTTGCCAGAGTCTGAAACTGTATCAAGGATGCTACATGATAGAATCTACTCTAAGGCATACTGTAATAGTTAAGATTAAAGCAGAGTTTTTGAGTTTAATAGTGTAAACTAAATGAAGAATCATGGCATATAGATGAGAACCAGCTGGGGACCTTCCGTGCTCCTGCCCTCCCCATGATAAAAAGTGCATTCAGTGCTATTTTTCACTCTGTAAATCAGATTAATCCCCTTTTGTTTTTCTCTTCCTGGTGGTGGAGAAATGAATTGGTGAGAGAGCATTTTTGTTGGCCTATGAAAAGTTTATTGTGCTTTCATTTGATGTTTTAATTGAATTTTCGTTAATGTTGTTGAATCAAAAGATTTTTATAACAGAAAGGGCAGACTTGGAATTTGTGGGATGATAGAACGCTTTAGGAACTCTGCTATACTTTGGCAAATTTCATTTCTTGATTTCCTTTCAGAGAACTGTGGATTTCCAAGGTGTGTTACTAAACAGAATCTTTACAAGAGCTAGTTCCTCTGGCTGAGTCATAAAGGCCTGGTCTTCATAGCCCTGTGCCACTGCTCTAGGTAGCAAAGGGAAGTTTTCCCACCCATACATTCTTGCCAAGTTTTTGCCCATGCCTGGGAATAGCGGTGATTGGACTGCCAAAGTTGCCTCTTGCAAGCAGAGAGGTGAGAAATAAGAGAGAGGACCCCCAGTCTTCCCACCACCACAGTTCTCTCTGTCCCATCTGTGCCCCTCCTTTCCCCTGTCCTCCCCCACCCTCCCCACTGACATCCCACATCCTTGCAGTCTCTCTCCCATGTCCTTGCTGCCCATCCTCCCTCCTGTTCTCACACTCAGTACATCTTCTACCCTACATCCTTCTCCCCAGAGTTTGTCTGCTGTTGTCCCTTCCTGTTCTCCAGTTTCCTTGCAGTTTTCTCCCCTATTCTCTCTCCTATTCTCACTCTACACTCCTGTCTCTTTCCTCCTCTATTTCCTCCTCTTTTCTCTCACTTTCCCCACTCTCTTTCCCCAACTTTTTCTTCTTGTAACTCATGTTTCCTCCCCACTATTCTTTCCTCTCATTCCTCCCCACAGTATCCCCTCACGCATCCCACCACGTCTTTCCCAGTATTCCTTCTACATACGTCTAGACTCCTCTTTTTCTCATTCTCCTCACCATTGTCCCCACCATTCTCCTCTCCAGTGTTCAGCACTCTCATTCTTGCTTCCTTAATTCCATTCTCAGTGCACATATTTTCCCCTTTCATTTTCTCCCACAGTGTGTTGTTATTATCAGTATTAACAGCTGATCATTTGGTGGCACAGCATTGTATCATCTTTTCACAAAGAGTTAAAAGTCATTCATGCACTCAGTCTCTCCAAGGGCAAGGTGAAAAAGAGAAAGAAAGCAAGAATAGCCCTTGAGAAGCCTTGTGCTCTTTGGTCTGTTCATGAGTACTGTTCAGCCAGAGTGGCAGCATCGCTATCTGCTCTCAGAAAGAACAGTGTCTTCTTTTTAGAGGAAGATGCTGACAGATAGCAGGATGAAGCACTGGTTGTGAGCTCTTCCTTAAAACCATAGGATACTGACAGTTATTGCGTAGTTCTGTTGTTTCATGATTGCCGCTGCAGTCAGACATTTTTCAATGATTATTTTAATTACATCTCCACTCATCCATGGCCTTGAAAAGGAGCTGGCAGAAGTAAATACAGGCATTGCTGGAAGACAGTAGCAGTACTGGGGTGTCTGCCAGTGGAAGTTAATTCAGAGCTTTGTATAAAATTCTTGAGTCAAAAAATAGGTCTTTAGCACTGATAATAATATTGGCAATCTGAAAACAGAACTGGAATCTGTTTCTTCACTCTACTTATCACTTGTGAGTTTATGGGTTGGAAACGGTACTGAAGTCTATTTATTTTTTTCTTACTCAATCACTAAATACACACACATACTGTTGTACAGGAAGATACCACTTTACCACCCTACACAGACTTCATTGAAATATCAGTGGAGCTGCATCAGTAAACATTGTGTTAGGCTCAATCTGTTGATTTTTCATAATAATTCAGATGCAGTCTCCTGCCTTCATAGACCACTAAAAAAGTTCCACCAATAATTGCTACTGTTCGCTATTTTTGATGAGGATAAACTATATCATAATTTATTAGTGTGCGTAATGTTCCTGCTATTTTGTGTCTATATTTCAGTGGCAATTTAAGTAATTACACAGAGAAAAACAGATTTTTCAAAGAACTTGTCCATCATCCTGCCTTATATGGATGCCTGTATAGTTAGAGGTTATGCTTTTTTTCTCTAAGACAGAAAAATGTGGAAGTAGAACTCTACAGGAATTATTTGTTAAAGGAATTTAAGTATAATGTGTTAGCTGTCAGACTAGACATGTCAGGACCCTAGCAGCCTAAGAAAACAACGGCCTCCTTCAGCCTTAGCTCAGAAAAAATATTTGGTGCACTAAGGCAATTAAGCAAGAAACACTGGTAAAATAAATTTCAACTTTAATGTATACATAAATATGAAGACAATCATTTTCATCACAAGACTGATATAACAAATTTAAAAGACAGTTCCTCTTTCTGGAATTACATTTTTTAATTATGTGGCTGGTTATATGGAGGTATAACTATTCCTTGTTCTCAGGTAAGTTTAGTAAATAGCCCTGTAAGTACCATTTTCTTTCCACATCTGAACTAAACACTGAATAATGTGTTAGTAATATATGAAAGTGTTTGATAACATTTTCCAAATTGCTCTAAATACTTTTAATCCTAGGCACACATACCGGTGATTACCAGTCAGTATGCTTGTTCATCCATTTCTAGTAAACTTTGCATCAGGTTTTTTTTAACTGTTTCCTTCTGTCTCTTACTTCTGCTCAAATTACTTTTTCTTTTGGATAATGACAGGTTAGAAAGTCTGAGAAATCACTTTGCTCCATGTAGTCCTTCCTCCCCCAGCTGATCAGATTCACCCTGCCTTCTCCCCTCCCTTTCCATACTGGCCAGCTGTCAACACAGGAGGGTGATCTGTGCAAGATGTGTTTGGAAGCTCTGCAGTTAATACAACCTCAGTACTGACTCCTCTGTGTCCTTCCTCAGAATGAGAGAATTCTGTCTCAGGAAAAGTCCAGGGGACTCCTGGAACCAAAGTATATCTGCCAGTGCCCCCAGATTACAAGGTAAAGGGTTTTCAGGATGGGAGAGAAGCTGTAGGCCAAAGGCGTAGGAGTAGGATTTGTAGGCCAAATCCTGTCTTACCCACAGCAATGTGAGATTGAGGATAATCGTTTTTTCTTCCATTGTGCTTCAAGAGAATGATCTTCCTAGCTAGAATTATAACTGCTAAGAAGGACATCATTCTTCAGAAACAGAGAATTAAAGAATATAATTTTAATTTCAATCCAGCTATTTATTTTAATTTTTTTTTTTTTCTGAGATGAAGTGTTAGCCAGCCTGCCCATTTACTCCTGGCTGCAGAAATCAGTCCTTTTTGCTTCTGTTATTAAGCATGAACTTGGTTACTTTGTTTCTGGGCAGATTTTCTACAGCCACTTGAGCAAATGGTTCAAGATCAGAGATCATTCAGTATAACATATGTTTTTCAATAAACTTCCATGAACCACATTGTTGTGCTGAAGAATATTGTCAGCTACGATGACTTTTGATTGTCCTTAAATGTATATCTCAAATAAGAACAGTATTTCACTCTGTATCTTTTTTTGCTTGTAGATAAAAGCAAGTTCATCTTTAGCATCCAACAGTTATCTTAGATAACTGAGATAACTTAAGATAACTTATCTTAGGTAACTGCAGAGCCCAAAGCCACCATTACAAATTCACAGAAGAGTTCAAAAGATAGGTTTTCTATTTGACAAAATGAAATTAGTGAGTATAAAATGCTGAGGAGCATAAAATGGCAGACAATTCTATCTCAAGCTCTTGGTTGTTAACTATAACAAAAAATTAAAAGTAAAATCTGATTTTGAGGAAAAGTATTTACTCACTGAGACTCCTATGAATGTTTGCATGACCTGGAAAATATGTACTGTTATTTAAAAGGGTGAATTATTATTTATCCTTGTTTCCGTTATTTCTAGACCCTTTCTTGCTTTTTATCCCACTTAAATGCGAACAATTCCACATTAATTTTATCTGCGTGAGGTTGTTCTTTTATTCAGACTCTCCTGCCTTAGAACTTACATCAAAGACGTCTAAAATGCACTCTTGGAGGTTATTAATATATTAAAACTGTAAAACAGTGCCACCTTCTGTTAAAATTGTTAAATATAATTTCAGTTATATTAATGAATAATATAAAAATATTAATAACTGGCTTTTATTATCTATTGATACACAAGGGATCTCTTCCTCCATCTCTTGGACCTTCAGTATTGCTGCTAGTGTTGGAGATGAATCAGTGTTAAAAAGTGTTAGAAATTTTCTAAAATTTTCCCTGATGTAGACAACACCTCGCTGTCTGTATACAAAATCAGAATCTCAGTGCTCTAAATGGACCTGGAATGAGTACGAGATTTAATTGATTCAAGACACTCTGTTGAAGTCATATCACAAAGAAGATGGTCAAGTATTTATTTCCGAGGACAGCAAAATTCCTAATGTAAACCTTTTTGTAGATACAGTGACCCCAGATAATTATGGAGCGACAGTGCTATTAAAAAATAGGTATGGGCAGTTGTCAGCGGTAATGCCAGACTTCCTTAATGATGATGACTAAAAGTAGAGTAAACTCCAATTTTCCTTGTGAAGGAGGAAATATTTCAGATAAAGTCTTTTGAATGCATTCATCCTTCGGTGGCACCAGAGCCAACCTAGCAAAGTTTGTTCATTATAAATAATCAGCCTAAATGATAAAGAAGCTCTTCATTGTGTTCACAATGAGGGCAGGGAGTATCTCCCTGCATTTTGTGCTGGAAGATTTTCAAATATATGCTGAAAAGTTCTTGTGGCAAAAGCCCACTGTCTCTTCTTTTATCTTCTGTCAGTTTTACACATTGTTTCCAGTCTTGCTACTACCTGCAAAAAGGAACTGTGTTCTTTCAGGGTGGCTACCTCTTTCTTTACAGAATAACTAAGTCAGAAGGCACATCTGAAGGATATTTTGTCCAACTTCCTGCTCAGAGTAGGTCCAGTTACAACACCTTGCTCAAGGATCTATTTTCCAGATGTCTCCTACAATAAAGAACATTGCAACCAGGATATTTTGAGAAAGTGTTATTAGGGAAGGAATCATAGTAATAACCATATTCAACTTCAGAATTTCATAGACCTTTGACAGACCAACTAGGTATGATTAAATCAGCAGATAGCCTTACCATGTTGTAGGACTATCAACTTCAGGGCTCAAGGAAAATACTGTTCTCCATTACTCGCAATTTTCCTGTGATTTGTGACTGCATGGCTATGGATTTTACAGAAAACAAAGGCTGAAATACAGAAAATTTAGAGTTAGCACAGTCTGGCTTGGGTCACTGGGCAAATATAGCATTAGTGTCATTGATGACTGATAACTATTTGGCTAAAGAGAAGTCATGCAGTTTTTCCGCTGGACAGTGGTTCAACACAATTGACTATAAGATACTGCTGTCTATCCCGAGAAGATATAGCCAGCTAAAATGGCTACAAGGTGATATAAGATAGTAACGAGGGTTGCCACTTGCCACCCACAGAAGAACAGGAAAGATTTAATACTTCTTTTCAGTTTCATTAAACAGAGGTCTATCTGTCAAATGATCCAGTAGAACAACATGGATTCAGTGCCAACAGATCTAAAATTGTCTCTTATCTTTACAGCCATTTCCTGCTTGCCTGTACCACTGCACATTTTATATCCCAGCTGTTCATTAGTAGCAGTCATGACTGCAGACCATCAGTCAAAGCATAAATCTAAATGAGATCATGGTGATGCTGACAGAAACACACTTCTAGAGGTTTGACCATTTCTTCAGATCCACAGCCAGTTCGTGTCCCACAAAGGTGAACTGTTCTGGGTTCTCTGTTAGGTGGATCCATGAAGATCTTGCATGGATCATCTACAAGTAACACTCTACATTATGGTCAGTTTCGTTTGCTCATGATACTGTTTGATATACAACCCTTTGTCACCTCCTTGTGTTACAAGTGCTGTAAACATCATGAACCCATCAGCAGTTAAAGAATGTTATTGTGCCCTCATGCCAGGGAGACAGGCTCTTGTGTGAACTTCAGAAGTAAATTTCGTCAGTAGTTTCCATAGAGACCTGAAGTAAAAGATTTGCTCTTTGATATTTTCATTAGAGTCAAGACAATTTAAAGGTATTCTAATTTCTGGCTGCAGGTCGCGAGTATCCCAGCTCGTCCGTCTTAATTGCCTGTCAGACTTCATCTGTGCACTGGCTAGTCTTGATGGTTGGACAAAAGGCATATAATTACCCTGTAATTCCACAGATGCTCATATACCAGATAGAACTCTCCATCACAGCTCTCCACACCCTTGATACTTAGATAACATTGAAAAATGCTCTGAAGTCATCAGATGCTTCCAACTGGAAACTTGTTATGAGGATTTCTCTAGGCAAATTCCTAAAATCAAATATGACAAAGTGATTGAATTGCCGGAGAAGTTTCTTTTAAATCACCCCTTTTCTAATTATTTGCCCTCCACAATTCTAGGTGCCTCTAAGTGAATAAAACTGTAAAAATGCCTACAGGCCTCTTTATTCAAATCTTGTGTTTTCTCTTCCTCAAGACAAGCACAGAGCATAATATAAGGTGAAGAATTACTTTCACAAATTTGACCCTTCCAGATTTTCCTCAGATACTCTTTCCTTCTGTGCCAAGGAAAATGTTCAGTTCCTCAGGTCTATCAGACCTACACTTCTTTACTGATGTCAATGAAAAGTCTTCCCAGTTCTTCTGTTCCTCTCTTTGTGTACTACATTAGCACAAGAGTGGGATCATCCAAGTCTCTCATGTTAGTGATAAAAAGTTAATAAAAAAAACTGACAACACTGTTGGAAAAAATAAATTTTGTCATCACCATTTTACATTTGAAATACTGGTGCATGGAAGAGATATGGCTTATGCAAGAATGTACCAGAACTATTTGTCAGATTCTGGAATCACATTAGCTGTTCCACTTTCTGGTCCACTGCTTCAAGCTCAAGCCATCTTTTATTGTTGTTTATAAAAGAATCAAACAGTATTTATTTGACCCAGACATTCAGTGGCCCTTGCCTGAGTTCATAAGTATGGAGAAATGAAGGAGAGGTTTTTCCTCAGGAACAACTGCTGAAGACCATGCACATAACTCCTGCCGAACTGGTGTTTTGGAAGCCACAGACATTGCTTGCTTTTGCTTTCTCCAAACAACTGAAAACTGGATGGAGGAATGTCTACCAATGTCCTGCTCCACTCTGGCTGATGTTCTCAGTGTTTTGTAGGAGGAAACCATGCTGTAACTGCCTAAGAAGTAATGCAGACCATACAGCGTCCAAGTGCTTTCCTTCCTATTGCTTATGTGATTTGATGCTGTATTCTAATCGTTTATTAAGTGCAGCATAAATTCATCATCCCAGTTAAGTGCAGAACATATTCATAAGCCAGTAGAAATATTGATAACTGTTCTTTGTGTCCCAGTTTGTTTTTCTGGAGATAGTGTTTGTAAAGAGATGCTCCTCCAGTTTTTTGGGAAGAAAAATAACGAAGAAAATCCGTTATGTGATGGAAGAAGAAAGAAATATATGACTGTGCAATGGTCCAAGGTAGATTTGTTACAAAGGTCATGGCTTCTTTGTGGTGTCTGATTTTATAGTTTTATCACCAGTGGTTTCTGTAAGTGCTTGTTACCAAGGTTAGAAAGTGGAAAAAGCAAAGCAGGAAAATAAATGTAAGCTAAAAGAAAGTGACAACAAACAAAATGTTGATGCCTTTCCCTCTGTCTAGACCCCTGTGTTGAAAGCAGTGTTTTCATAAAACTCAGACAGAATTCATTTCCATACTGAGTGCTTAATAGTTCCTGTCAGAACAAAACAGCTGGGAAACATATGGTATCCATTTGCCTGTATCATTTGGAAAAAATTTCACATGTAAATAAAACCAACATAAAAGTGTAGGCCTTTGAACCTAGAATCTTATACAATACATAAATAAGTCAGTACAGTGTGTTCTTTGTATTGGCCCACAAAGTTACATGCCTTCTGATTATCATTATTTTTATTTCTTCTTCGGAAATGTATTCTTAAGCACTTCCAAAAGTATTAAGGTAAATTTCAGACATCCGTAACTACTAAGCTGTGCTAATCTTTCACTTCAAACATTAATGCTGCACTGAAAGTGTATATATCTGTTTCCTTAGGAAGGTGTTCATGGCAAATTGTGTGTTTTGACCACAGATTAGATCCCACTGATATGCAGTTAGCATGTGTAATAAATCTGCTATGTTTAAGCTGCATTCTTGACTTAGAGAGTGCATTAACACTTTGTGTGCAGTAAGAGGAGCACAGAGAGGAGAAACTGCCTAGAGGTCTTAGTGAATTTAGTGCTGTCCCTCTCCTGAAGCTAATAAAATAAAGAAAACTCTTTATCAGCGTTCAACTAATTAAAGAGAACATAAGTTTCACCAACTGGAACTGTAAGAAAGAGTGCAAGCCTGAAAGGGTTAAGAGCTCACGTGCCTTGAGCTCTCTTTCTTCTCTGCGAGTCAGATTCACTGGTCAAACTCCAGTGTGCTGAACTAAAGCTCTGAAAGGTCCAGAGTTATGGATGTGTGTGTGTGTGTGTGTGTGTTTGCACGCGTGCACACATTAAGGGATTGAAAATTGGACTGAGAAGCCCAACATACAGAGGACAAATGAAAAAAAGAAACGTTACACCTGAATAAGTAGGTGTTAATTTTCAGATCACACAATCATAGAATAGTTTATGTTGGCAGGGACCTCCTGAAATCACCTAGCCCAACCTCTCTGCTGACTCAAGGTCAGCTAGAGTAGGTTGCCCAGGACCATGTCCAGTGGAATTTTAAGTATCTTCACAGACTGAGATGGGGCAACTGGTTGCAGTGACCAACGTCACAGCAAAAAAAAGCATTTTCTCCTAAGTGAGGTAAAGATTGCAGCTGCCTCCTCTAGTTCTTCTGTCCCAGGTCTGGTCCTGCCCAGCTGCTGAGGCCCAGCCTGGTGCCTGTGGACCCAGAGTCTCTGCACAGGCTGAGGCACACAGCTTCTGCTTTCCATCTTGCATGTTCAGGTGGCAGCAAATCTGAGCACATACCTCTTGTCTGGTCAGTGAGCACCATTGAGAAGAGCCTTAGCTCCTTGTTCTTCAGCACTTCCCATCATTTAATTGTACACATGGAAAAGATTCTCCTGAGCCTTCTCCAAACTGAACAGTCCCAGCTCTGTCAGCCTCTCATCAGATGAAAGAGGTTCCAGTCCCAGAACCATCTTAGTGTCTCTGGGCCAGACTTGATGTAGGAACTCAGTGCCTTTCTTGCACTGGGGGAGCTCAGAAGTGTGCCCAGCACCTAAGTTGTGGCCTTGCTGGGGATGAGCAGAGAGGGAGGTTTACCCCTCTTGACTTTCTGTTTTGGTGAAAGCAGGATTTCTGATTCTTGTATAAAAAAAATATGTATCTTCTGGAAATATCAGCCCTTAAAATATATTTTGTTGTTGCTGTTGCTAAAACAAATCCACTAGAATATTTTTTTACCAAACCTTTCATTTGCCTCCCAGGAAAGTCATCTTACTGTTCTGCAGCATCTTTGTGCAATTTGATATTTGCAAAATGCAGTGCAACCAAGCATAGCTGGGCAGAGCCACTGTGAGTGCCACTAGGCTCTTTACTAGTGTCCATTACTTGATTCAAACTGCTTTATTTATAAATGATCATAGAATCATAGAATCACACTATGGCCTAGGTTTGGAGGACCTTAAAGGTCACTGAGCTCCAACCCTCAGGCCTTGGGCAGGGCTGCCACCCACCAGATCAGGCTGCTCAGGGCCCACCCAACCTGGACTTGAATGCCTCCAGGGACAGGGCACCCACAGTTTCTCTGGGCAGCAGCGCCAGTGCCTCACCACCCTCTGAGTAACAATTTCCCACCTATCACATATCCTAACTCTCCCCTCCTTTAGTTTAAAACCATTCTTTCTTGTCCTGTCATTATCAAATGATATAAAAAGATGTTCTCCCTCCTGTTTATAAGCTCCCCTTAGGTACTGGAAGGCCACAATGAGGTCTCCCTGGAGCTTTCCCTTCTCCAGGCTGAGCAAACCCAGCTCCCTCAGCCTTTCTCCGCAGGAGAGGTGCTCAGCCCTTCAATCATCTTTGTGGCCCTCCTCTGGACCTGCTTTGGATTACAAAAGTTTACAATGTATGTCCTGTTTGAAGACTGCAGTTCTAGAGTGTCAAATTCTTCAGTTTTCTTAGAGTTGCAATTAAATCTGCTAAGGTATGAATGAAATACGGTATCTTGTTATTCTGGTTTCCTGTGTTTAGCCAGGTATATCTTTGAAGCATATTATTTCATGCCACTCATCTGGTAATGATAAGCAGTTCTAAATCATATTCATGTACTTCTCTAGTTTCCAGCAGCAGCTGGAACTGTGGAGGCTCAACTCTTATTGGAAATGCACAGAAACCAACAGGAATTGCAGATGCGTGCAATAAATTCAGACCAGTGAAGAGGGTTTCCCCATTAAAGCATCAGCCAGAGAGCTCTGAGAACAATGAAAGTGATGACCAGAAGAACCAGAAGGGTGAATACCAGAAAGGCAGTGAATCTCAGCCTGCACCTCCAAATGATGACCAGAGCCCAGGAGAAGGAGAAAACCTTAAAAGTAAAAACATTGAGCCTACCGTTCTGCTTGGGGAGCTGGAGCACTATGACCTGGATATGGATGAAATTTTGGATGTGCCTTATATTAAATCAAGTCAGCAACTTGTTCCTTTCACAAAGGTAGCTCCTGAGAAGAAAATTTTTGGTGTATGTTCAACAGTGAATGGTGTTAGTGGCAAGACCTGCTCTGCAGAGAGCACAGAGCCTGCTGGGGTGACACAGTTCTGTGTTCTCTCTCCTGTGAAAGGCTCTCAGCTGAGAAAAACGCAGCCCATTGTCCTTGATCAGCACAAGCATTTAACAGAAGAGTTAGAGCTTTCCCAGCCTTTAGTGAAGTGTAGCTCAGTCCACGAAACCGAAGCCCAGGCCAAAGGCTTCCTCTGTAGGACATTTGTTGGTCCTCAGGCTCACAAAACTGAGAAGACTATGCCAAACTGCCACCTAAGGACTTTTCACCTGCAGACAGCAGTGGGAGAGAGCAAGCAGCTTGAGGAACTGAATATGAACTGGAGCAGTGCAGGGGGCCCAGAAGAGAGGAGTGAAGAGGTGAAAAAATTTAAGAGCATCTTAAACATTGTAAAGGAGGGGCAAATATCATTACTGGTAAGTATCATCTTTTTTCATATACCACATAGAATAAGGGAGTTCTGTGGTGTGGCCTGTTCCGTTGGCAAAGCTTATAAAGTGTGCATTTTGCATCACTGCTCTTTTTATCTTATATGCTCCCTAGAAATTGGGTGAATGATCTTCCAAGGGGAAAGTTTTCATCTTTAAATCAAGTGTGTAGCAAAAACAAGATGCAAGAATGCTAGTTTATGTTGTAAACTGAAATCGTGTACAAGGTAGGTGTCCTAACCGTGGAGTCCTTTTGAATATCAAATTTAAATCTTAACTGGGTTTTGTTTTTCAAAACATTTGTGGGTTGCTTTGTTCAATTATTGGTGGTTTATCTCAGTTGTTATTTAGAGGCTGGTGATGGGAACAGAGGGCCTTCTGTTGTATTCTGATTATTATTCAGGAGTGTTTATGCTGACTTGTTGTGGCAGCATTCTCAGGCAGGAGCTTTCTCTAATGCCCCGTTGGCCTCTGACCCGTATGAAGCTTTCAGTAATTCTAGCACTGTGATCAGACACTATCAATGATGTTTCCCAGAGTAACTAGATGCAAGTGAACACAGTGATGCAGAACATGTGATCTCTGCTCAGAATGGCTGGAGGAGGTCCAGTGTCCATAAAACTGTTTTTGTTAGATTTTTGTTTAGCTTCTCTGTTTATCAGTCTAGCTCAAGCACAATGGCATGCTATTAGCATAGCAGCAAAAACAAAGGCAGACAGTCAAAGACTAGGCAGGGGCAGAAGAGTATATTTGAGTGCTTAGTAAGAAATAGAAGTAGAGAAAATTTACCCCAAATTGTGAAATTTTGTTAACTGGTAAAAACAAAGCAAACAGACAAACAAAAAAATAGGGCATAATAGGTAGGTAGGTGGGCAGAAAACACTTTTTTTTTTTTTCTCCAAACAGGTCAGAACCTCTGAGTCAAGTGTATTCATCAGCAAGTGGTCTGGCAAGTCTGCACAACTCTAGGAATTTACCACTGTTACTGCTGGAGTTTATCAATCCAATTGTTTTGTCTGAAAATTAGACTTGGGCAGGAATAGTGTATTAAGTCACAGTTGTGACTTCGGGTAAATATTCCAACAAATTATTTTTTTAATGGAAACAAGCTACCAATTAAACGACTTCTGCCTTGTGTTTTAACTGTGTTTTAGATTACACTAAATACAAGCTGACACATTTGTGATGAGCAAAATTAAACAGCAACGTTTTAGGAGTCAGTCATGGATGTTTCCTGTTTGATGACACATTATTATAATGCCAAAGAAAAAGAGAGAGAGAAACCAACTGTAAATAGGCAGAACTTAGGAAAATGTAGATGTTTTTTTACCACTTCTTTGTTGGGCAAAGTAGTTCAAAAAGCTGAAGTTACTGAAGATCTTGCACTGGTATATGGCATTTGCACCAGGAAAGAAGCTAAGCAGTGAATCTAGTCACTGAGCAACCTGCCTCTGTCCTTTCGCTAATGGTAGCCACGTGCTGTACAAATCAAAATCTTCTGATTTTGAGATGTAAAAGAACATACCTGTGGGAAAATGTCTTTGTCTTGTATCTTGGGTTCTAAGCCTTAAAGTTCACTGTATCTTTTTACCCTTAACTGTAACTAACTTAACACCTTCTTTAACAGCCACATTTAGCAGCGGATAATCTGGATAAGATTCATGATGAATGTGACAACAATCTGTTGCATGTAGCAGCATCAAAGGGACATGCAGAATGCCTGCAGCATCTCACTTCTTTGATGGGTGAAGACTGTTTGAATGAAAGAAACATGGAACAGCTAACTCCAGCTGGTTTAGCAATAAAGGTAACTCTGTCTCTGCTGTAATGTGACATAAGGGCTATTTAGCTTCTCTCTCTGCTTTGAGTAAGTAATATATCCAACAGGATGTTATTTTTCAAGCCTCTTGTTAAATGGAAAAAGAACTGTACCCCATAAACCAATGTCTGTTACGATGTAGGATACAATGTCAGCTGTATAAATAACACTGATGTTTTGTATGTTGTTGTCACTGAATATCCATTCATATTTTAATCAATTGACTAAAAAATTACTGTATTATGAGGAACATTCATTTAATTCGTGGTCAGCTGTATCTTTCGAGAACATAAAAATTCTCACAAATATATGTGGGATCTTGAAAGACAGGTTTGAGACCATGTTCTCAAAGCATGAAAAAAATGATCCAGATCTGGAGTTGAAACTTCCTGGCTGTCTGGAACAGCTGCATCAAAGTTGAAATCTACCTTTTACAGAGCAACTCATAAGAAACTGCAAAAATTAGTGTGAAAGCTTACTGGGAAACCTAATATATAGCAAAGTGTGGAACTGAATGGTGTTTCTTCACTAAAGTAAAACCTGCTGTGTACTGAAGGCCGTTAATTCAGCCAAACTTAGCCTGGGTTTTTCATAAGTAAGGTTGGATGGTGAAAGACCATTCCTCTTAGTCACTGAGTACCTTAAGAAGGAAAATGGTGACGAATGTTTCTGATTTTTCATTTTTTCTTAATGATTTGCTTGTTGAGAAACTTGAGAAACTAACAGACAACCAGTAGATTCCAGCCTGCAGGTTAATATCTTGTAGAGGTCATTCCAGTGATGGATGACCTTATGCCGATTTCAGGGATTTTACTCTTTTTAATGAAAAAAAAAATTAAACAGAGAGTTAGCAACATTAATGAATTGTTGTTATAAAAGTAATCTATTTAGCTTCAATACCCTAGCCCATGTCCAACCCAAATAATTACAGTCTGCCAATTTGAAGTTGGAATAGTATTCTTTCTTGTTATTTCAACATAGGTAGATAACACGTTTATGTTATAGTAATGTTTGACTTTTTCTCCAGAACAATCGCCTTTTAATAATCAGTTCCTTTAGTTTCTGTAACACTTGCACATGCTTTGGCATTTCTAGAAAAATGTGTAAACATAATGGAATTTTTCATGTAAACGAGAGTGCTGAGGCCCAAGTGTTTCTAATGATGACCTGTATGATGGCTGGGCAGCTCATGTGCAAGAGCCTTAAAGTGATTTGGCATAACTAAACTGTACAGTTCTTAATCCTTACTCCCCAGATACTCTGAAACTGAATAGAGTGGAGTTTATTCTTCTTGCTCTTACTGTAACTCAGATAATGATATACCGTGTGGGATACACACCTATGTTCCACAAGAATAATGACTATCAGAATGAAAGAAAGCTTGTATGCAAGATCTTATATTCCCATGCAAGAGAATTTCAGCAGACAATTCAGTGGTGAGAAATAACATTTGCCAGTAAGGACTGAATTATTTCAGCAAATTACTTTGATTTGGGACTTCTTTCTGACATTGAGCTACAAGCTAGAGAATAAAAATGTACTGGTATGTTGTGACCAGTGTCCTAGTCATGTTGGTGGCTTATTTTACGTAACTGTGTAGAAACTCTCCATGAATTAGAGAAAAAAAAAATGTTACATGCCAGGTACTTCGTTTTATTAATTAATTATATTAATTTTAAATGTATAAAAAGATTTTATGTGGTTATGGTAGGAAAGTAAAACAAATTTATCATTTAGGCATGCTTAGTAATATTTGAATACAGATTTGGCAGTGAAGATTTTTCTAACATGATGAAAAGAATACAAGTAATTTCATTGCTTAATGCTTACTGATATTCAGAGAAATAGAAGAAAGTAGGTAAAATAAAATTATGCGCACTTAAATGTGCATATACATGCTTATATATGGAGGAAACATAATAAATACAAATTGATTATGTTTCTTTTTTTCTTCCACGTAATTTGAAATGGGTTCATATTTTTTACATCCTTTTCCCTGTTTTTGTAAAGACAAATCTGAAATTTGGTATTGATATTTCTTTCCTTTGTGCAATAACTTTTTCCTTTTTATGCAATTCAGGCAGCTTTTTATGTTCTCTCCATTGGCTTGAGTTTGACTGAGTGCTTGAAATTATTGTTTTAGCTATAAAGAATATAATAACCTTCATGAAAATAACAGTTGAATAGTGAAGTAGGAGCAGGTCAGAGTGTGCATTGTGATAAACTGCATCTGCTGAGGTATCATAGCTGAAAGGGGATACTGCAGCAAAAGAAGCTGCTAAAAACTCCTGCCTTTACACTAGGCCACAAGCAAGCTCTGAAGAAAATATGTCCACCTGTTTTTGCAGCACCCACATCCTGCTTCATAAAAACTTGCAGATAGCTGTAAGAGTGTGGATAGTACTTGAGGACACTTGAGAGCGGGATGTAAGAGGTGTTCAGAGCAAGAACCAACTCCTTGTTTGTGTTTGATCACGACCAGTGCCACTAAAAAAAGGTGAAGGGTCTTAGTAAGTGGAGACTCTTTGCTGAGAGGCACTGAGGTGCCCATCATGCCTCCCGGATAACCTCTCTAGAGAGTTTTGCTGCCTGCCATGAGCCCACATTTTAGGAACATCAAGAAGAGGATATCAGGTATGATAAAGCTGGATGACTACTATCCCCTCCTGGTCTTAAAAGCTGAGTCACACAAGGCTGCAATCAAGAAATTGAAAAATATCAAAAAAGCTTTACATTTCTTGGGAAGATGTTGAGGGGACCAGGAGCACAGGCAGTGTTCTCCTCAGTCCTCAGCTGGAGACTGGGATCTGGGCAGAAGAAGAAAAAGAGGAGCTACCCTCCATATTAAAATGTGGATAGGCTGTGAGGAGCTCACAGTGAGTAACAGCCATGAACAGGTGGAGCGCCTGTGGGTTAAGATTAGGGATGGGACCAATAAAAGACAGCTGGTAGTTGGTGTCTACTACAGGCCACCTGAACAAGAGGAGCCCACTGATGAGGCCTTCCTGCTTCAGCTGCAAGAAGTGTCACACTCACAGACTCTTATCCTGATGGGGGATTTCAACCACCCACATTTCTGCTGGGAAAACAATTCAGTGAGCTGTAAGCAATCCAGGAGACTCCTGGAGTCCATTGGTGACAACTTCCAGATTCAGGTATTGGACAGACCAACCACAGGTGAACTACTGCTGGACCTAGTGCTCACCAGTGTGAAAGAGATCATTAAAGACATTAAGTCTGGAGGCAGCTTGGGTACAGTGACTATGCCTTGGTTGAGTTCATGATCTCAAGGAACATGGGGCTGGCAAAGAGTGGAGTCAGGACCTTGAACTTCCTGAGTGATCTTCAGGCTGTTTACGGAATTGTTGGAGACTGGTGACAAGTGGCATTCCTCAAGGATTGATGTTGGGACCAGTGCTATTTAACATCTTTGTAGGTGATGTGGACAGTGAGATCGAGTGCACCCTCAGCAAATTTGCGGATGACACCAACCTGAGTGGTGCAGCTAACATGCTATAGGGAAGGGAAGCTATCCAGAGGGACCTCGACAGGCTTGAGGGGTGGGCCCATGCCAACCTCATGAAGTTCAGCAAGGCCAAGTGCAAGGTCCTGCATGTGAGCTGGGGCAATCTCAAGCACCAGATACAAGTTGGGTGGAGAATGGCTTGAGAGCAGCCCTGAGGAGAAGGATTTGGGAGTGTCAGTGATGAAAGATTCAACATGAGCCAGCAGTGTGCACTTGCAGCCCAGACGGCCAACTGTATCCTGGGTTGCATCAAGAGAAGTGTGACCAGCAGGTTGAGGGAGGTGATTCTCCCCCTCTGCTCTGCTCTCATGAGGCCCCAGCTGGGGTACTGCATCCAGTTCTGGGGGCCCCAACACAAGAAGGACATGGAGCTGTTGGAGTGGGTCCAGAGGAGGGCCACAAATAGGATCAGATGGCTGGAGCACCTCCCCTACAAGGACAGGCTAAGAGAGTGGAGCTCTTCAGCCTGCAGAAGAGAAGGTTCTGAGGGACCTTATAGCAGCCTGCCAGTAACCAAAGGGAGCCTACAGGAAAGCTGGGGAGGAACTTTTTATAAGGGCAGGTAGTGACAGGACAAGGGGAAATGGTTTTAAGCTGGAAGGGAATAGATTTAGACTAGATATTAGGAAGAAATTCTTTACTATGAGGGTGGTGAGACACTGGAACAGTGGCACTGGCAGCCCTGCCTGTGGCATGGTGGATTGGAAGTTGTTGATCCTTGAGGTCCCTTCCAACCCAAGCCATTCTACAATTCTATGATTCTGTGATTCTACGATCACAGGTCCTAATCCATAAAGATTAAGTGTTCAGATACTACATATACAAGGCCTGCACTGAAAGTAATGCCTCCTTTTTTATTATGTTGGCCCATGATGTCCTAGGCAGATGTTGGTGATGTGGCAGTAGAGGTTGAACCTTCCAACCAATACACTGTTGCATGTTGTTCCCATGTGACAGATGGCAGCAGAGGGGCAGTCGGACTGAATGGCAGCTGACATGGAAGTGCATATGAAGCCATGGTGTGTAACTGAATTCCTCCGTGGGGAAAAAAAAAAAAAAAAAAAAAAAAAAGGCACCTATTGACATTCATCAATGTGTGCTGAACGTTTATGGAGACCAAACAGTGGATGTGAGCATGGTGATGTGATAGGGAGTGCGTTTCAGCAGTGGTGGCAGCAACAGTGGTCACCTCCGCTGGTGCAGATTTTTATGAGCTTTGCATGCAGGCTCTTGTTTATCACTGAAGAAAATTAAGAGCGTTAAGGTGGTGACTGTGTTGGAAAATAGTATTTTGTAGCTGCGAATTTGCTCTATTACACAGTGTTATTGTGCTCTTTGTAACTGTCATGGCTTCCATTGCAATAAATAAGATGCATTGCTTTCAGAATGACTTAAATATAATACTAGCTTAATTATTGAGTGCACTTAATTATTGATCAAGGAACACTAGACCTTGTAGGGAAATACATTGTTCCCTGTACTTTAGCAAATTGGCCTTTGCTCCAGACACTGAGTTTTGCTGTATGGGTTGCAGAAGCATAGCTATGATTTTGTTCCTAATGATCTAAGAGTATCTAAGAGGGATCAGATTATGTGTGTAACATTATTTCACTGCCTCTTGAACTGATGTATGCTGTGGTGCCGTTCAGCAAATATTCTGTACTAACAGCCTTACTCAGCTGTACTTTTGGGAATAAGAAGATGGAAATCCCAGGGCAAGTATAGGCTGATGGCATATTGTAAATAACCAAACTATATTTGATCCATGATAGCAAGATAAACAAATGTAATACTTGAGAACAGGTAAAAGACGAACCTTCAAAGAAATAGGAATTTCATGACATGCGAATAATTCTAACAAGCTTTTCCCTGTTAAGTAGATGTGTTTAGAATGAAACAGATATGATTTTTAATTTTTTTTATTTGTTTAGAATGGTCAGCTGGAGTGTGTTCGGTGGATGGTGAGTGAAACAGAAGCCATTGCAGAATTGAGTTGCTCGAAAGATCACCCAAGCCTTATTCATTATGCTGGTTGCTATGGTCAGGTATGATTTTCATTTACTTTTTCAAGAAGATTATTGAGTTATTCACATAGGAATTTCGATTGAAAGAATCGTTATTATTTTGTGGTTCTTAAACACAGATGTTTGTAATTAGTTCAAATACTGAAAGAACACTTCCCACTTTCTCTCTGTATTTTTTCAGTATTCTCCTTCTTAAGTCCTTTTTTTTTTTTTTTTTTTTTTTTTTTTTTAAACTTTAATGCTTTGGGGGAGGTTAGCTGGATTATTATGCCAGCCTACCAGTCCCACGAGCATCAAGTGAATTTAGCATCATGATCCCTTACTGCTCTCCGAGGACACATCAGAAAATCATCAAACTTCTTGCATAGTTCAGATTCCTTTTCCAGGAGAGATTAATCTCAAAAAAGAAAAAAAAAAATTGGCATATTGTGGCAATTTAGGAATTCAGTATACTGGCCGTGAAGCGAAGCATGGAGAAACTTGAACATCATCTGTCCAACTCGTTTTATTACGTATAAAAATATGTTGCAAACCAATCCTGTTCCACACCTAGCTTATATATAAATCTAATCATGAGAAACCACAGAAGTACAGCATTCTAGTACTTGGCTAGTGTCTGGGGAAACATATACCACTCGACTGCACCACATTCTCCTCCCACAGTCTGTTTTTCCTAAACAGACCTTGCAATAACCCTTCTTCAAAAGATCTTCTCTAGAATTTACTATTCAAGGAATACTAATTGGTTATTCTTTTCTAATGTTTTTGGAAGATGAGCCACTCATATCACCCATTTTCTTTAACAGACATTAAGAAGAAATGCAGAAAATACACTAATATTGTGCTAATGCTTTTTTTTTTTTTTTTAAAGCAACATGTTTCTCCAAAGATAATTAGCTTTCTCTTTCGAGTGCAGGCATGGTTGTCTCATTCTATGCCATAAAAATATCGTGGCATATTTCTGCTGCTAACTGATTCTTTCCAAGCATAGATTTACTGGAGGGGGGTGGAAAACGAGGATCATATCTGGAAAGCTGTGAATCTGGAAGTCCACTCTTTATCCTGCTGCTTTCTGAGGCAACACAGACACCTTTGTTCTCATGCTGTGCAAAGACCTCCATTATCTCCTAGCTCACCTGCTATGCAGATGTTACTAGTGCAAATTAGGAATCTGCTGGACATACTGATTAATTGTGTTGTGCTCTCTGTAACAAGTTTGGATTATAAAACTACCACTGAATATAAGGAAGCTGGGAGCCCCATCAGAACCAGATTTGAGTAAAGGTTGTTTGTTGCTAGAGAGAAAGTTTGGAAGAGAAAGCTCCATATGGATTTAGGTTCATGTCTTCTTTTCACTGGCCTAATTTGGCCTCGTATCTAAGGATGTTTATATGAACTAAATCCAGTGAAACTTTGTTGTTGTTGTTGTTTTCAGTGAGCTATGCTATCTACTGTCAGGAATAGATCTGGCAGGCTTAATCCAGATATTCTTTTTAGAGCAGAATGGAAGCTCCACCAGTTAAGAAACACCAGCTACAGTTAACCATGCATGAAATGTAGAAAGGTGATATAAAAAGTGCTGCCAAATTTTTTTAGTTAGCTGAATGCCAAAGAAAGTTCACATGTAATGTCAGCTATCTTTTTTTTGGTAATCTATAAATGTCTTCCAAACATGAAGGAATGCTGAGACTGAAAAGAAGCCAGGTTATCTTGCCCAACTATGTTAAGAAGAAAAAAGTTTAGATATTCTAATGTGTAGTTGGCACTATCCTCAAAGTTTTAATTTATTTTACCATTACTTACATGAGAGATAATCCATGTAAACACTGCTCTTGGCAGAATTACAAAAGTAATATTTTTACAAGGAAGACCTGTTATTGAATCATTTTCTATGAGTCAGCCCATCCATTGTTTCCCCAGGCATTAGGCATGCACACTGTATTTTTCTTGAATAATTATCATTTAGAATGGGCAGCAAAAGTGAGTTCATAGCAAAGCTCCTATGTTAAAGATCATCAAACCACAGCCATGGCCAGACTCCAAAAGCATCTCAACAGGGCTGCATTTTGTCCAGTGACAGAGGAACCACACATGTTCAACTGGTGGAAGAAGAGCTTATAACCAACCTGTAGCCTGGTCTGCATACCTCCTTCCAAGTGTTTCTTCAAGTGTGAGATCTTGCAAGAAGCAACCGTTGTTGGCAAGGCTCTCCATGACAGGTTGTTGGTGCATGGCACATCACATACCAACTGATTCTGGCACAGGCACCGTGCAACTGGAAGGTGCCAGGTGCATGTATTTAGTCCTGGCTTCAAAGAGCTATGGTTTCTTTCCAGCATGGATGCTGTGCTAGCATGGACCACACGATTAAGAGGCACAGGGTGGGGGAGTACCAAGTGTTTGTTACAACCAGGTACAAGAGAATCAAGAGGGACTTCAGGGAACGAGCTACAGCGTGACTGATGGTCTACAAAGGATTTTGTGTGCCTCTTGGCACGCAATGAGGGGGGGAGAGTACACAGCATAGACACACAAATGCATATTTTTGCACTTCAGGATGTTTGCCTTCACCTGCCTGAGGTCATATGTCTTTTCACACATCTCATAGTTTTCAATTCAAAAACCTAGTATCTACTTGGAATTTATTAATTAATTGATATCAAGTAATGGAGCAAAGATTAGCTGTAGAGTCAGTACGCTTCACCATGCTAAGCCTTCCATGTGTAGTCCATTTGACAATTTGGACAGTTGTTAACTGTTCTGCCTGTTTCAAAAGCCAGCTGATGGAGCCAAAGTCTGCAGCTTGTCCCAAAACAGAAAATATGTATCATGATATTTTCCCAGATTTTATTTTTATAGGGAGGTTTGAATTGTTGTAGATCTGAAATATGCCAGAGTGATATTAACAACTGCTACAAAATAAGACTGTTGAAAGTCTTAAAATGATCAGATATGCTGAATAATTTGTCAGTATTTATCAGGTCCTGTTACACAAGAAGTATGTGATTATTTTACCTTACCAAATCTTATAAATAAATGTTATTATTCTTCATTTTGTCTGAACAAATCAAGTTGATGTTGTTAAGCCTATTTCTAAGTACTCTCTTCTTCCAAATATGTGAGTGTTACTAAAGTGATAAATATTTTAGTATATGGTTTTTCATTCTTCTATAAGTAAGTGAAGAAAATAATTGCTTTCCCTGTGTTTGTCGTGTCAAAGATACATATGTTAAAATACAGAGTCATTTGGGGAAAACACAAACTATTACAGCAGGCCTCTAAAATTGTGCTTGTGATCAGTTTTAAGTTCTCTAAGTGGAGATGATGTCACTTATCCATCCCAGCACTTGATTTCTATGCTGATAAAATAAATGACTAGAAAGCATAATTTGCTCCATGCTGATTGGGATCGTAAAGTTGGAGACCATGCTCAATATTTTGGTTACTGAAGAAATGTATTCTGAAGAAATACATAATTTCTAGGCTGTAGTTGTCTTCCAATTCTGCAAAGGAATTTCTCTAAAATATTATTCTTTTCGTTATTAATACATAAGCACAATTCACAGGAGTAGCATAATCCTCCTGTGCTGCTTGCCAACACCACAGGCATCTCCAGAAATTGCTCAGAAGTATTTTTAAAGGGATATGTGATCTCAAGTCATCTCTCTTTGCTGGCTATCAACTATATATGCCAGCTATCTCAGCTGGCATTCAGCTAAGAAGTATAAATACTTATTCCTTTACCCTGTAATAAAAATAAATTGATGCTAAATGAAATACAAAGAGGGTAAGTTCCAGATAGCCCAGCCCTCTGAAGCAGAAGGCAGAGATTCAGGTGCTTGAGTGGGTGGAATTGCTCGGAGGACACCTAAAAAATCCAAGGTTCCATCTTTCCCTTCACAATTCAGTGCACTGACAGAGAGCTCAGGGTGTAGAGACTTCCTGATTTTAGTTGTGTTGTTTCTCTTCTTGTGCTGTACTCAAGAGCTGGCGCGTGATAACAAATGCCAAGACTCTAACTGCTCAGCTCTGTGATCTGTGCATACTCCTGTTTTAATTTTCTGACGATGCTTATGAAGCTCCACAAAATGTCGGAAGAAGTTTATCAGGTTGGCATGCAAACTGTGCTGCTTCAGGTGTTCTTTGCAGGATAAAGGCATGCATGCTTTTCCATGTACAATTCGTGAAAATGTGTTACTGTAATGCAGTATCTTTTTACAAAATAAATACAGTATTGCGGTGTATTGCCTTGAAAAAAAAAAAAAAAAGCACCTGGAGGCAGGCTTCTGATAGACCAAGCCCTACAAAGGCAAGAGAGACTGAAAGTAAGGTCTTACAAAAGCGGTTATTGGTCAGTGTTAGTACCAGATGACAGTACCAGCATTCTTATAGAACCTGTACATTTTTATTATTCCTTATCTTTTGTGACATTTCTTTCTCCCCTTCTCTTAGGAGAAAATCCTTCTATGGCTTCTTCAGTTTATGCAAGAACAAGGGATTTCACTGGATGAAGTTGATCAGGATGGTAACACTGCTGTTCACATAGCTGCTCAACATGGCTATCTTGGATGCATACAGGTAGAGTGTTATCTACATCAGAAATCTAGTTTAAATCAAATGAATTTTGAATGATGGGTTACTTAACTATTAAAATGTTTGTAGGAAATTTTACACATAGAAACAGTTACTGATACCTTAAGGTATACTGGAAGAAACAAGTAGAACTCAGACTAAAATACCAGAAAATTCTTCTTTTTAAATTCTATTCTTAATTAAGCTATTGTAAATCTAAAGTAAACATATTGCCAGAAGAAAGCACGATTATTTAGTTTATACACAAGCAGTTAATACATGTGTTGCTCTGTTAAAAAAGGGCAACCAATCTAGATGTGATCTTCTTTCTGATTTGATATTTTCCTTCTGTTTCTTTTTCCAATGAAAAGTTGTAGCTCTTCTTAGCAAAGTCTAACAGATGCAGTTCATTCTGTATGGAAGGATTTCCACCTTGAGCAAACCATTCTTTCCAGTCTTGTAATCTTTTAATATATCTATGCTAAACATAATAGTGTGATAGCGATTTCTTAAATCAGATTTGCCACGAAGAGCAATATAGCTTTGTTATACTGAGCTGCTTTAAAGGGAATTTGACCCGTTGAGAGAACATTTACATGGCTACAGTGGTTTTGAGAGCCAGATCTGAGTAAACCAGTTTGGATATCTCTCTGCATTAACAGTGTTCAACGTAAACAAACTGAAAATGCTGTATGGTTGAACTGGATGGCTAGGTCCAACCATCTTCACTTTGTCTTGAACTGAAGAACACAGATGCACCCTCTGATGCACTCTGTCCATCAGAGTCAGCAGAACCTGAATCTGTTTCAAGAATAAAAAGTAATAAAATTAATCCAGTCAACTGAAAAAAAAGACATTTGAGAAACAACTTAGCCATTGGAGAGCAGCTAAAAGAGTAGATCATCATGTTCCAAACTATATGAGTTCTTTTTGCAGATTCATAACGCCTCCTGCTGTTTTTCTTTATTAGCAAGTTAATCCCAGTTTTTTTTGTTTTTTTTTTGTTTTTTTACATTGGATATACTGCAAGATTGTTCATAAGTTTCTTTTGTATGTAGACGTAGCAAACCAGATAGCCTACCATTCATCTTTTTGGTCAGCAGCTATAAAGGTCTCTGTGCCTGCTGTTCTGAGTCAACAAAGTCACTCTAAACCCTAGCTGGTCTCAGCTGCTCCTGAGTAATTCAGCCACCCTAGGTGGAGGTCAACCACCCACTTCTCTGCATGTAATGATGCTGTTTTGAATTATATTGTGGTTTTGTTCAGCATTTTTTTTCTAGAGTGATCTAAGAAAAGCGTGACTAAAAACTGCTGCATACACATAGCCCTTGTTCTATATGTGAATAATTTGAAACACTGATTATCACAAACAAACTAGAAGGAAGAGTGAAGGTTTTTCTTTAGTTCTTGCCTAAGTTATTGCAAGCCTTGAAGTCAGCCTGACAGAAATTCATTTGTCTTTACAATGTTCTGGATTCAAATTCCAGGAGTAACTCAGAGGTCATTTTCACAACCGGGACAGTTCTCCAGCAACAAACTAGAGTTCTCAGTTACTTCTGTGTGTAACACAGGGATAAGCATCAGAATATGAGCCATTGTTTTGCCTAACAACTAGAAGTTGACAGCTACTTCAGTATCTTTTAAGATGGCAGAGGGTAACCCAGCAGCTGTAAAGCAATGAGATGCTTTTCAGCATCAAAAGAAAACTTTGAAAAACTCTTTGATCAGATTTCTTTCTGCAAACTGAATGTTGTGCCTATCTGAACTAAAGGGGTTTGGGGCAAGAATATACTGTACCATTCCTATCGCAGCATTACTTCTCTAAGAGATTCTCTAAGAACATTGAGACTGTTTCACTGAGTGTTTTAAACCCAGGGATCCTGCTGTGATAGGAAATCAAGAGCAAAACCACAAGAAGAGTCAGAAAATATTCATACTAAAAAATTCCTAAAATCACATTCTGAGATGGTATTGCAAGGCACGGTAGTGCAGAGATCCCAACAGCAACTGATAACAGAGTTGGTAAGCCATTACAGCTCATCTCTACCCGCATAACCTCAGACACAGAGGTGTGCTAGCATGGATGTCCTCTCAACTGCAGTTGCCTGTGTCTCCCTTTTGAAGTCTGCTGTGTTCAAAGTTAGCACAATATTCAGTAAAGCACAGACATCTGAAAAAGTTTATTGCCATGTCTCAGGAGTGAATGAATAGTTGCTTAAATGTAAGTATTCTGTTTTCATTTGGTGGTTTTCACATTTTCACTCACAGTATGAATACTACAAGTTATGCTATCTCAGAGAAACAAACAAGCAGAAAGCTAATAGAATTCCAAAAGAAGGAAAAATACAAACTTTTTGTAATTCCTTTGAACCACAGAACAGTCTTCTGTGTTACCCTTGCTCCTGTGTAATAGATTTTAGTTGTGTATGTTTTGAGTTCAAGCTACATACAAAGTTGACAAAATTATTTTTGAAATTCTTCAAACATTTCGCTTAGGTGTGTTTTCTGCCCAGTAGTTCTTCTTGTTGGCTGGAACTCACAGCAGAGATTTATGCTTATGGATGTCAGTGTTTCCTTTCTTGACTTTACAGACATTAGTGGAATATGGAGCGAATGTCACCATGCAAAACCACGTGGGAGAGAAACCCTCACAAAGTGCTGAGCGACACGGGCACACCATGTGTTCTCGCTACTTAGTGGTGGTGGAGACGTGTATGTCATTGGCCTCTCAGGTTGTGAAGCTAACAAAGCAACTAAAGGAGTAAGTGTTCAGTTCTTATCAGAGAGTTCATTCTTAAAACAATACCATTCTTTGTTTTCAGGTTATTAGCAATGTCCACTTTCTGCTTCCCATATGAGTCATATTCCTCCCTTATTTTGCCACACTTTCTCACTCCTTCACCTTTAGCAGCTCAGTTTTTCAGCTGTTCTATTTCTGGCATCTTTTTGTGAACAGAAGTGAAGGGAGTGGGAGTGAAAAAGGGAATATATTAAGTATAAATGTACATATAGGCAGTCCAGTCCTTTTTCCTATTGAATACCTTGAGATGACATCATTGCTGATCACAATTTCTGTTCAGATAGCATGTTTTTTTTTAACATACAGTTGGTGGCTCTTCACAGTTGTAATATTGGTTTTTGATGTTAAGAGGACAAATGGAAATAGTAGTTGAAGGGTATTTTCTCAGCTTGAAAGATCACCAAAGCCCACAGGGACTATGCAGGAAATATCCCATGTTCTGTTTTTTCTGGTACGAATATTTTAATATGGTTTTTAACAGACATTCTATAAAAACCTGTTATTTTGAAGCATTAATTTATGCAATTACTTGCTTTTAGTATAGCTGCAGTAATTATGGCTAAGCATGCCAATGGCCTCACAAGATAAAACTATTAGAAACCACCAGCAAGAGTACATCAAGAGTGAGAAGGAAGGAGAGGAGCTGCTACACACTGATTCTGACCTATTCCACTCACTGCATTCCCGAGAAGACTGAGTGTGACCGGCAGTGATAACAAGGGGATAGGAGAACTGCCTGGAGTGAAGCCTGACAGTGAGACAGGAGACGGGCTAGGAGTGCAGATGGAAGTGGTAAAAGCCTGGAAAAGGGGAAGATAGGTGTTTAAAGTATTTTTCTATTTTTGTTTCCCAATACATAAATCAGTCATTACAAAATTCATGCTAATTGGCTATAAATTAAATTTACCAAATCTGTTTTGCCTCTAATGGTAGCTGGTAAGTGATGTGCCTGTGGTTATCTCAACACATGAGTTTTTTCACTTCTGTTCTTCCTGTTTTCTGCCCCTATCCCATGGAGGTGGCTGCTTGGGTGCTTGGCTGCCAGCCAGAGCCAACTCACCACAGCAATTCAGTTTTTATTACCATAATAAAACGTAACTTAAAAATAATCAAATAATACTAGTTTATTTTAATCAGGTGTCTGTTTTCTACTAGTGTTAGAAGAGAGTGGGCAGTATTAGTTCTCTGCCCTTACAGATCTGCATAAAAATCCAAGTATAGCATGAAGCACATGCCTGGAGCAACTTCTCAAGGAGCCTCACCTCTAGTAATGTAGGAGAATTCATTGGCTGCAGCACCTCTGAAGATCCCAACAGCATCCAAACAAAGTCTAGTTTACAGTCTAAGTCACTTTAAACTGCTCTTATGTAGGAAAGGGTCCCTGTTGGGCAGCTGATCTTGCTTTGCTGTATTTTCTCCACCTAATTCTGCTGGTGTTCATGGACATTGTTCTAGTTACAGCCGGATCATCATGGATTACTTGAATGTTCAGGTAGTACTATCAGCACACTAAGCCCTTATCTGCTTCCAACATTTTCTCAGCTGCTGTAAACATAAGCTGATCGTACACAGTGCTTGTTTTTCTGGGCTCCTTATTAACTAGGCATAAGAAATTATCTCTGTGAACGCTGTATGTCTCCAGTCACGAGAAGGCTGAAATGGCTGATGTTGTGCAAGAACAGAGCACAGAAACTGTCTTAAACCAACACCTTACAAGATCTTTCTTCAAAGGTCTGAAGCCAAAGAAGAAAGTAATATCTTTCATTCTCTTCTTATGAGCTCTTCCAGACAACACAAAACAGTTCTATTGAGAAATCATCGTAATCCATCACACTCTCTGGAGTCATTCCTGAAAAGAAGTCACGAAAGCAAAACAATAAAATCACAGTCTGCCAGAGTCTTCACAGCTTGCAGATCTTTGATCCAAAGCAGTTTATATTAAAGATTAAAAACTACAAAAACAACAAACAACAACAGCAGCAAAACCTTTTGAGTTCAATCTAAGTCTCAATTCAAAGAGAAAAGATTTGATATCTGAAAGATGGAAACTAGTTTTAACTAGAAATTTTCCATTAAATCATCACGGGAGGATTAACTGAGATTGTCCCAGAAGAAGGAAGGAACAAAAAAATCTTTCCATAGCTAAATGGGAAAGTGGCCCACAAAAAAAATGCTGTTACTAACTTAAAAATAAATATTTGGTTTGCATCTCTTGCTAATCATAGAGCTTCGGTCAAACCAATACAATTTTCTGAACAATTTCCTGAGATTACCCAATATAGTCACAAAAATTTTTCACAGATCCTATACAAATACTGGTTTTCATTCTGCTTTCACACATCTCTGTAGGCCTTCCAGTCTTACTTATTCCATCACTGATTTCTTCTGTCTAAAAAAAGTTAGTTTCCAAAGTGGAAAAGTCCTGCCTGCACGAATGCAGTATTTCTATCACTGATGGCATTGCCAGTAATGACTTAGACTATTTGGGCTTTCCTGAAACTTCACAGGAACAGCTTTAAGAAATGACAGACAAAAAACAATTGTAGAGGTAAAGTAAGTTGTGTGCATTGTCCCAGTTTTCAAGAAGGGCAAGAAAGATCCTGATAGAAGCTTGTCAGTCTTAACTCAGTGCCAGGCAAAAGTATGGAGAAGATTATTGGAAAAGAGTTATTGAAAAGGAATGCAGTCATTGGTTACAGCCAATACAAGTTCATGAGGGAAAAGTCCTTTTTAACAAACTTAAACTTAATTTCCTTTCATGACAAAGTTACCCAGTTAGCTGACCAAAAGAAGCCAGCTGAGGAGATCTTTTTGCTTTTCAGCAAAGCTTTCAATACTATTTCTCACAGTATCTCTCCATACAAAATGTCCAGCATACAGCAAGACAAAAACATGCTTGACTGATGGATGAGGCTCAAAACGTTAAAGTAAATGAGGTTACATCAGGTTGGTGGCCAGCCACTAATGGTGTTCCACAGGACTCCATTTTGGGGCCAGTCCTCTTTAATGTTTTCATCAGTGACCTGGATACAGGACTTGTGGACACTCCAAGTAATTCTGCAGATGGCATTTATTTGGAAGGAGCTGTTAAATCCCTCAAGGACAGAAAGGCCTTGCAGAGAGATCTTGACAAGTTAGAGGGCTCCAGCCTCATGAAGTTTAACAGATGCAAGTGCCAGATTCTACAGCTGGGATGGGGCAACCTTGGCTTTATGTACCAACTGGGGGACAAGAGGTTGGAGAGCAGCCATGTAGAAAGGGATCTGAAGCTCTGGCTAATGACAAGTTGAATGTGGTCCAGCAGTGTGCCCTGGGGTGCATCAGGTCCGGCACTGCCAGTGGGTGAGGGAAGCGATTGTCCCACTCTGCTCTACCTTGTGTGGCCTCACTTTAAGTACTGCATGCAGGCTTGGGCCTGGCAATATAAGAAGGACATGAAAGTATTAGAGAGCATCCAAAGGAGAGCTACAGAGATGGTGAAGGGTGTAGAGGACAAAACACAAGCTCCCATGGTTTGTTTAACCTGGAGAGGACTGAGAGGTGGCCTCATCACAGCCTACATCTTCCTAACAAGAGGAGCAGAGAGGCAGGGGCATGGAACAGGCTCCCCAGTGGTAGTGTCACAGCCTCGAGCTACCAGGGCTCAAGTAGTGTTTGGATAACACTGTCAGACATAGGATTTGGATTATGGGTGGTCCTATGTGGAGCCAGCAGTTGGACTCAGTGATCTCTGTAGACCCCTTCCAACTCAGAATATTCTGATTCTTTGATCCTATTTTCTAGTCCCTAGGAAGGCAACATACCATGAACGATGATACTTCATTAAAAAATGCCTCATTCCTTTCCCTATTCAGTAATTGAGTAACTAAACACTGATTTCATTTGGAGGTAGCTGAAGTTCAGAGTTATCTAAGGAGAGGTACCAGGTTCCTCACATAGCTCCTAGTGGGAACATTATCTAAAATATGACCCAAAAAATTTGACACTAAATAGCCTGAAGTAAAGACCATCTTACTTGTAATTCTATAGTGGTCTTGTCTCCTGAATCAGACTCATTTTAACACGTAGTAATATTGCTGTTCCAAGGAGTTGAGATCCCTCATATTCAATGTTATCATAGGTATGTATGTGTATGTTACACTTCTCTGGGGAAATGTCTGGCAAGATGTGTGTGTTTCTGTACTGTGGGGTGTTTGTTAACTAGTTGAACTGTGAAAAAGAAAGAAATGTTAATTCTTTTAACACAATAAAATGTTTAACTGCAGTGAGGATGTTAACACAGTAGAAGAGGTGTCATACATTTCCATTAAAGCTAAAGGTTTTAGATTTAGATGTTTAGAAATAGAAGCTGAAGAAAATATAAAAAGAAAGTAAAACAGATAACTGTATCACAATCTAATCTCAAGCAAAATTTCCTTGGCTCTCAAATGACAGTGTCTGGGGAGTTGCAATGTAAGCCAATGTTGACAGATGGTAGGAATGATATAAAATAGTATAAGGAAGTTTGTAGGCAAGAGAAAGGAAGATGGAAAATTAAAGAAAGTAAATATCTACATAAAACATGATCATGCTGAATAATGTGATGGCAAGGCAGTATGTCAAGATCCCACCTTTATTTCTCTAGTACTTCTCAGATCCACACTTTACTTCTAAGTGATATATTAGAAGTAAAACAGTTTTGTCAGCCTTAGAAGTAAAGCCATCTGTATTCTTTCTGGCTTTGACATTGCCAGTTATTAAGACTGCATTTGGAGCATAGTTAGATCTTCTGCTGTTGGTAT
Source organism: Numida meleagris (assembly GCF_002078875.1). Taxonomy (NCBI): domain Eukaryota; kingdom Metazoa; phylum Chordata; class Aves; order Galliformes; family Numididae; genus Numida; species Numida meleagris. The sequence continues at coordinate 74,384,454 of NC_034438.1, forward strand.
GTGAGCTGAGAAAGAATCCAAATCAGTGTTGGAGAGTGATATTGAATCTGTAGGTCTAATGTGAATAAAAGTACTAAAAACATATTAGTTCTACAGCAACAGAGGTAGAACTTGGATGAAACAGATGAAGTCATATTTGCCAGGTGGGTCCTTTTTTTACTAATCAGGATCAGGGAACTAAACCAAATGTACCAATTATATCCCAAGTGAAAGATAGCATATATGCACTAATGAAAAGCTGGAATGAAAATTACAGTTTTCTAGTAGTTTCCCAATAATTCTATCTCTGCAGTGTTTAGGGGCACTGAAACTTATGTACATTACTAAGCAAGATCAAATGTTGTCTTGTGGTAAACAAGCTAAAGGGATGTTTTGATGTTAGAACAAAGGATCAAAATTGGGAAGGAGTAGGGATGAGAAGAACTTTTGTGGTAAACTGATCTATTCCTTCATTTTCACTGAACTACTTGAAGATTTGCAGATTAACTTATTAAATCGAGTCCTATAGAAATAAGTATTGTTCTTACATAAGAATTTGTTATTGCATAAGAATTTGTTGTAATTATTGTTCTTAATAAGTAATGTTCTTACAGTTCTGTGGTAAATTGAATTTCTGTCATGGATGTCACTTTCATTTTATTGATAAATTATATCTACCACTGTAATTTCTATAAATTGGCCTCTAAAATTACTTACAAATTGTTGTAGGTAATACAACAATACCACACTGAAAGCAATAGTCTGCAGGATGTACAACACTACTTATTTGTATGCAGAGCAGAGGCAGGACCTTCAGTAAGGTTGGGCAGTAAGCAGATGTGCTTTTTCCTGCTATTTATGATCCCACAGTTGTCCTTGTATGAAGTGTAATAAATAATCTCTCACAAACAAGCATCTCTATATTGGTATTGTACAGTAATCACAAAATGCCCTCGGGACGTTGGAGGCAACTTACCGAAGTACAGAATCTCTGCTCATGCTATTATTTATAATCTCATGTCTTTATCTACTAATCTTACTTGTAGGCGAAGAAGCCTTCTCTTTGAAATGCAGTGCTGAACAATTTATCCTGCAGATTACTGATGGTGACAGTTTAAAATTCAAGATAAAGAGTCTTACATTCTCTTGCAGACAGACAGTAGAACGTGTGACACTGCAGAACCAACTCCAACAGCTTTTAGAAGCGCAGCGATCAGAGGGCAAGTCTCTGCCCACTTCCGCAAGGTAATGTGACTGGATGGGAATGATTTGCACAGTTATCTTGCGAAGTTGTGATCTGTCTAAATAATAGATGTGTTCTGTGAAAGTAAATGTGTTTCTTTTACCTTGTGGTCTTGAAGCTGAGCTTCTAGAATTTGACAGTGCGTAGTATTATATAAATATTGGACATTTTGATTATGGAATTAATAGCTTCAGTTTTACACAAGAGTTAAAATCAGATTTACAGTGGAATAGATTGTATCTTGTATTAGATTAATAGCAGAGAATCCTAGAAACCCCTACAAAAGTTGTAATGTCTGACCTTGTGCTGGTTCACCATAACTTGCTGCCAGCTGTTACTCATAAAGCCAGTTACTGACAAAACATGCTTTCAGAGTAATAAGATCCTTACGCTCATTAAAAGGCCAAAACTCTAGAAATATTACATATTATTTATTCTCTGTCCATGCAAGTCCCAGAAGTAGACACAGCCTTAAAGAGGAAGAAAGAGACCCTTCCAGTAGACACACAGGCTAGGAGCCTAGAGTCTCCTGATATATCTCTGACTTCTGCCATAGATTTCCAATGTGGTGCATAGAAATCAAGGAAGCACACAACTTTCCTCTCAAGATGACACTGAAAGGAATAAAGTGATTCAGGTGCAGATAGGGCCCAGTTTATCATTACCTTCTAATTCAGTTTCCTCTGCAGGAGATACATACAGTGTTTTCCCTAGTTTCACAGAGTTGTGAGGGAGTTAAATATATGTTAAATTAGAAAGACAGCTTAATTAAAGCTTCTTCAGGTGGCCTGAACTTTGGGACATCAAGTGTGAACTTGTAGGGGCAGTGGCTGTTTTCTGTTTGATCTTACAGAATCTCATGCATTGCATTGAACAAGTACATCATGTCCCTGAAGTTCATCTGTCACTATTTCAGACAAGTGCATATAGTTACAGAAATAGGTAATAAAGACATTAGGATTGGCCATGCACTTCTTTAAAGGAACTGTGGCTACGAAAGGACTTAAAAATCCACATTCCCCTTGAAGCAGAAAACCACACTGGAAAGAGTTTTTTTGTCCTTTTTTTTAATAGACTCGTGGTCTTTGTACTCCGTGTCTGCCAGCTCAGCAGGGACAATGGGACCAAACGCTGTCTTCCAGCTCATTTGGTTTCTGTGATTTTTGCTGACTGGACTTTCCAAGTGGTCTTTCATCTGAGTACTTGTGAGCACCAGGACTGTTTCATTTTCAGTATCAGATAAGATCAGGTGAGAGCAGATCTCTCATCATTCATTTTTTCTGTAAAAGAGTAGGTTTCAACATGGTTGTAGTTAAGTAAGTGAGTTTGAAAATGATAAACTACTATTTGATTTCATACTTTGTTACTACTTTTTCTACTAGCTAGAACTCACTTGTGGATATTGTCATCTTGTAGACATCATAGACAGAAGCTAATTCTAAGAGACTCTAACCAATCTGATGGGATTGTCTATTTTATATACATGTAAACTCTTGAGTATCTATTTTGGTTTGCCCATCTTCCCACAAGGAGAACTCAAAATGGACTGAAGATGAAGTGGATACTATATTCATGTTAATTTTGTACACTGTTTAGGGACTTGGCAGAGTAGAAAAAGAGATAAGAGCAAAAAAGAAAGAGCAAAAAAAGAGATGAGATTTATGGATTCATTGCCTCACATCAACCTTAATTTTTCCACTTTACTCTTGCTTAGAGAAGAAGTGGCTTAAAATAAGAATGTGGAGCATCAGAATCTCTGGTATATGTCATGGGGAAAGAAATGGCCTATGTAATTGCCATTCCTATTTCCATTTCCTCACTATATAACATTTGGAGTTCTAAATTTAATTTATTGATCTAATAATACTGAAATAAATTAATGTCACTATTCATGTGCTTTTCAGTATTTCATATCTGAAAAGGTTTGTGTGTGAACGTACATGACTTTTTATGAAGTCTTATATGGCTGCTACTAGTACAAGATGAAGATTATATTTACAAAATCATTGCTTTGTAAGCTTTGATACTTAGCAGTATTTAGAATAAGCTACTTTTATATTGTGATGTGACTTGAATAGTAGGCATTTGCCCTTTTGGCTTTTTTTTCACCTTCTAAGTTGTGTCAGTTCCCACAAAGAGGGAACAGTTTTGCAAAAGTTTCCCTCAGAAACAAATCTTTGGCATTGAAATCATTCTTTGTTTTTCTTTTAAGGATTTTTCTTTGTAAAAGAAAGTGAAGAAACTTAAGTTCTAATTAGAAATGGAAGCAGGGTTACGTCCTTCTCTCTGTAATCTTCACTGTAGCATCATAGTAATGAATTCCATGCGAGTAGTGAGAAAGGATGAGTAACAATAAGCTGAGACAGACTTGTAAACTAGAAATGACAGTTTCGCATTTTATATGTGCATTAATTTGGCCGTGGTATTTCCTCCTCTTTTTTTCTTTAAGCTCGCCATCATCCCCTGCCTCTGGCAAACCCCAGTGGAAAGCATCTGAAGCAGATGAATTGTCTCCACCAAAAAGTAAATTGAACGCCCAAGATGGGATTCAGATTCTTGGCAGCTTGGGAACTTCTAGTCGCACTCGAGCCAAGATAAAAGATGAGGACTCAGATAAAATCTTGCGCCAGTTGTTGGGAAAGGAAATCTCTGAAAATGTCTGTATGCAGGAAAAGCTGACCTTGGAATTTCAGGATGCTCATGCATCCTCCAAGAACGTGAAGAAGATTTTGCCTGAGAAAAGGGAGCTGAAGTTAGCCAGACTGAGGCAGCTTATGCAGAGGTCTCTCAGTGAGTCTGACACAGACTCAGCTAATTCAGAAGACCATAAGAACACCCCTGTGAAAAGAACTGACAAATTAAGGCCTCAACCCATAGTGGAAAGTGTCGAGAGCACAGAGAGTTTGCACCTGATGATTAAGAAACACACTTCAGCAGCTGGGCGCCGCTTCCCTTTTGGTACCAGAGCTTCTAAGTCAGCGGATGGCCACAGCCCTTCCCCTACTTCAGAGAGCAGTGATCCAGATAACGAAGCCCAGTATCAGTCTGGTACTGTACCTCAGAGCCAGTTTTGTGGAGACAGCTCTCCTTCCAGCACAGACAGTACCACTGCTCAAAAGGTTGCCACAAGCCCTAAGAGTGCTCTCAAGTCTCCATCTTCAAAGCGCAGAACCTCCCAAAACTTGAAACTCAGAGTAACTTTCGAGGAGCCTGTGGTGCAGGTGGAGCTAGCTGAGGCAGAGCTAAACGAGGAAAAGGATAAAGAACGAGGCAAAGCACTTTTGCGGGCTCCACCCAACACTGGGGAAGCATCGGGAGACCAGCTAAAAAGGCCTTTTGGAACCTTTCGATCTATAATGGAGACACTGAGTGGTAACCAAAATAACAACAACAACTGTCAAACGGCAAACCTGATCAAAACCTCATCAACGCTGCCTTTTACGTCATTAGGAAGAAAGACAGCAGACAGCAAGGGAAACCCAGGAGCTCTCACAAAAGGAAGAAACAAGCCAGTGAGTGCACTGAAATGAGGAATGGCCCTTTTTTTTTCCTCTTTTCTTTTTAAGTGATGAATGTTTGACAGCTTCTTCTTCCTACCTTTCTATAGCAAAAGGGTATACATGAGTAATTTACTGTTTTTGAGCAGCAGAAAACCAGTACACTCTCTTAATTTTAGAAGGCTTTTTTCAGCAGTAACAGGCTGTGGTAGTGCACATAGTCCATACTTTCAATGCACATGGTGCACATATTCTGTATTGAAAGCTCTCCACACAGACATGATTCATCTGGATATTAGATGTTGTTCTGAGTGACAGGTCATAATAACAGAATGCCATGTTTGAATCCATGGGATTTTCTGCAGAGTAAATATCTGAAGGACTAGACCAACCATGTCTTCTACACATAATGAAGCCAACAGGATGAAAATTAGTGGCAGACTGTAAAAACAGCAGAAGAGGTTCTCCCTGGTTCTATGCAAGTTAGAGCCATTCCCTAGATATCTAAGCTGTCAGTACCCAACTTTCTTTGCAGCCCCTTCCGCAGAGCACACCATCTTCCCTTGGCAGAGCGTATGGTTGGTCTATAACAAAATGGACTGAGTCCAGATAGTCCCCTTTCTGCAGTAAGCAGTGTGCTTTTGGGGATCACAGCAGAATGAGGGATGTCTCCAGTTATAGGTCTAGCTCTCCTGTTCAAAAGAAGGGAGAAAATAACTTGAACAAATGTATCTTCCAAGGTAAAGGAAGTGCTATTGAATGAGAGAGACAGGTAGGAAATACTGTGAGCACATTGTGTTTGTGGAGCAGAGAGAAGTTCAGGTATCTGGAAATGTAATAAAGAACTGAGTGAAATGGAATGGTAGATAATTTAATCTTCTCTGAAAGACAGTGTGGATGGAAAGACATGAGGCAAAAGAATAATTTCAAGATGAAAAGAAGAAAGAATGTAAGGCAGACTACATGTAGGAAGGGGAATAGTGAATTATATACTGCAAAAAGTATGACGAGGTAATGGGAGAAAAACATGGGAAAATCTTAGACACAGAGTAGGCAAAATGAATATGGAAAAGAGATATCTGAAAGGGAGAACTGGGAAATAGTGATCAATCCACATTAGTGGGTACTACTGAAAGAGCATGATATCAGAATGTGAAATGAATTGACAGTTTCAAACAAGGTCTGATGGGCTAAATTGAAGTAGAAGTGTATTAAAGTTCAGGTGGAATCATGGTATGAACTGCTTGTTCACATACTGGTCAACTGAATTGCTATAGAAGTGGCAATTTTCTTAACCCAGTGACAATTTAATTTTCAAAAGGATGATTCCAATTTTGTGTTGATAAAGAGTCTCTCTTCAAAGACGTTTTGATGGTGTGCCATGAGTGTTTTTCGTAGCTCCCAAACAAGTTTAAAGAGTTGGATGAGATAATTCTAACAGTATTGGCACTTGCACTGTAAAATGCATATCACTTGTGAAGGCGATGTGTTTGCATGTTGTTGTTATGAACATCAGAATTATAGAAGGAATACATTTTCATACCTACCTAAAGGGCCACAGCATATACCTCCAAGAAGTAATAGATTCAACCTTATTTACTAACTTAAAAAGAAATCTGTTAAAATGCTGCCATGGCCATTTGGCTGCATGTCTTGGTAGATTTGCTAGTTATGCATGTGAGAAGCTCAGTGCATGTTTCTGACTGATCTGATATTGTACTTCCCTAGGGGCCTTGCTTCAGCCACACCAATCTTTCCTCTAGCACACTGAATGAAGAACATCTGTGTAACTATGCTTGGTATGTGCATGGTGATATTTATCATCTCTGTTGCTTTGTCTTCTCAAATTGCATGTGTTTGCTAACTTTATTTGTAACTGAAATAACAGAATTGATTGATGCACAAGAAGGGAAATAGATGAGTAGAAGAACATCTCAATTCCTAGAAAAGCAGAAATTTATGGTGGATTTTTGTTGATGTCATCATTGAGCTGGCTAGAAGATTTCAATTCCAAGCAAGCATAAAAAATAGTTACACTCATAAATCCACTAGAGAGTATAGCTCACTTTGGCTGAGTATTCAGCCTCTGTTGAATGGAAGTAGAGTACCAGATGAGAATGGAAACTAAATTTCCTCTCATGAGGTGAACAGAAACACCACCGTTCTTCTCTAAATGGAGAATATTGAGAACATGAGGCAGGATGATGTACTTTAAGTCCAGTACTCTCCTGTTTGTATAGATTTTTCTTACTCTCTCTCAGACTTTGAAGTTAAATCTGCTTTTGAAAAGTTTGATGACTTTGACTGCATTTAAACTCCTTAATGTATTCCACAAGGGCTATTCAGGCAGATGGAGACCAGTCCCTTGAGGTACATAAAGACACATTGGAGAAAACATTTGACAAAATACATGTTTGTTTTATAAGCAATTGATTTGTAAAACTTAGCTGTCATTGCTTTTTGACCGTTCAGTTCTAAATTAATGGGATGATCGTTCTTTTTTCTGTTAAGCTGAGATGTAAATCCTTTCATTAGAAATGACTGTATTTCTCTCCAAAATTACACATTTGAAGAAAATTCAGGGATAAACTAATCATTCTTCAGTTCAGAACCCTAAATTCCTCTCAAGTTACTTTTTTTCTAATTATCTAATAAATTTATTGGTTCACTTCTTTTTCTAATGCCAGAAGCGTCCTGTGTTTAAAAACTTAATTTCCACAGAGCGAAAGAAGGGAAATCTTGTTCTGAAATCATTGGCAAAGTTTATGTGAATCCAGAAGCAGAACTGTTAAGTTTCCAAGAGCTTTAATTGTGCTGTGAAAAAAGGGAAATTCCAGCATAGCAGGAGTTTGAGGCAGCATCAGTGAATGGTCTCTAGTGCCCAGAGTGTGTCCAGGCCCATACACAGCCATAATCTCATCCTTCTGTTGGAGCCATCCCATAGATTTTGCCAGTTGCTCTAATTTGGTGTTGCTTTATGTAAACTCTCTTATGTGAGAAATTCCTGGCAGGGTAGCAATTCCCTCAAAGAGAGAGTACAGGTTTGGCTGCAGCTGGCAAAGTTTTGGGCTGGGGTAAGCGAGCTGGGCTCTCACATGTTGCCGTCCATGAGGCACAATGATCCACACACCGTGCCCTGACGCTACTCTACTTTTCCATGCTCCCCTGGCAATGGAGCATGTGGAAAATCAGAGTAGGAAACAAGGAGTGTACACTTAGAACTCAGCTTGAAGGGGCTGCCACTGTACCCACAGGGTAAGGACAGAAGAGGGTAAATTGTGTGCCAGATTAAGTGGCATAAGATTTCCAAAGTTCATATCAGAACCTTTTGGACTTTTCAGAAATCTGAATGCAGATCTGCAGCCTCTCAGAATTTCCAATCCAGCCTTTGTGGTACTCTCATTAGTCCACTGTGTGCTGTCCTATACCTGGTGAAACTTAAATAATGGAAAATCATCACCCTCAGGTGTATTGCGAGTCCCTGGGTGTGCTGGGAAGACTGTAATTACTATTTTAGAGATGTCTTTAAAAAACAGCCATTCTGGAAAACAGTGCAGTGTTTAGAACCTGTGCAGATAGTTATTCTGGGGCTTTATTACTGGACACAGTCCCAAATCATTTTAACTCTAGATCTCTTACATTTGGGATTTTATTAGCATCTTCTGAAACCTGAAATTGTTATGCAAAATCTACCTAGAATCAAATGATGTTTCTGTGTACCTATTATCAGATTCCTTTTCTTCAGCTTCTATTATTTCATTTGTTTTATTGTTTCAGGATGTACCCAGGTACATCTAGGCTGTGTAGTTTATTTTACTCAAATTGGTTACAGTGAATAGTGGAGAATCATATCAAATTTTCTAGAGTCCTTTTGAAAATTCAGACACCCTATTTTTCTTAAGGTTCTAGAGTAAATTTCAGATGTGTGGAACATTTTAGGATTTATTTTCCCCTTTTGGAAGTATTGGCTGGTTTCTTGTGTTTTATGATTCCAAGCAAATGCTTGTAGTTTTTTCCATCTTTCACGTATGCCAATAAACTATTCTTTCCCACACTTTAACTAATGCAAGATCTGCATCATATCAGTAACTCACCATATCAATACAAAGCCCCTTAAAAGCTGCAGCTATCAATAGCTAAAATTGCTTCATACATCAGGGCTAACCAGCAGAATCCAGAATTAGGTTTTCATCAGACTGGCATGCTGGGCATGCCTCTAAAGTAGCAAGCGGATCTAACCTTAAAGATTTCCTACAGCCAGATCTAGTGCTGGATAAGGTCCATCTTCATCCCAAATATGAGTGTTAGGAAAAGGATGTTCAGCTGTACACCTAATAAACTAGTTATGATTCAAACTAGTACAATGTAAAATCAATACAAAAATAATTTAAGCCTTGTCCCACAGAATTTACTGATGTTCTTTTCTGAGCAGTTATGATTATGTATTGGTGTCTGTTGCATGAGAGTATGCTGGGTATTTCTGTTTTTCTGTTCCTACAGGCACCAGGAGATGCTAGAAATTTGATCAGTAATTAGTAGTATTGGTAATATATTTCCCTCAGGTCAGCGGGCAACGTTGTAGAAGGCATGTTTGTTCAGCATGGTCACCTAAAGACAATAGCACTAGCTAAAAGCAACCCTCATTGAGATCACAGTGCAACTGTAGGACAGCGAAATGAGGTCTCTTGAATGCCTGATGGCAGTCTTTCAGCACTACAAACCTAATCTAATGCAGTAGTTAATTGATACAAATTGTTGTAGCCCTAGGAAGCATCCCTTTGGAAGTCTCCGTTCTTAATACTAAACATATGGTTGACAAGTGCAACACATGCTAAGTGCCCGAAAGTTGTTATGGCAGTAGGTTAAGTGCTCCTGTTTGACCTCCTCAGCTCAGCCCTGCCTCCTTTAACTCAGTTCTATGTCTTCTGCCCTTACTTTGGGTATGCAAGCTGCAGTAAGTGAGATGAATGCAGAGGCCTTCAAAATAAAACATCCCTCATACCCTCTTAGCAGAGTGTGCAACGGTGGTTCCTGAGAAGGTCAGCCACCAATAAATCCTGAAGTAATCACAAGGATATTTAAGCATAGTACAGATCAGCCTTTTGGAGATATTTGGTTCTTAGTGGTGATTGTAGACTGGAATAAATTAATGTGAGATTCTGGTTTGCAAGAATAAGGCTCACAAATCTGTAAGTTTAAGACAAATGTTTTATGCACAATCTTGCCTTTGGTACAGGTTTTCAACCATCAGGATCTTTGCTTTGCAATCACTAACCAGATAATCATGATTGCATTGTAGAAGCTTTATATTTCAGCAGTAGTTACTGAAAATCAGGAGACATAACTTCACTGAAAGTTGCTGTGGGCTGGACAATTAGTCCAAAATCCTTCATCCAAAAGGTTAATTGAAGAGAAGGAGAATAGGTTGGGGGTTTAGGAAAAGGCATGTGAAAGGAACTGAAGAAACGGTGTTATAAATATTCAGCATTTAGTTTTTCTGCCTTAACTGGAACGCTGACATTTGGGTCATGTACATTAAAGATAGGTTCTAAAATTAATTGTATGTTTTAATTAAAGTTTACTTGCTGTGGAAATTAAGATACACTCTAGATAAGTTATTGTTTTCTGTGTATCTAATAAAACTCATAATTGTTTCTATTAATACCTAATTATATTGTTAAATGTAGTCCCTGTCTTAAAAAGAGGCACGCTTTTCCTACTTCATGTGCCAGCATCTTCCCGTGAAGCAGACACATAAAGTAAGTCCAGTGAGCTACCTTCTGAAAGTACTTCTCTCTGATAATTGGGAATGGAGTATAGATGACTCCCTTTCATGTAGAGTCGAGAACAAACACAATGCAGGTTATGTTTGTTGTAGTGGCTCCTTTTATCTCTGTGGTACTGTTTCCCAAAAGATTTAAGAGGTTTTAGATATTCTGTCCATTATTACCACAGCATTTGGCAGTGTACTAATTAATGTTCTGATTTAAAAAGCTTGTCATCTTTCTATTTCTTTCCATCTTTGATGGCAGGATAGGAGCTACACAAAAGTCAGTAATAGTCTAAAGTATCAAGAACTAATGTGTGTAGTATCTGTCTAGATAAATAACAAAAGTAATTTAGAGTTCAAAATTTGCAAATCAGATAAAATAGGGAAAACAAGCACAAGACAAATCCCTCTATATTGTTAGTGTTACCATGAGTGATTTTCTTCTTTTTTCTCTCCAGGCATGATATCATCAGTAGGAAAAGCCAGAAGTCTTACAGTCAAAAGAGTTCAGAAGAGCCAGAGCTGCAGGAATTCTTCCTCTAAACCATATCTTGTGATGTCTCACTTTGTTTGAAATGCCTGAAATGAATCGTTTTGAAACACTAGTATGAGACATATCCCTCACCAGCAAAACAGCAACTGTTAGGATGCCTTAATTCGTAGCAGTTAGACCATATTCAAAACTTTTTTTATGATATATGTGTATATGTAACTTGTTTGTAAACTGTACTGTGTAAAGGCATGGGTGAGCAAAAGCAACGATTTGAAAATTGCTATGACACAGGCAACCTCCAACATGTTTGGCCACAGGACACATTTTGTACTTTGTCTCTTGCATGGATATGTTGTCATGTATCTTTTGTTCCCTTTGTCAATGAAATATGCTGTCAAAGTTTCATCCAGGACTCTGCCTGCTCAGCTCTTTAATGAGACAGAGGCAAAAGCATTGATTCAAGTAAGTTTTGTCTGTTTTTTTTTCTACTTTTTGTAAAAAGGAAATAAAGACACTGTTAATAGGACACACAAAGTTTATATTTTTCTCATACTTCACTCTTTTAAGTTTCAAGTGTTATTTGTCTTTTCAAGATACATTTGATAGTGAGGCAATGTCCAGCATCAGAATTTCGGTACAGACATTCAGCTGAATGTTCATTTAGTAGTCCCTTTTCAGACTTAAAATATGTAGAAAAAGCAATTAAAGAGAAGCATAAGTAAAATTTTAAATTACCATTTATTGTTACTTGCCAAACACTGGCAATGTGCTTGGCTCACCAGATGACCATGACCATGCTCTTTCAAAGCTGTCGTGATCCTTTTATTGAATTTACTTGGAACCTTTTGGAGAAAGTAAATATTCAACATCTTATTGAATTCATTTTGTTTCTTGTAAATTGTCAGTACATCCTGTGGGTGTGTCATATACAGCACAGCATCAAAAGCAGACTAGGAAGCAGTCTTCACTTGAAGCATTAATATATACCATTTGCTTTATTATGATTAAATTGAGTCATTTGAAGACTAGTGTGGTTTGATGAGGAAGATCTACATACGTGAGAATTTTTTTTAGTGGCTGAGAAGTCAGGGGAATTTTGCCAAAGAAGGTTTTCTCATGAAAAAGATGTACCACAGTGCTGAAATAATGCCAATTAAATTCCTGCAATTGCATAGCTATTAGGTGGATAATGCAGACACCCAAGAAGATTTTGATTAAGCACAATGGAGTTACTTCTTTGCAGTTTCTGATGTCTGTTTCTCACTGTGCTCTTAACTTTAGACTTCCTTTCTATTCGATGAGTATACATAGGGGCTTCCCGCGTGTGATTCATCCCACCTATTTTAGGTACCTCACTTATAGGTTTGCCAATCCTGTCCTCCTTATTGCAGGGGAATTGGAGTTAGCAGGGCTATTGGAAGAGTTACGTAGTAGTTGGATACCTGTAGTTAAATGATATGCAGGTTTTTCTTTGGTCGCTCTTCAGAGTGATGTCATGTTTGGCAATACAGCTGCCATACACTAAGATGACCGAATGCCCCAAGCACATTAGTTATAGCTTTTGGATAAGCACAGAGTACTACTGGACAAAATGGAGCCAGCTGAGAGATCAGAAAAAAATATGACTTGAAATAATAAGAGCATCCACTTAGAAAAATGAAATTCTGAGTTTCTTTCCACAGTTCTTATCTGTCACTTGGCAACACTTGAGTTTTTGAGCTAAAGTAATAAACCTAGCACTCTAGCTGACCTGAACTGTGTTGTTTAAAGAAACAACCAAACCTCCAAAAATATCTGCCAGGAACAGCAGTGCCTCTAACCAGGCCTCCCATCGTCTGTGTGTGTATAAAAAATCTAAATGCAGTGAGAAGAGACATGTGCTGCAATTGCCTGTGTGCTGAAAGAGAGCTTAAGAAATCCTGTATCTGCTGGATGAGCTCAGGACAGATTGGTAATTTGTGTCTTTGAGAATGCGATGAGTGTTGACTGTGTTGATGCATTGGCAGAAGCATGGGTTAAACAAAGATTTGTGAAGGACTAATGCGCATCTTGAAAAACCAAGCATGCAATGTTTGAAAGATCTTAAGCTTTAGCAATCACCTTTAATATGACTCACCTGAATTTTTTTGTCTTGTGTGACAGCAGTGGACAAAGGCTTCAAGGACAGTTTCAGTCCTAAAGAATACTGTGCTGACAAAAATGGAAAAGCATGTGCAGTGATCTTGAGTCACTGGAGATCAGTAAAGGCCACTGTAGCTATTTAATGTCTTGTTGTAGCAGGGGATAAATCTGAACTTCTGTGAAAGGATTTGAAGCAGACTAAGGTGTAAATACCATCAGTGCTGTCAAATCCTGGTAGAAAGAAGTGGCTGGTTGTGACTAGTGGGAATTTAAAACTCACCTGCTTTGCTGGTTTTGTTTCTATGGAGTGTACTCTTATACAGCAGACAGTGAATCAAGTTACGCAAGTATTGCAGGGCAACAGGAGATTACTAAATGAAATAGGATCAGTGTGCCAAATGACACTGAGGGTTCGTGGTTAGAAATATCTGCTAGGTAACCATTGCTGAGTCCCAGATAACTGAGTACAGCTGGAAGGGCCAGGTTGTTTGGAGTGAGAGCTACACACACTGCCTTTATGCCTCCCCACTGCTCTGAGCACACTGGGGTGGAAAGCCATTGCCAATTTGATGCAGGCATGAAAAACAGTGCCTGGAGTGTATTATCCCTGGAGAAGGTGAACTCATGTATAAGCTGCTCTTTTATTGTTCCTAATTTGTAGATTGTCTCCTACCTAAGGCCTCAAAGCCTACACGTGGTACTCTCTGATGTCATTCCTATTAGAGAAAAGCCGATTCCGTGATCTTCAGCTGGTTGAAGTGTGTGCTTTTCATACTTGTTTCCTTAATAGCTACAGAATCCAGGTCCTGATTGGTTTATAGTCCTCCAGGCAGATCCCCTTGGCATGAGTCAAAGTCAGGCTTCTGTCAACAGACTATAAGCATTTATAGAGTTGATCAGGGGTTTTTCAGCTAACGTCTTCAGAAAATATCAGTTCACCGCAGCTTTCAACAGCAGCACAAAGCCTTTCTGATTACCTTCCTTGTCAGAAAGGGCCTTCCCCTGTCCCCTGGGAAATTTCTGGTCAAAAGGAGATAGTGAAGTCACTTGCAAGTGACCACTGTGCATCCTAGTAATGCTGTATCTGTGGGCACCAGGGACTGGGTTTTCATATTCGCTCACCCACAAAGATTGCAGAATAAGATCTCTCTGTGTGAGTCCTGCAGTTTTGTATCAAAGCTGATTAATAGGGCATATGAGAGCAGCAGTGACATTCAGTTTCATATTGCATGGCTCTCATTGTTTCTGGAGAATGAAACCAGTATTCAAAATGAATGAAAATCATTTGCTAAGAGCCTTGTTTTTGTGGTTGGCTGATTGGTTTGTTTGTTGCAGGCATTTGGGATGGACAGCATTTGGATACACGCAGTACCACGACTGCAAGCACGGCACCTTATTTCAGCAGTAGAACACTGGACTGTGCTTTGTTCTGCATTAGTAAAGTAGCACTTAAGTAGTAGTTTATTTGCCCTCCAGTCTCCAGACTAGGGGGCAAATACATCAATGTACTAGATTACAGTTGAATAAAATGACTACACTTGACATAGCTGGTATATGGAGAAGGTAGAGACAAAGCGGGGAAGTTTAGATTTAGTGAATGAATGAAACAATCACTCAGAAATCTTGTAACATCAGGCTGACATAAGATTAATGGCATAACAAAATATAAATGACAGCAGAAAAAAAAAAAAAAGAAAAAACACCTCCCAAATCCTTTGACTTATAACAAAATGGTAACTATCTCAAATTCTGTTGTCTGAGAGGCAATTCATTGTCAGAATATGTCCATGCAACACATCCTGTGCCAGGCGGGAATTACATATTGGTGGATGGATCTTGTGGTGGGACAACTTTTGTCTGCTGGTAGAGTAGGATTCAGCTCCTCGTACCACGGAAATTCTTTTTTACCTTTTAAAGCCTACTTGATGAAAATTGGACAGAAAGGACTGTGAAAAATGTAGTCTCTGCATTCATAGCATCAAAGCGCCAGGCTTAATTGTCTGACGTGAAGTGGTTCCTCGATGATACAACAATTTCTCCAATTACAGGACATTTCCTATTGAAACATCAGAAATGTCTTTCAAGCTGTACATCAGCTGTGCCCAAGTATACCCTCTTATATATCTAGCTTTTGTATAACCTTGTTTTTCATTTCATAAGTGCGTTTTAAGATACAAAGACTAAGTCTCAAGGAAGTAGATAAATGTGCATGAGGAATAAGTAACACAAATAACCCATGCCCTCCGACCAAAATGTCTATCAAACATAAAAACTTGTTGAGTATAAACTGCAGAAGTAAAAAAAGCCCAAGCACTGACTGACCTGCAGTTCATCCTCTGCCTCTGCACAGTATCACTGTCATATCACTTTCTTGCATACTCCAAACATATTGCCTGTCTTTACCCATTATTTCTTCATTATATTGATCAGTGAATGCATAACTTTATCCAGGTAGCAGAGACTGCAGCCAGGACAAATAGCAAAGGCTCTTAATGTGCTACATAACCTCTTCCAAATAAAGACAAAGTGGTACATTTGTAGCATCCACCATCTATCTCCCTTGCATGCATTTAATAATGCATATCCAGCTTTTCAGATACTCCAGCTTTTGTAACTTGGGCTCTTTTTGTGCAGCATATATGGATTGCTATAAATACCAGCTCAAGACATCTGTTTCCTGAAGAGAACATTGCTCGTTGTCTTTGACATCTGTGCAGCCACTTCCTTTCCCGCTCTAACTACTAGGTGTTTTGGTAATGTGCTTACCAGCATGCAGCAGGAAGGAAAAGATTTATTCTGGGTATACTTGAGAAGCAGATAAGAAATCCAGAGGCTGTTAGAATACTGAGATAGCTTTTATGTATCTCTTTGGTCAGCCAGTAATACTTTTCCAAGAAAAATAAAATCATATGGGTCTGAAGGGGAAGAAAAGAGGCCTGAAAATAAGGATGTGAACACAAAGTTACATGTAGATGCATACAGATTTCTGTTACACCTCAAAAATACTGCAGAGTAGGGGCCATGTCATGTGTTTGGTAGTGCAGAAAACTGTGGCCCTGCCATGCTTATGTGTCTGTGCATGCACACAGAGAGATTGGATAGCTATTTCAAAGTACTATTAGAATAAGATGATCTTTGCATTTTTCTTCTCAGCTGTGGGTACAGACAGCAAACTTTGAGAGATATATTTAACTATATAAGACAACTGCCTTCTAGTGCACAACTAAATAGGAAGTTGGGAATAAATAGCCTCTCTTTGTTGCTCTACGCATTGTCTACCATGTGTAGAACAAGCAGCAGTGAATATAGAACAAAGGGGATAGAGGTTATGTGTTAGCAAAACTTTCCGCAAGTAATGATAGCACCAGAATCAATAGCCTGAGGGGGAAGATGTGGGAGAGTCATAATTGGAGGACTTGAAGAACAGGTGGAAGAAACAACTGTCAGAAGTGACATGCCAGAGACAGCCATGAGAAATGTCATGGGGCCCGCAGGTGAACTGAGCTGACCTTGTGAGATCCCTCTCAGGCTGCTCTCTTTTAATGGGTCTGTGATTCAGCGGTGGCAGAATCAGCTTCAGAGAGGAGAAAACCGTTGAGGTCTTTACAATTCGTGCCTTTTACAGCACTGTCAAGACAGCTAGCATTCTGCCAGAGGTTTGTGATATGGCATTTATTATCTGAGAGCATTGATCAAGTAATACCCACATATGGGTTTGCTAAGGAATCTAATAGGTGTCATAAATTTAGCCTTCCTTGAAAATGTCTGCCTGAATAATGACAGCTTCTAAAACATGATTCTGGACTGTTTAAAAAAAAAAAAAAAAAAAAAAAAAAAAAAAAAAAAAACAGGGAAGTTCCTTCTCAGTACAAGGCCAGTTTTCACTGGGTGCCAGGCTTCTAAGCTGTAAGAAAAGGTTTTTGTCCACAATCCTCTGATTTCACTGTACACATGGTAGTGGAGTAGGAGGAATGAGGAGAGAGATCACTCACTGAGAGTGGTGCAGATTGAGTGACAAGGAAGGGCCTCCAGCGGCACCTGGAGTTGCCCATTTTGGTGAAGAGAAGCTGCCACTGCCAACAGGAGCAAGTGTGGGATGGCAAAGCACCAGACCTGGTGGTGATCCTGATCTTGTATCTAGCCCATTTCCCTCCGTTCTCATCCTTATTGCTGTAGCAAGGATTCTATCTTTCCTTTGCGGGAGGTATTCATAGAAAATCAAGCCAGAGGTATGAAGAAAGTAAATACAGCTTCTCTCAGCACCGTGGGGAAAAGTTGCTTTTGCCTTTCCAGTAAGAGTTGAGTTCTTGGCGTGGAAAGAAGAAATCCCCTCTCAATACTTTGCCTATAATTTTTCAGGTGAGTGCACTTGTGAGAAAGCATTTTCAGTGTGGGCTGTTCTCAGCTGAAGACACTTGGAAGTCTCACTCCCTTGAACGCGCCTAACCAGCTTGTTCCTTGGCATCCTCTCTGCAGCTTCTTCTCTGAAGCCATTTTCCCTCTGTACTATGAGGTGGCTAGGAAACAGACCAATATTTTTATGGGCAACTCTAATTCCAGTTCTGTGACAGCTGCCATCCAGTGACATCCAGTGTCCAGGAGCAGCACTGGAAATAGTTTTCACCATTTCTCTGTAGAACGGTATTGTCTTTACAAACATGAAAGTGCTGAATGCAGATATTTAAAACATAGATTAAAGCGTTAAAAGATGCCATGTACAAAGAAAATTCACAGAGAATTTCCAGCCTAGGTATCAACATTGGACTTTTTCCTAGAAATTTATGCTGCATTTCCATGAACAAAGATAAGTAAGTGCAGCAACAGAGGCCACAGTAAAAGAATCAGGAAGAAAATCATTTTCATGCTGTAGCAATAAAATACAAGCGCCATCCTTCTCTGCATTTTATTATACTTTTAAAACAATCGTAAAAACTGCACATATTTCAGGCAGCGTTAAACAGACAAAACATCCATATGGGGATCAATGCATGTCCCAGTGTATTTTGGAGATTTATTTGTAGACATTCATCACTGTAAAATTAGTAGTGTTATTGATTTCCTTTTTTTATTATTATTTTTGGGGTACAGAAATTTGCTCCATCTTAGGGGAAAAAAAATATTGCCATTTTTAATGAGGTGCTGTTCATCCCTTTCCAGCTCTTTTTAAGAGAAAGAGAGGAGTGATTTCTACTTCAACATAAAACATCTAGGGCAGAAGTTGTGTATGTTTAACAGATGTATTATTTGCTCAGAACAGTGTTTAAACAGGACTAGGCCATAACCAGTGGCAACTGACGAGAAGAGAGTTTGATGTTGATTAAAACCAAAGAAGCCAAATCATTTGGAGATCTCCAGTGCATGGTATTCAAGGGACACGCTTCTCCTGTAACAGCATGTTTTGAAGCTGTCAAAGGTCACCATCTCCTGGATGGTGAGGAAGGTCAGACATGGGAACTGAATGAATTTATTCTGAGAGTGGAGAGAGCACAGGTGTCCAGAAACAGGAGAACTCCGCTTCTAATAGAGACTGATTTTCACACCTCAACCATGGAGGTAGGTATTCTTCTATATAAAAAGAACTGAAGGTTCCACATAGGTAGAAGATGCAGCTTGGTATGTTCCTATTAAACTAACAGATGTTGTCTGGTATTCTGTGCTCCTTGTATGCGTTTGTGTAGCAAATTGTGTAGCCAGTCAAACACTGCACGGTCAGAGAGATGGTAGCTTCAAAGTGTGAAGGTATGCTGGGCAAGACACTAGTGAGCTGTATAAGAGATATCTCAGGAAAGAGTTTTCTTAGGAGCCAAAATTTTCCTAATGATATAATTAAAATTTGTCTCAACAGAAATTTGGAAAGGAAAACTCTTTAAAAGTTAGATTCAAACTGTGAATTTGGAACTCTGTAACTGCGAAGTCATGTTGATATGACCCATAAGTCATATGACCCATTTTCAGCTATCCTTGTTGTATCAGCTTCAGGTCAGCAGCCAGCTCCAGCTTTTAAAGTACAGCTCTTCAGTGTGGCCTCCAGCTTCTGGCAGCAAGGAATGATAGGAGCCTACTTCAGTAAATGGGTGACAAACTGCTGTTGCAGAGACTGAGATACCAAAATGTCTCAGGCAAGAAAGTGGACCCTCTTTGCATCTGCTCTTGTGTTCTAAGTGGCAGATAAGCTGGATCCTGAGCATGGAGTATAGCAACAGTGAGAATCACAGAATTGTAGAGGTTGGAAGGGACCTCAGGAGATCATCTAGTCCAGCCCCACTGCTAAAGCAGGTTCCCTACAGCAGGCCGCACAGGTAGGCATCCAGACAGGTTTGAATATCTCCAAAGAAGGAGACTCCACAATCTCTATGGGCAGCCTGCTCCAGTGCTCTGTCACCCATAAAGAAAAAAAGTTTCTACCTGGACTCTCTCTTGAAGTTCCCTGTCTACCTTGAACTGGGGAGCTCAGAACTGGACACAGTGCCCTAGATTTGGCCTCCCCAGGGCAGAGTAGAGAGGAAGGATCACCTCCCTTGACTTGCTGGCCATGCGTTTTTTAATACGGCCCAGGTTACAGGGTGTCTTGGCCACAAGGACGTGCTGCTGGCTCATGGACAGCCTGTTATCCACCAGGACTCCCAGGTCCTTTTCCTCAGAGCTCATTTCCAGCAGGTCAGCCCCCAGTCTGTGTTGATGGTGTAGGACCCTACACTTGCCCTTGGTGAACCTTACCAGTTTCCTCTCTGCCCAACTCTTCAGCCTGTCCAGGTCTCACAGAATGGCAGCACAGCCTTCTGGTGTGTCAGACACTCCTCCCAGCTTCGTATTGCCAGCAAACTTGTTGAGAATGCACTCTAACCCTTCATCCAGGTCACTGATGAAATTGTTGAACAAGATCAGACCCAGTACCAACCCCTGGGGAACACCATTAACTACCACAAACCTGCTGCTCCCCCCCATCTATCCAGCCAGCCATGACATCATAGAAGGCTATCAGGCTGGCTGAGCATGATTTTCCCTTAGTGTATCCATGCTGACTACTCCTGATAACATTTTTTTCTTCCACTTGCTTGGAGATGACATCCAGAATGTCATAGCCACAGGTGGTGGCAATGGGTACCAGAGCATCACCAGGACTGGGAGATGGGAGACCGGGGCTGGGAGATGGGAGATGGGTGCTGGGAGATGGGAGATTTGGTCTGGGAGATGGGTGCTGAGAGATGAGTGCTGGTAGATGGGAGACGAGTGCTGGGAGCTGGCAGATAGGTGCAGATCTCTGCTGCTGGGCAGTGGTGGGAGAAGTGAGAGTGGCTGCAAGTCAACTGAGGGGAAGCGTTCCCAAGCAGGAATCAGGAGTCATTTTTTTATATATATTTATTTTTAATTCTGTGTTAATACAAGACTTACATAAGCATCATAGTTTGACTAAACCTCTCAATTTGCAAGTACGCACTTTGCTGGAGTGCAGCCTCACTGATAAGTAACTCAGAGGATGTCAAAGACCTATCCTCGAATGAGAGGATACCTGCTGTTATTAAAACAGATATGTGTCTACATTAATATTTAATTGGTTCAATTATTTTTAACTAATAAGTCGGTAAATTTTAGTGGACAGAGAACTATGGGAAAACATGTTCTTTTTAAAAGCCATGATTCTTGTCATTAGCATATATTACAGCACGGCTGGAGAAGCAAGAAGATCACCTCTGCCCAGGCTCCAGGGCCCAACACCTGACAGGAAGTGAGGTCAGCCTGCGGATGAGAAACTCAAGCCTTCCCTGCTTCGTCAACCAAAACAATGATTTAGCAATCTAGAGTGACAATGACTAATGGAAAAACAAAAAAAAATCTATCGGATAAGAATCACGGTATTGCTCCTGGCAACAGGTCTGCAGATCTCAAAGGCATCATCATTATCTGGCTGAGAAGAGTTCTCATTGCTACCAAGGCTGATTAATACCCTCTGCTTTCAAGAATCAGGATTTGCTAGCTGCCTATCTGGCTAAACATCTCTGTTCTGGTTTCCATCTCACCTTATTGAAAGGAAAGAAAAAATTGGCAATGTATTGATTTGCAAGTAGCTGGGCTGTCAGGCACTGTTTTTCACTGCACTCTCCTTCAGTGCTGCTACCCTGGCGTGCCTCAGAGCAGAACCAGCCCTTAATGGCTGATATAATACGGGCAACAAAGTACCCAGTAATACAAAACACAAGCAGGAAATCTGTCATTTCTTGTATGCGCCTACCCATATTATGGGAGGAATAGATTGCTTAGCACTCACTTTAGCAGGTACAGTACTATTTTCTGCTATTCAAACACAGTAATATAAAAAGATCTTTAAAATACAGGGGGGAAAGAAAGACACGGAAGCATTCAAAGCATGGAATCATTCTCTAAGGTAACAAAAGTCATTTAATTTTGTTCTGTTCAGAACAGAGCTTTCCTGCATGGCTCTGGTCTTGATTCATTTTGGCTATTGCAACTGTTTTAATTTTAGTTTGGAAAAAGTGCTCCACACGGCAGTTTTATGAACCATTTATTTTGCAGCATTGGAGTGAATGCCATTTCTGGATCATTCTGGCCAACAGGATCACCTCGTCGTTAGTTGCTTGGATTTGCCTTTCTCCAAGTATTTCACGTTTAAGGATAAGTTTATACAGACAAGCAGGCACATACCGTTCTCCTGTTCTTCCATTTCCTCTCAGGTTTGCTAGGTTTCTGCTAGCTTTTACATGGTGGGCAAAGTTTTTTGCAGAAAGTAGACATTTTCACCCTGGTGTAATGTGAGCCGGATGTTTGCATGCTAGTCCTAGATTAATTTGCTTTAGGAAATATCTGTGTTAGTGCAAACAGGAAATTAGGCTGAAGACAAAATGTTTCTGAGGACAAAACCCCAGCGTCTATCTCTTTTGAGCAACCATTCTGAGATTGCTTTAGAAAACATACATTACCATTGCTTTCACTTCTTTGTTTCTTTTGCTATTTTACTCTTTTATACAGTAATTTACACTGCATCCATCCTGATAAAATTTAGCCATCTGTGCTACATCGCGTGAGCCAAATACTCTTTCCAGTGAAGTCTATGGGAATTCTGTCATTAGCTTTCAGCTATACTGGGAATTTTTCCTAGTGTTCTGCAATTAAGTGCGTGTGCACATCATGTTTTTATCTCAAAGCAAACACCGTTTTGTGCGGGAGCTGGGCTCCGCGCTCGCACACACAGGCGCTGTGCTCGCCAGAGCTTTGTTGGCTGGCGGCTGTTTGGAGCTGACGGATGCACATGGCTCTTTGGGGTTTGGGAGTCCGGGAAATAACCGAGATCTAAAGCAGCGTAATGCTTTCTCATCATCTGCAAAACCACGCTCTCAGCAGGTTGGTGCAGCCTGCTCCGTGCGTGTGTGTGTCTGTCACACAGCTTCCTGCTCTGGAAAGGCTTTTCTCTCTCTGGAGTTTCAAGCAATTTCGCTGAGGAAAAGCCACTGGCAGCACGAAAATGCTCACACGAGCTCTTCCTGTGAGAGGCATACTTCCAAGAATAAGTTTTCTTCAATTTATTTAGCCTTTTGATCTAAAAACTAAGTTACTTTTTGTTAGCAATAAGAAGTAGTTAATAACCTCCCTTGGATCTCCACGGCTCCTGCTGGAGCCTGAGCTGCTGCGGTGACAAACTGCTGCTCAAACTCTGCCATGCCTTCCTCTGTGCTTCCCCCTCTTCTCCCTCTCTGGAGGGAAGGAAGGGTTAAGCTCATGTCCTCACGGAGGAGCAATTGCTCTTCCCAAAAGACAAGTCACAGGCAAACTATTCAATCGTATATGTCTCACTGAAGAATTGGTACATGAGTGAGACATGACTTCATCCTTTAACCTGCATGCTTTGCTGGTCTAGGGAACCCTGGTGGGTTTGGCCCATTTTAGTCATAGTTGTCATGGGAGATCCTTAATGACTTAGTAAGGTAGCTTAAAAAATCTCCATGCAGAATCCAGCATATGGTATATTTATTGGCAATGCTAATCCCCCTAGGAACACGTTCTCTAGTAACAAATGGTGAATTATGTGGCTTCATAAGCACTCATGTCATCAAATGCACCATTGACCTTTTTACATTTTCAGGGGAATTTTCTGCTCTGGTTTGGAAGTGAAGCAGTTTAACAATTTGTCCTGAAGGAAACAGGTAATCAATAATTTCAGTTTTGGTTACTGGAAAAGGTAAATGAGACCCATATATTTGTTGGGCAAGTAAGCAATCCAGGGTTTAGTGAAGCTTAAGCAGGAGCTAAAATAAAACATAGTACATGCTCATAGTACAGGAGCACAAAATAGAATTCCTTGTCATGAGAAAGAAGAAAGAGTAAGTCAAATAGATCTCACAGTGCCAGACAGAAAAAATATTTATTTAAAGCGTGTTTTTTGCATGAAGCAGAACTGGGAAAGTATCTGGCTCAAGCAAATAAATCTGTTGGAAATTTTCTGCAGAAGATGCTTATACGGTAGCCTGCAGTTAGCAGCCATGAGGATGGATCCCATTCAGATTAATCCAATAGATGCTCAGAGTCATTCGTCTGGATCCCACAACTACAATTTTGGTCGTAGTCTTGTTGCAACATGGAAACTCTAGGAATTGTACAGGGAAAAGCAGAATGGCTTCCGGCAGTGACCAGGCTGAGGAACAGAGCAAGGCTCAGGTTGTGACCACGCCTGCTTGCCTAGCCCAAGGTTGATCTGACTCCAGGATGGGTGTTCAGCCATCTGCTCAGCGAAGCAGCAAGGCTGCCACCAGACTGCAGCACCACTCCCAGCAGATAGCTCTCTCAACATAGGTTTTTGAGATCTGTGAGCGAGGATAAACTCCCAGGATGCGTACGTAGCACAGCAGACCTGTGAGCTGGACTCACGCAGTGCAGTGCTGCACTGCATGTGCATGCTGCCCAGCTGTGGGTGGGCAGGCAGCTGATGGCAACACCTCCTTCCTGGTGGCTGAAGCTGTGGAAGGCATGCAAGTAAGCAGTGAGCAAGCTATTGTGATTGTAACTTACTCACGAGGTGTAAGATGCCAGCAGAGCCCCGTGCAACAGCCCCTCCTGTCTTGCTGCTCAACTTTCTGATCCTTGTGTCCTGAGATACCTAGGTGCCTTGTCAGCATCACAGAAAGAGTTCTTGAGGTCTCACTCACCCCTGTAAGTATGAGGCAAAGCGCAGCAGATCAGCACAGGCACACTGGAAAACAGAGTAATTTAAGCAGACTGAATTGCCTGGGGCTGCCAAGGGAATTTTTGGGCCCTGAGAACATTTATACACCCCGGGCCTGGGCTGCCTTCTCCATCCCATCATGACTAATGGTCCTAAATTGATTGGAACTGCCAAGCCCAGCGGCCAAGCAGAATATTTTTACAATCCCAGTTCTATTTATGCACTGACAAATACAAAGCTCAGTGTCAGAAGAGAAAGGGCAAAGCAAAACTGCAGGAAAAGAAACGAATCTGCAGAGAGGACTGTGAAAGTGCGCACACCGCCGGGTGGCACCTCCTGTGGACACCCACAACCTATGCAGGCAGCGTTGCTTCCAGGCAAGAGCCCACAGAGGCCTTTGAAGCAGCATTCGACGCACATTCCGGGAACTGGATTTATTTTGAAATATCCACTGGCCCCTGCTGGGGATAGGTACATTTGCTTTTCTGCTCTCGGTTCTTTTCAGCGACAAATGCCACCTGAGCTCGTCGCTATTTTCAAAGCGATTAAAATATAAAACCTAAACTATTACAAAGCGATGGCCACAGGGGAGACCAGCAAGAGCAGATTGTTTTTACTGTTTATGACTGGGAAAAAAAAAAAAAATCTTTGAAGAGGCCGTGCCTATCTCAGGCAGTACTGCAGCTTGTTTAATGAAGCAGGGGAAAGGCATGCATCTTGCAGGGGAAAAGGACGGCGTCCTGCTTATTCTGCTCTCCAGAATCACCCCTGCACGTCCACTTGTTAGAGGAATCACTTGGAGGAAGCTGGTATTCTTAAGGTTCTCGGGAGAAACGAGCTCATCGGAGCTAAAACATTTTTATCCCTTGCTGCCACCTACAAAGTTGCGCCGGCCCCGCCGAGGAGCGCCGCTTTCCCGCGGCCTCGCACTTCCCCGAGGAGCCAGCAGAGGGCGCTCGTGCCCCGCGGAGCGCGGCCAGGAGGGGAGCTCGCCGGGACTGGGCATAGCGCGGGCTTGGCACGGAGGCTTCAAGGAGCCGCGGGAAGTGTCACGTTCACGGGCTCTCACCCTGATGGCGGATTTCAGTCATCAGGATTCCTGCTGGGAAAACAACAACACGGCGAGCTGCAAGCAATCGGGAGGCTCCTGGAGTCCGCTGGTGATAACTTTCAGGTTTGGGTATTGGATACGTTGGCTGAAGGGGGAGCGTTGCTGGACCTGCTGCTCAGCAGTGCAGTGATCATGAAAGACACGAAGGTCGGAGGCAGCCCGGGCAAGCTGATCTAGAACTTGATCGTCCTTGAGGTGCCTTCCAAACCAAGCCAGTCTATGATTCTACAAAAAAAGACAGGGATCTCCTGGGAAGAGCCCAGCAGAGGGCCACAAAGATGATAAGGGGCCTGGAGCATCTCCCCTACGAGGAAAGGCTGAGGGAGCTGGGGCTGTTCAGCCTTGAGAAAAGAAGACTCAGAGGGGATCTGATTAATCTTTATAAATATCTTAAGTGTGGGAGTCAAAGGGACATGGCCAACCTCTTTTCAGCAGTCCATGAGGACAGGACAAGGGGAAATGGCCATAAAATGGAGCAGAGGAAGTTCTGCACCAACCTGCAAAGGAACTTCTTCACAGTGAGGGTGACGCAGCACTGGAACAGGCTGCCCAGGGCGGTTGTGGAGTCTCCTCCTCTGGAGGTGTTCAAGACCAGCCTGCACGCCGAGCTGTGCAGCCTGCTGCAGGGAGCCTGCTTTGCAGGGGGTTGGACTCGATGATCTCTAGAGGTCCCTTCCAAACCCTACAATTCTGTGATTCTGTGATGAGAAATCTAGTAAGAGTGAATTATTCCTCTCGTTCTCAGGAGAATCAGCCACAAAGGGTGGCACGCTCTCAGTCAGTTTGACTTTTTGAGAAGGTAACTTTGAACGTCATGCATCTGTGCCTCCCCTCAGAAAAGGACCCCAGTCCATGAAATGAGAATTTTCCAACTATTTTCCTTATCCAGTGACTTGCATGAAACTGGTAGAAAGTACAGAAAGAGTTTTCACTTAGAAGGCTGCATTTTTTGTAGTCACATATAGATTAAAGAATTGGTTGTCAAGAACTGATGTAGCACTCATCAGAATTCACCTTACCTGCACACCAGTGCCAACGACATAGCACTGATGGCAATGAAATACTATGCAGGATGGAACCTGCTTGTGAGACCCTCCCTTCAAAAAGTATAACCACAATAGAAGCTATCACTACAGAGAGGTTTGTTTTACTGATGACTATTTCCTGAAGTTTCAGATTCTCTACAGGAGTAAGAGTCAGGTGTCGGCATGTATAATTCACATCTATTCTCCAGCATTTCCTGGTGCCTGGGGTTCTTCTCCAGGCGCAGGACTTTGCACTTCTCCTTGTTGATCTTCACCTGGTTCCTTTCAGCCCGTTTCTCCAGCCTGCTGAGGTCCCTCTGGATGGCAGCACAACCCTCTGCTGTTATCAGCCACTTCTCCCAGTTCCCTGTTATCAGCAAAGTTCCTGAGGATACACCCAGACACATCTTCCTAGTCATTAATGACGACGTGAAACAGGATTGTAACCAGTACTGACCCCATTATTTACTGGTTCCAGACAGACTCTGTGCTGCTGATCACCACGCCCTGGGCCCAGCCATTCAGCCAGATTCCATCTCGCTGCTCATCCAGCCCACACTTCAGCAGCTTGTCTACGAAGATCTCATGGAAGAAAATGAAATGATCTTTGGTTCCTCAAAGGGAGAAAAATTTTCGTGATGATCTGGAAAATAACTTCTGAAGAAATGGTGGAGCATTTCATTATTGCTTTTTTTTGTAAGTGTCTGGAAAACAGGATAGGTTGTAAAAGAGACATCTCTGGAAAGAGGTGTCTGCCTTGGTGTCTACTGTGCCATCTGTAGCACTGCGCATCAGATTTCTTGCTTCTCGCTGGAGCCTGGTTTTACAGTAGGTCCTATGAAAATAATAGTATAGGAGCAATAACTGAGCGTAAACAGTGCAGTAATGACTATTTGCTGGGATGTGGTCTTTCACATTATCTCAGAAAACCAACCCTTACAGGCTTGCGTTGCAGTGCTGAGAAGCTGCTAACCTGATACTACTTCCTGTCCATCTTGACTAAAAAGGTAGTGTTTGGCTTGGAAACAGGACATTTTTTATTTTAAATGGAATAGAAAAAAATTGATTTTAAGCCCTAATTGCATACATGTCAAATAACATGTCACATTTAAAGACTGTCATGGGAGCCAACCAGTGTAATTGTATATGGACAGCGTTATCTAATTTACCCTGGTTTGTATGATTTACCGGTATGTTTTGCTGTAGATTGCATTATTTAGTTGTTTGATAATCTCTTTTCTTTCTGTTGTGATTCATGAGGTGAAATTTGTTTGTTTTATATCTGCATGCTATTTTGTCAATCACAATTTGTTCGTGCAACAGTGATACACAAAAAGAAAAAAAGAGAAAGGATAGTGGAGAACAACTCATAGAGTGTATCTAATGTGTGCTTTAAACACATTATTGATGGAGAAACGTATCAGAGGAACCAATTTGGAAAGCAACGGTTGGCAATATGTAAGGAACAAATGCTGCAATCAGCACTCTGTGGATTTGTTTGCATAAATTTTGTGGATCTGTACGGTTGTCTGAATGATTAATGAACACAAAATGAAAATTCTTTTTTCCTTTTGAGCCTTTGTACCTTTCCTTTCTCTCTCCTGATGGTGGAGTCCTATCCTCTGTCTTTGCTGCTTCGCTCGCCTTCCTGGCCTTACTGGGACCGAGCACAGGGATGGCTCTGGTTTGTTTGTTGCCTTTCCCCGCTTGCAGGCTACAGCTGCAGGCTGGGGTAGTGTGAAGGTTTTTTTGGGCCTTGGCTGCTTTGGGCCTCTGAGGTGGAAGAGAAGAGGATGGCACATGTGCCAAGTGCTCAGAGCAGAGACTATGTACAAAAGCTGGATGTAGAAAAAACAAGTTTACCGTGGTCCTTAGTATCTCCTAGTGAGAGGAGAAAGCCAGTGTTCCATTTGATCTCTTTCCACGGGGCTATCAGATCTATAATTCTGTGATGCACTACTTTACAAGCTCTTTTACTGAGGTTTTCTCTTTTAATGAGGTTTTTATTTTGGAAAACGATCAAAAGTTAGCTTTTACTGAAATGAAATGAAATATCCTTCAGAGCTGTGGGACGCGTGGTTTACTCTGAACTTCCCTCAAGAAAAGGTAATGCCGTGGCAGCAATGCCAATACTATTGTGCAAGGTAGAGAGGACAATCTTAAAAGGATACCATATGCTTAAAGGCAATTTCACATTGGATGTTTTCCATTTTATTGGAACCAGTTCTACTGAGACAAATGCCCATTCAGACAATCAAGCACAGGCCCCAGCTTTTGTGTGGTATGGTGCACAGTACATGCAGGTAGCCTTCTTACACCACTGCAGAGGCATACACGCATTGTGCAGCTCAGTTCTGTACCTCCTAAATTCACGGACATGTTTCTAGCAACAGGAAAAATCAAACTGGCTTCTGTAGCCTGAAATCTCTAGTTTTGACCTCCGGTGTTTACCATAAATGTGATGCAGATGTCAGCGTGATGTAGTCAGGACTTCACGTGATTGTAAAGAAAAGAAAAGAGAAAGCAAAAATACAATGACCTCTCCTTACAGGGGGCAAATATATGCCACTGAAATAACTCAGGAAGCTGGAGCCTGTTTGCTCGTTTCAAAGAGCCTTGAATGGCACTCAGCCTATTTAGTACAATATTGCTCATTCCTTTAACATGTCTGACATTTTTGCCAGGGATAAAAAGCAAATCTATTTTTAGAAACAAACTTTGCCAGAGAAAAGGGAGCATGAGAAAGTGCAGTTCCCACCTAAGCTGTGAACTGGTATTTCCGGGTGAAGAGATCCATGTGCAGTCCCTGCACACAGCTGCAGTTTTATGTTTTTTTCCTCTGCCTTTATCTCTGCATTTACAGACCCGCAGGATACTTGGTGTTTGACGAAAGGACAGTCTGTTTCCTTGAAACAAGGAAAACTTCACTGGTCCAGTTTGCTTAAAATGTGTGAAGCAAATAAAAGCAAGGTGGAAAATGAAGTAACATAAATCTTTCGTTTCAAAGATGCTGCTCAGAGAAATTCAGGAGTATTCTCGACTTTTCTCTAATTATTATGTCCAGGCACAACCTTTTCCAAGGAAATTAGAAGACACACGAGGTGCCAGTTCTGATGGAGGAAATAAGCAAATGTGGTATTTTGTTATCTTTCTGACAAAATGTAAAAATGCAGAAAATTAACTGCAGAGGCAGTGTATGCAGTGTATATAAACCAAAGGCTTTCCTTTAATCCACTGCTAATCCCTTACTTATCTCTCCTACTGTACATGCATTGTTCACAAAGATACAAACGGCGCAGAGACGTGCAGGCACTCTAAGGGAGTTAAATTCCAGCATTTTGAGTCCGAAATACAGAATAACCCCACGCTGAAAAAGTCCTCGTACCACCATCACCACAGCATATTTGAATTTTGAGATTTATAAAACATTTCCGCAGTATTTCGTAGCTCTCCTGTGCGCCTTTCTGGGTTATTGAGACAGTTCTCTCTTTTTTTCACTGCACTACATAGGGGAGATTTGTACCTTTGAATTATACTAATGTACTGGACAGTATTGCTTAGAAGTAATGGGAATGTAATTAAGGTTCCATATTTTTTCATGTCTCTTTTATGAGAGATGCTGAGTTAAAATATTTAGCTTTTTGCTAGAAAAATACCTCTGGTGGAAGAACAGAAGCTGGCCCCTAGATGATATTCCAGTCCTTTTCTGAAGGTTGGTAGAAATAATATAAATTATTGACAGTGAGTCTGCTGCTTATATCTGAAGAACAGACCATTCATAGTGATAATGAATTTGACATTTGAGCGTTCCAGAGACCTGCACGCTTTTGTTAAAGGATACGAGTGCAAATGGAATTTTCAATCTTCTTTATTTCAGACAATTTAAACGACGTGGCTACCAAAAAAAAAAAAAAAAAAGTACAACTTTGACTATTTAACTTAATCTTGGGTTTGTTTTATTTTATTACTTATATCATTTTGATAGCGGAACTGCAGTGGAGGGGAAAACCTTTGCAGATATGACTTGTATAACCAAGTGCTGTTGACTCCACACCCCTCAGTGTGTATTTTAATGGCTAAATGTAAAGGATTATCGAGTCATTGAGTGCGGAGGTGTTTGTGACTATCTTATATAATGCTAGATATTTTTATGAGAAATCCACACCATTGTTCTCTTTGCACATCATGTTGCTGCTGGAGGAGGTGCGAAGCAAAGTTACAAACCAAATAAACTTAAAAAAAGCCCACTTCTTTAGAGACTGGATAAATAGTAAGAAGCATGTTTAATACAACTAATTTATAGATGAATGTGGTGCCAAGCCAGAATACATTAACAAGGTAAGGCTGCGGGGTCTCTAGGTAAGATAATATATTGCTTTCATTAAAAAGCAATCTGCATGGACCATATCCACTAACACTGGAAACTCTGCAGCTGTCACCTTTATCAGGGGAACAAGAGCAAGCCACTACATTTTAATCACTGGAGTTTGTCAGGAACGAAAAACAGCCAGCTTCCCACAAATCAACAGACATGTATCCTGATAAGGAGAGCGAATTGCAAAAGGACAGCTACACCACGCATTACACCACCTATTCTGGAGTGATCAAAGTGCTGTAATTGTAGCAGATAAATCTAGTGAATTAGGCTCTGGGATGAAACACCCGTCTTTTTGCAAAACAAGCACATGCTTACTTGGGTCATCCACGACACAATTCACTTTTTAGTTTGAGTATTTTCAGTATTTAACAAAGGTAGCAGGGGAGAGAAATAGGGTGCTTGTAACAAAAATCTGGCGGCATTTTTACATTTTACAGTCTGTTTCCCGATCATTCCACAGCAGTTAATATCTGCACTGCAGCTACTGAGCTATTCTTTTGAGCAGCTCTGCCAATAAAAGTAGACATAATTATTTTTAATACTCTTAGTCCTTGAGTTTGTCATATCTGATATACACAGCAGATACTTTTTTTTCTATGATAGATAATCCATCTTCTAAGAGATGGCAGTATGGGACTGAGAGGGGCAATGCTTGAGGTGAAAATATCCTTCCAGAACAGATACTATGAGAGGAAAATTTCAGCCTCTAGTGTAGTCATAGGTATATGGTAATTATATAGGAGGCAATGATAGGAAGTGTGACCCTAATACAACAATGATTTTCTGTAATGAAAAAATAATGAACCACAAAATTGTCATGGAAAAATATTTGTCAAAGGGAAATATGGAAATATTTGCTTGTTTCTGGAGGGATGACTCTTAGTTTTAAGACAGGGAGAGACCTATGGACAAATTTTGTTGAGGGTTTTGTTTGTTTTAATGCAGTAGGACAGTAAAAGCAAATCAGGTTTTGAGGAGAGGTACTTTCATTCATAAGAGCTTTGGAGTGATGATTAAATTCGATACCGTGCAGCAGAGAAGTCTCTTTAAAAGCAGTAATACTAATACTCCATATACAAAACTTAGAGGGAATGAAATTTATTGGCTTCGTAGATTTTCCAGTTGTGAATTACTCACTCTGCTGGCTGGGATTAGCCCGTTCCCATCAGCTGGTACAGTCCTTGCTGGCAGTCCAGGTCAGAGCATTTAGACAAACAGCTTACTGCCATTTGCACCTGCAGGCCAGGTTCTTCACCAGCACCCAGAGGGGGCTAAAATTGCTAGTACCTCGCAGGCAGCAGTACCAATTTTGATATGCATACAGTGCACGGAGGATCATTACCATGATCTACTATTTGTTGCTCATTAGAAGATCAAATTTTGATGACGTGCTTCTTCTTATTTGTAGTACCACAAGGCTTTTCAGTATTCAGAAAATACTCCAAATACACCTGGTATATCTATGTTACTGGAAACCTTCCAGGTAATTCATCTGTGAGATTCATTGTCCCGTTTCTTACTGGCATACTGTTAACAGTCACCGAATGAGAAGACCACAGACCTCAAAAATTAATACAAGTTCATCACAACAAAAGTTCTTGTTAGGTCATACGGAATGCTCAGCCTCAGAGGAAACATCCTGCGGTGTATTTTCCGTGAGGACATACATTATTTCGGCTTTCAGGAAGCAGAAGGGTACACAGAGGCGGGCACAAAAGGCACGGACAGGTCAGTGTGACAGCTGAGGAGGTGCCTGGGCAGTTTTGCAGCTCATGTGCCCAAGCTCCCACCAAAGACTCAGATGCTCAGCTTTCCAGGGGCAGTTTTATGCAGGTATTGGGATTGTAGCTGCGGGACTGCTTCCTCCCACCCCTCCTCTCCCTCCATACAATTATGTCAGTGTACGCAGAGGTCTCAGCGCTGTTCCCCACATGCTGCGTCTGACTGCAGGCCTGGCTCTGTACCTGTGAGAACGATGTGAGGCAATCCTGGTGCTTCCATGCTTATCTGCATGATACAGCTCCTGTTCCTTTCCCCACTGTAGTTTTGGTCTTACTAGATGCTGTCACGTCCAGACGTCAGCCCACAACCCCTACAGACTCAGAGGCAGAAACATGCATGCACACAGCTCCTGTGTGGCCAGCCACACTGTGGGATTAACCCGCTGATGCAGGATTTGGCCCAGCTTCAGTGAGGGATGCACATGATTCCATTGTCACTGTGGTTCCATATGTCATAACTACTACAGAGATGCTAATCACTGTATTTATTCTGCGGGATGCAGGAAACTCACTAGATCAAAGAAGAGCTACTGTGTCTTTTTTCAGGCCCTGTTTAATTCTACAGCTGATCTCAAAACATAAGAGAATGATGTTACTAAACTCTTCTGCAAAGAAACACGGAATCACATTAACATCTTCTAAATTTTACAAAGATTTATCTATGAGGAAATTCCAGACAGAATTTTTATCACATACTTGAATTCTGTTGGTTAACTGAAGACCATAAAACCAAACACAAATCAGTATATAGTTACATGTTTCACCTCTCAGAATCAATTATTTTTATTTCCTCTTTATTTCAACAGTCCTTTTAAGGATAAAATAACATCCAGAATGGAATGAAAATCAAAGATTTCTTTCAAGACAGCGTTTTCTTTTGGAGTAAAAATTCATGTAATCCATCATTCAGAGAGCTACTGAAATAAAATCACCAGTAGTCTGTCAACTCTACTAAGAAAGTCTCATTGTCTTTCTGTTTTCTTCTACTTTACAAGGAATATCTGAGTATTTCATGTTGATAGCTTGATTGGCTGCACTGGGACTCTTTAAAAATACTAAAAATATCAACAGTCTGGTACAAATCAAACACAGGCTTCTTTCAATCATGTGCTTGGGGTATTATCTGAGGTTTCTACCCAGAAAGATGTCATTAAAAGTTGCAGAAATTAATTGGTGCCATTGGCTGTAATGGCCTTTCCTGACATGGTTTCTCAAATGTAAAGGAAAATTATGGATAAGGCAAATTCCTCATGGGATTTTTATAGATGTCTGCTTTGTTCTGTTATTGTTTATTGCAAATGTTATTACTGTGATCTATTGCCCCATCATGCTTTGTCTATACTGCTTATGCCATTTTGCAGCCCGTAACAACTGAGGGCTTCTGTCATTGACCAAGATAGCATTTATTTTTAAATTCTATGTTTTATATAATCCCATAGCAATCTCTAGGTGTTAATTCTGTGTGTTTAAAATTTCATACTCAAATCTTGTTCTGATTGATTAAATGTAGCTGACGATCTTCCTAACGCAATTGTGAATCTTCTCTCACTATCTGCATCTTCTTCTGCAGTTGATTTAATTGCTGTACAGAGCTGCAGGGGCTATTTGTTTATTTCCATTGATGTATTTTGTGTTTTTATGTTACAAGACAGTTTTCACTATCTTCATTTTAAATTTATTAATGGTGAGATTATCATCTTAACTACAGTTTATAATATCCTACAAGAAATGGAAACCCTCTAGGAGCAGCATACTGTAAAAATGCAGCCTATGCCTTGCAGCAGTGTAAATACAGCTGTAAATGAATCTGAAATATTTTATTTGAGATTCACAAAACATTTCGTACTTAATACATGAAGGTCTTAATACTGTCACTGAAGTCAAATTACTCCAGTAAATAGCACTGTATTTTCCTTTTGGAGGCTTGAAAGTCCCTTTTGAAGGCATTTGGAATCAGAAGTCTTACTCTAAAAAACTTACCTGAATTAAA
This sequence comes from Numida meleagris, assembly GCF_002078875.1. Taxonomy (NCBI): domain Eukaryota; kingdom Metazoa; phylum Chordata; class Aves; order Galliformes; family Numididae; genus Numida; species Numida meleagris. The sequence continues at coordinate 74,419,015 of NC_034438.1, forward strand.
CTTTGAAGCATACTTTGTTCATTAAGCCTCCTCAGAAAATGTTGTGGATCTTTAGGTTATACTCTTCAGAACGTTTTATGTAAATTGGCATAAACTGAGTATGAAGTGCTCCAACAATGTTACCAAAACCCAATAAATGTAAAGAAAGAGGAATATCTACTTCTATATTATAATTTCAGCTATGTAAGGGTGTTGGTTTTTGGTAGTGGTCGTTTTTTTGTCTTTTTTTTCCTAGGTTGGTCTTCAGGTTCATCATACACTAATATGAATTAGCATAAAAATATCAGTCTCTCACATCTGCTCAGCTTTCAGTCACTGAAAATGTGACTGAACAGCCTGCCGTCTTCCAGTTTTTATCTCCTTCTTCTTCGCGCATTAGTAGCCTCTCTTCTGCCAGTACATTCTAGCTTTGTGTCTGATTGTGCAATGTCTAGTTCAACTTACAGCTTTTGGACACACATTTTCTCTTTGTGACTGCCAGCTTTTTTCTGTTTGGATAGTTTTTAGAGCTGTGCTTTGTTATTTGAATTGATTATCTTTGCTAAAGTTGTAAATCCTTTCAGAGCCCTAGCAAGGGTTCACTGAAACTCAGAACAGTAGGCTGCATGGGCTCAAGAGTTCAGTAGCAAAAACACAGCTTTTCTTTCATAGAGGTCTTCCTGGTTCATGTTCTCTTGCAAGTTAAGTTATTATCTTACCAGAGGGTAGGACTTTGGTGGTTATTTTACTTAGCGTTGTAGTCACCTCCTGTCTCTAACAACCAAACATGCCAATAGCAAAAACATGGCCATTGTCATAATCACTTTTATTGTCACTCTTCGGAAAAAAATTTTACTAACTTTAGAGGTCGAACGTGGCTTCTCTCATGAAGGCAGCACTGCTGGATCGGACAGGCTAACAGATCCCATCCTGAGCATCTCAGTGGATGATTTTGCACTTTGTTGTTCAGACCACTGCTCTGTCATCTTTATTTCTTCATGTTTGTGGATTCATCCCTGCCTGGCTCTCTGTTATGAGCCACATGTCTGTATCATTTAGTGGCCCTCTACGCGGCTAGGAGAGAGCCACTGGGAATGGCTATACACGTTGTGTGGGATGGCAAAGACCACTTTGCCATCTGCATGGCATGCCATGCTCCTATGCAGTTGCTGAGCAGAAGGACCTCCTGTACTGCACTGTTACAACTTACAAAATAAAGAAGCCCCCCATGTTCTTGCTTGATAAGTGATGTGGAAAAATGAGAGACGTTCTTCCAATGTTCCTTGAATCATTTAACTCCTGTATCACCTCCTCAGGGTTCAGGTACCATGTATCTTAATATGTGTCTTTGCTGTCCCATACAGGTAGGTACCTGTGGGACATTGTTTACCATTAAGGCAGCTGGAGGGCATGTATTTCCGCAGCACCTGGCACTCATGGCAGTGCTTGAGGCATGCTTCAATCTTGCCACCCCTTGTCTGAGCATCTCTGAGCTCCATATTGTTTTTCAGGAGCTCGTAATAAGTATGCTGAAACCATTCAGTGAAGGCGTGGCATATATCTGACGGCTGCAATAAAAGCTGGAAGCGCTCATAGGCAGGCACACTTTTTAAGCCAACTGTTCATCATATGAGTTAGATTACCCATCATTTTGTGAATTTGTGATCTCTTACCAAACAGCTCACAAAAAGGCTATGTTTGCCAGACTGTTTTCAACACCCTGTTCAACTCTCTGTAATTCACACCTAGAAAGCTAAAGTGGCATATCTGAGGTCTCATAACCACTGTGTGTCCTTGTTTGTACTGAGAAGGGAGACTGGGCTTCATGTCAAGTCCCTTGCTCATATTTATTTAAATTCAACAGAAGAGGAACTCTTGTGCAGTGTTCTGTTTTTAATTTCTCAATCAGACACACTTGTACAAATGCACTCAAAAGCAATGTATGAGAAAGATCCTGAGGGCTTGTGCCAACTTCTCACACATGAGTCAATGCAAGGAGCACCATCAGGGAGGGTAGGCAGTTGTTTGCCAAAGTCACTTCTATCACATGATGTTGTCTTCTCTGCACCATAAAGGATAAGTAGGGAGGCTGCTCTCATCCCCCTTTTGTTTCACCCAGGGACTGGCCAGATGACAAAAGGTGGGTGCAAGGATTTCAGTTTGCCAGCTCTCAACCACCTGCTTTGCTGTCCACCAGACTGCAGTAGCAGCAGGCCACCGGTCTCAGAATGGCATTTCTCGTCTGGACAGTGTCCAGAATCAGCTAATTATACTCTACGTGTTACTCTTCTGATCGCTGCCCTTACAAAGAAGAGCTATGAAAGTCACCCTGCCAAAGTGCTTTGGGCACAGAGTTAGGTTTTCTTGGAGGACATTGTTCTGATTTATTGAATATGCTGACTGACTGACAATGTTACCAGAGAGAAACCTGATTTTTATCAGACCATCCATGTAGTCAGGCCTTGAACCTCTGCATAAAGATCCTGTAAGATACAAAAGAAGGGTCCACTGTGCTTCTACTAATGTTGAAGAGACATGAAGAGGACCAGCTTCTGAATTCTCACTCGTGTAATTCCGCTGCTCCCAGAGGCACAGGGACAGTACCTAAGAGCATTGTTTGGCCCATTCACAGCCCTTGAAAAAGGGAGTGTGAACGTGGCCATTGTTTTTTCAAGAATGAGCATAGGCTGGATCCTCGGATTGTGTAAACTGGCACTGTCATGATGAGCTTTAGTAGGGAACAGCTGAGAGTCTGGCTCCACAGACAGAGCAATGAGAAATGTAAGACGGCCAAAATGAGACATAGACGATTAAAATAAGTTGATAATAGTTTTTTTATACATATACAGTTTTTGCTTGTCTTTAATCTTTAAAGTTTTAATCTTTTGCCATCTATGAAACAGAACATGAGATATTTTTGATATATTTTCAAAAGTCAGGACCAAAGCCATGCTCTTTTAGAGGCCTTATGACTGTTTGTGCTCTTTTGATGTTTGTATTATCATCCAGACCTGATAAGTAGATGAATGACCGTGATAAATGTGCATAATGAGAAAGTGATAAGAATACCAGCATCTGACATGAGTTATGTCTCTGTTGTCCAAAAATGGAGATGCTCTGCTTTTATCTTTACTCTCTAATTTCTTAATTAGAAAGAAAGCATATTTTCCACCCAGCGCATGTGTATTTGGCAAGCATGTGGTCTAATAACAAGACATCTCAGCCAATGACCTTATTATAGATACTGTTGTAATTTAACATTTAAAAATGTCTCTCCTCCCTACAGAGCATGAGCAACAGGAGCAAGCTTTATGCAGTGATATATAACAAAAATTGGTAAATGTAAAATCTGATGGGATCCTGATGATTTGAAAAAGAAAAAAAAAGAAAAAGAAAAAAGGACTAGGGCCCAGTCCCACAGGCTTTTGAAAATGCATGCTCATTTACTCACATATATGGTTTGATTCAATTGCTGGGATTAGTTATATGAGTAATGACACGCACATGCATTTCAAAAACCTGGCTATGCAGATCAGATTTTAATCTCAGATGCCCAGAAAGTCTGGATCCTGAAAGCCTTATATGGGCAAAATTTCCATAATGAGATTTCTCCCATTGATAGGACTTTTGTTCCAGGGAAGCAACAAAATCAGAGCCATTCAAAACTTTCTTTAAAAAATGAGCCACGGCGTGCTGTTGGACAATTAGAGCTGTGGACTTTTTCAGGAATAAGAGTCTGTATTCAAGAGCCTTAGTTTTCCCAGAAATCAAGTGAGTAGTCTGAATTAATTTGCAGCAGGGATGCTTTCAACCCAGCGATGGTTCATTGTCTTTTGCCTCTGCTCTGTAAAGACTGGCACACTTGTGTCCTTCTCCATGACTTGTACTCCTGCTGAAATAAAAGAGAGGCACTTGTGGAACAAATTGGAACCTACTTCTCTCATAGTGAATGGGAAAACTGTTCACTTGAGTGAAAGGAAGCTAAGATTAATTGTGGCAAAACTACACTAAATTAAGAATTTCTGCTTTCTGACAGCTACAAAACTGTACTGGCTTCAATATGACAGAAATAGAAATTAAAATTTTTCTATTTTGAATAACTGCTGCATAACTCTTGTAACGCAGTATTTGATTCTGCCATTTAATTGTGTTACTTTATTGCGATAAGACCAAATTACTTATGCTTAAAAGCTATCATGAATAGCCAAAAGCAACAATGCCAGCTGACTGCAAAATTGTGTTATGCATTATCTGTTTTTGTTTTGTTTGCATCTAAATGCAAGGTTTATAAAACATCAGCAGTACTAAGCGTAGCAAGCAGGAGAGAAACGTTTTGTGGAGGATGTTTATTTAGATTTTCTTGGTTTCCTTTCAAACTAAGATTTGTTTACTAGAGGCATTACAATTTAGTGAGACAAATTAGGCTAAACTTTTTATCTCTGGTGGTTTGCACATGCACTGATTGAACTAGTATTTCTTCTAAAGATTGCCTGGGAAGATAAATGAACAAGAGGAGCAATTAGAGTAAGGAAAAACTAAAGATTGGCTGACATGATTTAAGTTTACCGCTAAGGCAGTTTGTCATTTTGTCTCTATAATCTCTATCAGAATTGACTAAAACGGTAAACATAAATCATTATACTAATTTATTTCACCACAGTGTGGTCTGGGAGAAGAAGATTTCATTTTTTTCCACAGACTTTGGGGGATTCAAGTATTTGCAGAACTTTTTTTAATATAGTGGAAAAACAAGCCAGCCTAAAGAATCATTGATTAGTATTTCAGCTTCTTTAAAATCTAATTTTTTTTTATGGTAAGCCAAGAAATGCCCCTATTACTGTTGCTAAAATAACTATTAAGAATTCAGAATAAATGGGCATGGATTTGATTTTTTAAGTGACTGTATAAAGCTTAATGCAGGACAAAATGTAATGTAAGGCCATCAGTTAATACTTTACACTAGTCCAGCTAATAAGCAGCCTTCTCTCCTGAGATGCATCAGAACAAAATGTACAGGATGGTGGAACATCTTTGTGGGAGGGAAATCACTAGATATCTGAGGACACCCTGCAGCATAAATCTCCATGGGCTGTCACTAGGCCTGTTATAGACTCTCCAAAAATAGAGCTCTGTATATCTTCATTAGGAACTGTGCTAACAACACTGCCTGCCTGCAGTTTTATTCAGAAGCTACGGTATGGCAAGGTCTATATTACGTTGCTCTGTCAAGTGAAATATTCGTTATCAGTGACTCGAAAGGACAGATTTTCCAATGCCATTGGCACATCTAAGTCCTTCGGAACTCTCTGGGTGTGAGTGGTCTATCTGGCTCATTGGAGCTCCTTGCAGACTGCTGCCCACATCATTCCCCCAAAGGAAGAAAGGGAGAGATTTTGCCTCTCCCACCCCTGCACTCCCACAGACTCCTGACAGCATTTTCTGATTTCACCACCCACCAGTGAAACCAAAGCGAAAACAAATCAAGATCAGTTCTGGAAACTAGATCGAGTGTAAAGAGGAGCAGGTACCAGGTACCTCCTGGACGGGAGCAGTTAAATCCAGTTAAGGAACATGTGAGTATTCAGAATGTGGATCTAAACCTAAGGACAGGTAGTTCTGTGAGCCCCAGAACCTTGGGACCTGCTTTCAGATGGATGTCTTATGGTTGATTTGCTTCATAGACCAGGAAAAAGAAGGTCTGGCACAGCCCTATCCCCTACCAGATGATACATAGATCTTTGTACTCATCCTTGGCGCCTATTTCCATGAATCTTAAAAGAGTTTTACTCTCTGTTATACCATTTCAGCTCCCACATCTCCACATAATCAAGAGTTGAAGTGCTGCTGTGAGAGAATTCTCTGACAAACATTACACATACATATAGATCATGACTGAATATCCATAGGAAAATACTCTAAACCACGATACATCAGCAGGTATTTTCAAACAGAAAGCTTTAGGGCTTTCAGAAGTCTAAAAGTTCTGGTTATCAGTCTTCTGTGTCTGGAGTCTACTTAATTTACACTAAATTCAGCATAAGGAAAACATGGCAGAAAGATGTTTCTGTCATTACTTCACAGCTGCTTAACATAATGCACGCACCACAGAGATGCATATCTCACTGAGAAATGTGTATAAGATATAACATTCCCTTATTTTTATGGGCACATCCATTTCATGTTGCACTTCAGAAATTATCAGTTTGGGAATTATTCACTGAGACATACTGATCCTCCGTGCTCCTACAACTCCTTCAGGCAGCTTATGGGGTTGGGGGCAAGCTCCCTTCCCTTCCCTTCCCTTCCCTTCCCTTCCCTTCCCTTCCC